>NC_135622.1:12874891-13178414 GCF_053574225.1 Canis aureus
CTTCCATCTGATCACCGCCCCCCTTCCAGTCGAGAGACACCCCACTTAGGAACCACATATAGCGAAGGCTCAGTGATTTCTGTGTGTGGGGGACGTGTCAAAACAAATATTAGATATCATGGCATATCACCCATCACCACCTGCGCATTATGCATCTCACATTAATACAGGTTTTCTTTTAACAAGAGTCACGCTATTATTGCACTTAACAAAATTAACAGGAATTATTTAATATCAGTTGATACCAGGTATGTACTCAAATGTCCTAGATTGTCTCAAAGATCTCTTTTCACAATTAGCTCATTTGAAGAAGGATCTAGATTAGGTGTGTAACTGAACTAACGTGAATTTTACTCCTTAGTGAATTATAGATAGAGACTATGCCAGGTGAACTTGTCACACAGAGGAAACTTTATTTGCAGCAAATAAAAAGATCATAGGGAATAACTTCCAAAGCCCTGGCTCCTTGAGCCAAGGTGAATGGTTCCTTTTATTTAGGGTTAGGATGAATATCCAGAAAGAGGCATATACTCACCGCACGTAAAAGCTGGCAGGAGACATGCCCACACATGCATCCTATGTTACATTACTGAAGCTCATGCTCCTCCTTGGGCAAAGATTTTGACATTACAATGAAATAGAGGTAACTGTCTGACAAGCCACAGTCCATCTGTGCAGGTATGTATGTGGTTGCGCTCAAACTATCTTGGCTCTTCCTGCGGTTTATCTCTAAAAGATAAGGTTAGGGACGCCTGGGTGGCTCAGGCAGCTAAGTATCCGACTCTTGATCTCAGCTCAGCTCTCAGCTCAGAGATTGTGAGTTCAACCCTCACGCTGGGCTCCACACTGGGTGTGGAGGCTACTTTAAAAAAATGAATAAATAAAAGATAAGGTTAGCATTTCTGTGAAGAAGAAGGAGGGGTTAGTGGGGGTCAGATGGTGAGTTTTAACCTCATTAGCCATATGAGAGTGGTTTCAGGTCTATACATTGTGCCTCATCACATCCTTTAAGGCTCTTTTATTCTATAATAGTTTCCCCTCTTTTCTTTCCATGCCCTTGATTGATCTCTTAAAATATAAATCAGATCAGGTCATTCTCTGCTTGAAACCCTGCAATGGCTTTCCCAGGAGTAGGAATAAAATCCAAAACTCCAGGCCCTACAGGATCCGGGCCCTACCCACTTCTCCAATGTTCTTTGTCACTTGCTGATTCAGTCTAGCCCAAGGGCCTTCCTTGAACACACCAAATTGTTCTCACCTGGGATTCTGCACTTGCTGTTCCTAACACCTGGAATGCTTTCTCCACCGCCCCCCCCCCCCCCCTTGCCACATGGATAACCAGATCTTGGCAAAACTGGTTCCTTGTCCTTGGGGGTCACAGCTCAAATTGCCACCTTCTCAGAACTAGATACCCTTCTGGATCACACATTCTAAAGTAGCTCCTCTTCTCTGGGCCCTGACTCTATTTCTTTATGCAGCTGATTACTATCTGCAAATATTTTCTCTTTGTTTGTTTACCTGTGTAACATGACACTGAAGTAGAAGTTGCCACCAAAACACTAAGAGACAACAGATGTGAAATTTCAAAGCTAGATAACTGTCCACAAAATCTACAAAGGAAACGGTCAGGAACATTCCCATGATTGTTGGTCTCCTCAGCCAGATTCAGATATAAAAAAAGAGTTAAGAAAATGAAGAAAGAAGGATCTCTAGAAGATTTCTTTGGAAGGAGTCATTGAGGTCCTAAGAAAGCCAACTCCTCCCACCCCAAGGAAGGGGTAGTAAGATGGGAAGGGCCACCTCTTCCCACTCAAGAGAGAGAGGGTTTTAGAGGACCACTCAGAGCTTATACAGGTGTCCTCTCAAGTTGGTGAGAGGTGAAGAGGGTTATCAGATATTGGACTCATGCCTGACTCTCACTTAAGAAACCTAAAGTGGTTAGCTTAGGAAAACAAGGTAGAGGGTGCTATGTGGGATTCACTCAGCACTTCCAGATGAGAGATGCTTGAGTATTTCCTATGGGCCAATGTGAACCACGAGAGAAAAATCAGAGAGGACTTGTCTTGGGTTCTGCCCAATGGAGGCTTCTAGAAGGTGCAGAGATCCCAGCAACAAGAAGCTGAGGGAGAAGACTAGGCTCCTAGAGGCTAAGAAAGAGTAGAAAATAACCCCTCACAGTTAAGATGCAGCTACATGGCCAAAGGAATGCAGTGATTGGGCTCTCCAAAGGAGTCAGCTTTAAGCATCTGCCAGGTCCAGAGAACACAAAATCTCCCAGTCTAAAAAGAACTGCCCCATCCCTTTACCACACATGCTCTTGCCTCTCTCTGTCTGTCTCTCTGTCTGTCTCTCTCTGTCTCTCTTTCTCTCTCTCTCTCTCTCTCTCTCTCTCTCTCTCTCACACACACACACACACACACACACCCTGAAAGGAATAGAACGCCAGCAAGGAAGAGATGAGAATTTGAGCGTGGGAAGATGCAATGAAGAAAACAGGAGCTGGCTCTGCACCTTTCCCTGGAGTCAGGAAGCCATCAGCAGGTCAAAACTCAGAGGTTTTAATTCAACGTTTGGGTGCAATTGAAGATTTTAATTATTATCTTGCACCCGAAATTTCATTTCTCAAACCGAGGCTGTTTTACAACTTAGTGGCAGAAGAACTGTCTACCACCTAGGAGTGAAGAGCACAGTCGTGGTATCTGCCCATATTTCTGTTGCAGGGAAAGATCACCATCACTGAACTTCGGATGGGCAGGGCAGGACAAAATCAGTTATGCTTTGATCCTCCAAGTCATGCACTTAGCATGTCAGCTTGTTACCTGTCTCCTTGGACCGTGGACTTTGTCATCCTAACAGTGCATCCCCCGAAAGGAGAAGAGGGTCTGGCATGTGGCCATCTCTCCATAAATAAATAAAATAAATATTATCCAAGCCTGATGAGCGGGGTCATCCTTAGGTTCCCCAAGTTGTGGATCACTGAATAGCTGAGCTTCTGCTTTGAGGCGTTGGAATTTCCTCATATAGGTGTACTAGATAAGATAGGCTGCTGACCATGACAATGACCCCAAAACATGATTGGATTAACACAATGCAAGTTATTTTCTTGCTCGTGATGAGTCTGATGACAATGTTCCTGGGCACCTGTCCCCTAAGCAGTGGCTCAGGGATCCAGGCCCCTGCCCTGCCGTAATGCTGCCATCTTTAACATGCGGCCTCCAGAGGCTAAGGGAGGGGAGGCAGTTCTGGGAGGCACAGGTGATAATCAATCCCTTCACCTGGGAAATGAGACGCATCATTTTTACTTAGGTTCTTTTGGCCAGACCTAGTCCTGTGGGCCCAGCCGGGGACAAGCGGACGGAGAACTATGGTGTCTGGCTGGACAGCCACATCCTTGCAGTACTTCTACATCATAGAAGGAGAGCTTGAATCTTGGTGGTCAGTTACAGAAGCCACTGGAAGGACTGACTACAGCTTGTCTTGCTTGAAAAAGGAAGTCCTCCTCCGGATGATGACCCCAGCCAGATATCTGAGCTCAAATAGCCCCACCTTCATGTCCCCCATACTAGCTATGACATAGTCCAGCTTCCCCTCAGGGGGCCCAGCTCTTTGTAGAAACCCTACTAGTTCATCAGGGGATCCCAGACTGAATATCTGCCTGCCACATTGGTAAGATGTCCACCTTGTTCTTGGGGGTAAAAAGGCCACCGCCATAGCTGGGTCAGGTGAAAAGTGCTGCTTCCACCTAGTGAAGCCCCTTGGCTCTGACCCATCCTGCTGTGAGTGAAGTCCCCTGAGGGCCCTGAAACACCTCTTTCACTTTATGGATGAAGAACTGGCACCTGGCATTTGACTTTCCCAAGGTCATAGAGCTCCTCAGTGGCAGGGCTGCCATCAGAGCCCAGATACCTGTCCATCATACCACACCACATCTTTGAAGCCTCTATCTTATTTACAGGCTGTCATTCCCACTCAATCCCCAAATCACCTACTGTTCTGCACAAACTGAATTTTCCTTGTTCCCACATCCTGGGAGCCTTTGTGCATCCTCTGCCTCAGCTGCTCCCACTTCCTTCCCAAGATGCACCTTCCCCAGGAGGCCTGCTCCTCCCAGTCTGTCTGCTAGCCGGTGCATCCTTTCTCCTCAGATTCCATTTAGAAGTTCTGTTCTAAAAAAAAAAAAAGAAGAAGAAGAAGTTCTGTTCTATGTGGAGTGTGGGTCAAAAGGAGCTTTAACGACCGAGTTTACTGCCTTGTTCCCTTGGTCCCCCCACCTTCATGGATGAGGAGTCTAAAGCCCTGAGGCCTAACATGACCCTCCTGAGCTCACACTGCTAGTGGTGGCAGTTTGAAGAAGGCGTGTACTGCTGGCACACCTCTTGGGATGCTCTTGGCCTTACCCTCTTTTATGCAGTCACCAATCCTCTGTGAGCTAAGATGGTCGTTGTGTTAAACCTGACAGCCATCACCACAGCAGTGCTGGCTTCCCAGTGGGGCTTCCCTGCCTGGATGGCAGGAAACTTGTATACCTGAGGAGTTAGCCTCAGCCAGTTGCTGGAGGGGCGGACATCTGACCAGAGAGGATGGAAGCTGATGGGTAAGTGCTTTCTCTTTCTCTCCTCTAGGCAGACAGCTCTGAGACGTCTGTCAGGTGGCTTTGCAGACAGCCTCACATGATCAGGCCACCAGGAAGTGCCCCCCCCCCCCCCCGACCCGTGCATCTTTGAATTAGCTCTCTCCATCCTGACTTTACTCCTTCTGACTCTCATTCAGGCTATCTGGTCCCCACCCTCCAGGAAAACTTAACCGTTAAGACTGTCTCTGGCTTGTCTTTTAGGGGAAACCAGGCTCAGACAGAGACAGAGAGGGTGGCCCCTAGGAACACCTGGCTGCTGAGGTGGGTCGCCACAGGGCACTGGTCTTGGTTAATTCACTACTCTCCATGTCTGGTCCTCAGCCTTGTTGGTTCAGAATAGGGTATCTTGCCCAGGGGCAGTTGTGTTACCCAGGCTCGCCGGGGTAGGATACCCATCTATTTGGTCACCATCCAAGATGTAACTGTCAATCAGGCCAGAGACGTGAGGGCACTAACTAGTGCATCTTCTCCCTCTCGGTGAGAAATTTGAGAGGCCACGTGGCCAGGAAGTCCTCCGTGAGCAGTGAATCCCCAAGCAGTTCTAGGGGATCTCATCATCTTGGGACAGAAGTCTCAGCTGAATAGCTGGGGGACCTCTCAAGGCTTCAGAAGTAGCCCTTGTCTAGATCTTAGCATACACCAACTTGGAAGAGAGCTCATTTCCCAAAACAGTGCTTAGGTGCTTCCCAAAGCAGTGCCGTCCATATTTGGCCCATTACATTACTATTTTTATACTTCTATGTCCTTATATTGTTATTATTATTAGCAAGAAGGCAATATTTTGAAAAATTTTAATGTGCTTCCCTCTTTCACCTTTCAGAGGATATAGCTTTCCCGTGGTTAGCCCTAAGCATCCACCTGCCAAGGAAAAGATGAAATCATTACAAAAGAAGGTAAAAATAAGTAAAGAATTAATATTCTGCTATTGACATTTAAAATGAGATTTGTCAGCAAGCCATTTATCTTTAGACCCAGCCTAAAGAGTTATAATTGCCAATTGGCTAAAATGACAACTCTGAGGTACAATATTTGGGCTCAAATCCAGGTTCTGCCATTTACCAGTTATGTGACCTTGAGCAAATTACTGAATTTCTTTATGACTTATTCTCCTTATCTGTAAAATGGGGGTAATAACAATACCTACCTCAGAAGATTGTTTTGAGAATTTAATCAGCTAATACACATAAAGCAAGCATTCAACAAATTGGACTCCTTCTAGCTACCAAGCCCTGTAACACTTAGAGGTGGTTAGAAAGTGTCTGGGACACAACAAGTATTCAGTAAACATCATTTTCAAAATTCCTTAATCTTCCTCTTTGGCGTATCAAGAATCAGCTCTTAGAGTGCCAATGAGCCATGAAGTTCTCTCTGTTATAGACAGGGGATATGTCAGAGAGAAAGTGATAAAAGCCTTTCAGTCTTGAGGGGTTATGGAAAATTAGGTGGGAAAGAGAGAAAGGAGAAAACTCCATCCCATCACACACACCACACACATACACCGTCATCACATATGCCGTACACCGCACACACACAAACATACATACACATCACATATACACTATATACCCTAGGCATACCATTCATCACACACACACCCATCACACATACCCCACATATACACACCTCTCATATACACACACACCATACACCACACACTAAACAAACATATATATATATATATATATATATATATATATATATATACACCATACATCACACACTGCACATACACCACACATACCCCGCAACACTCACACACAACCAACTGTTGGGACTGACCTTCTGAAACACCCAGAGAGTGAAAAGCACTAAGGACATAGGGACCTCATGTGTCAAAGCATAGCTAATGAAAACCAAGTAGCTATGTCAGGCAGAAGGAGGGTCTGGAGAAGATTAAGAGGAACCATAAGTGTTGGGGAGCCAGCAGGGGGACATGACGGAAACTCAGAAGGATCTCCACTCATCTGGCAACTGTAAGCGGAGGCTGAGTTAGCTAAGCAGCACCGTAGAGCCCTGACCAGGCTGAGAGACCAGATCACAAATTCCTCTAGTTGCTAAATTTAACAGTGCAAGCAGAGACCAGAATTGGGGCCAGAGAGAAAGCCCGGGAGACTCCAGAAACCAGGGACACCACCATATGATCCCAAAGGGGTGGTGTAAGGAGGGGTGAGTAGGAAAAAGACTCCAGAAGCTGGGAGACTGAGCATTTTTACACAAAGATTGACTGTTTCCTAGAGGTATTGTTTACATCATTGCCATCAATAGAACTGAATCTAGATTTTTCTTCCAGCTACCTAGAGGCTGGAGACTCCAAGGCATGGTATAAGTCTTATGGCCTTGATTCAATTCTTATTGTTGTTGTTATTTTAATGGATGCTGTCATCTATGAAGTTCTCTTTTGTGCAAATTGCCTTCCATACACACAGGGCAGTGCCAACAAACCAAACAACTTCCTACTGAGAAGTCCTGTTCCTTCCTTCCTGCTATCCAACCCCGTGGGTGATTAGTTTCCAAGGAAGACACCTTGCTCAAGCTGAACCAACTCAAATCTCTTTTGGGATGTGGAGATTTTGAGCAAAAGGAGCTGTTAGCAACTGGAAATCATAGTAGATTTCCAGAGCCGTGGCTCCCAAAGTACTAAGGGAGCCCCCTGGTGAGCCTCAAACTGACCTGAAGTGCAAGCTCTGGTTCCTATTTTTATGTGCAAATGACTTTATCGTATAATACCATAAATTTTTATATATAATGAGGGACTATTTTCTAATAATCTACCGAATGGGTTGCTATGGATCACTAAAATTTAGGGTTCATAAACTAAAGTGATTGTTACAAGAGTGTTCTAAGAACTCTAATTCGACATTGTGCTAGGGAAGCTGTCTGCTGGGCCAAGTTGGCAATGATGATACTCTCACAGCACAGGCACACACATAACTGGAATTCCTGCAATTTGGGGTAATGACACTTTATCATCAGTGCTTTATTGGTGTTGTTTAGAATTGCTATGGGTTTTGATGGCTTAATTACATTGCTCATTAATTATAAATTACATTAATTATAAATTGCTATAGATTTGGCTTCTTGATTATTTAGCTTATAACTATCAGTTTAGTTTATTGTGATTGTTATGTGTAGTGATCTTTTGGACCTATCATTTTTCAATAATTAGACTTTAAAACTATGCATTATAATTCAAATGGCATCATCATGCTTCTAGATATGCATATGCATATGCATGCATAGTCTCCCTTGCAGTTTTATTAGTACAGTGATAATTCATGCTGCACTGACTTTTGTCCTCTGGATATTGGGAATAATTGAAAGATTTGAAGGTTTTCACTCTTCTTGAGTCAGTCACAGTGAAGAATTTTGAGACCGTTACTTTTGAAGAAGAACCCACAAATATCTGATGTTAAGCCCCTTATTCCCAGGCACCTCAAAGGTCAACTCCTTTTTGGGTTCCATAAATGTATACAATAAGTTCTCATTTTGACTTAAACTTGCTTGAGTTGGGTTGGGTTACTTCGATCTAAAGAACCTTAACTAACAAAGTCATTGTATTTTAGGTAGGGACAAATATTAATGTATTCACAATCTTTCCACTCTCTCTGCATTCTAAAAAAAAAAATCTCCCACTTTTTTTTTTTTTAATTTAGGATATGGGTGGGATGGAGAAGGTAAAAGCCAATCAGATTTGGTACAAAAGGCATGGCACCAGGAAAGAAAAGAGAGGCTCAGAAGGTAGGAGGAGGGGAGAATAGAGAGGAGTGCAAAAGAACCCAGATGGGTCAGAAGATTCTGGAAGGAGAGTAAGAAGAGCTTTGCAAAGAACAGCTGCCATAATGAATAGAGAGAAATATGGATTATGAGGATCTCTAGGAAGTTTTACTGTGTGTAGAGGCCACCACAAAGTGGCCAGTGATACTCAGGTTTGAACTTGAGCAATCCTCTTCAATGTGGGCAGACTTTTCTTAAAATGAATACAATAATTAGAACCTAATCTTTCTGTTACTACTCACTAAATTATCATCACATTTCGGGCCTACTCCCTGAGAGTCCTCCCATAACACCTTGATTGGACTTTGAGGTATTCCCAAATTCTTCAATCCCACACTCTAATTTATTTCTACAGATACACTGGATGTTATTTTTATTAGTTATCTTGGAGGCAACCTTAATTCCAAGTTTTTAGAGGGTTGTTGACTGCCACTAAGCTGACACTCAACCCTTTTTTCTGCCTTCCTGACCTAAGCCAACTCTCAGCCTGAAGTTCTTCCCACAATCCCCATGGCTTACATGCTTTTGTAGTTCAGTTATTACTTTCATGGTGGTAAATCCAAATCAATTGGAGCACTTTCAAAAAGCATAAGTTCCTAGGCCCCAAATAAAACCTACTAAATGTGGATTTCCCTGAGAAAGGCTCAGTCATTTGGGGGAAAAACAAATCTCCTCACTGATACCGATAGGTAGTCCTTCCTGAATTTAAAACAGCGAAGTGTGTTATATTCTTTAAGAACATTTCAGTATCACTGGTGTCATATATCCTACTTACTTTAAGTCCTAGAGTGCTAGGCACAACTTGTTTGTTTGACTAAACCATTTGTTGGCATGCCTGGGTGGCTCAGTGGTTGAGTATCTGCCTTTGGCTCAGGGCGTGATCCCGGGGTCCTGGGATTGAGTTCCTCATCAGGCTACCTGTGGGGAGCCTGCTTCTCCCTCTGCCCATGTCTTTGCCTCTTCTGTGTCTCTCGTGAATAAATAAATAAAATCTTAAAAAAAAAAAACAGTCTGTTAATAAGAACTCCTTTGAAAAAAAATAAAAAACAAATAAAAAAGAAAAAAAAAGAAAAAAGAAAAAAAAAGAACTCCTTTGACTTAGTAAATATTTGTGTTTTTTTTTTTTTTTTTTTAATGATGTTTATCAAGCCTCTCCTCCATAAGGCTACTCTTTCCCTCTTTGGAAATTAGTAAGTATTTAGGGAGGAGGTATTTAGAAACAATGTAATATCCTCTTCCTTATTAAACTTGCCATTCTTTTTTTTTTAAAGATTTTATTTATTTATTCATAAGAGACACACAGAGAGAGGCAGAGACATAGGTAGAGGGAGAAGCAGGCTCCCCATGGGGAGCCCAATGCGGGACTCAATCCCAGGACTCCGGGATCACGCCCTGAGCTGAAGACAGACGCTCAACCACTGAGCCATCCAGACATCCCAGCCATTCTTTTATTTATATAGTGACTCATTGTTTTCTATTTTTTTGAAGGATTTTAATATGTTACTATTATTATTTCTTTCCTTTTTTCATTCAAGTAACATTTTATTTTCATTAAGATGTAAGTGTGTTTATTTTTTATCATTATTTTTAAATTCCACTATTGTTAACATACAGTGTTATATTCATTTCGGGGTGTATATTATTTCTTTTCATGCTCATTTTCTTTTCAGATTTAGTCATTGTGATCCCCTTCAAACTGGTTTTTATGTCTTTTTGATACATCTCCATCATTCTTTGAGAACTTCTTCACTATACTAAACAAGATGATCCAGGCTCATCTTGCAGTTTCCATGCTCCAGTTATGTACTATGGACTGAATTATGTCCTTCTAAAATTTAAATGTTGAAGTCCTAACCTCATCATGGCTGTATTTGGAGATAGAGCCTATTAGGAGGTAATTAAGGCTAAATGAGGTCATAAAGGTGGGGTCTTGATCCAATAGAATCAGTGTCCTTATAAGAAGAGAGAACATTAGATCTATGATCCATTCTTTTTTTCTTTCTTTCTTTTTTTTTTTTTTTTTTAGATTTTATTTATTTATTCACAAGAGACACAGAGAAAGAGGCAGAGACACAGGCAGAGGGAGAAGCAGGCTCCATGCAGGGAGCCCGATTTGGGACTCGATCCTGGGACTCCAGGATCACGCCCTGGGCCAAAGGCAGGCGCTAAACCGCTGAGCCACCCAGGGATCTCCTATGATCCATTCTGAGTTAATATTTTATATGGTGTGAGGTATGGATCAGAGTTTATTTAGTATGAATATCCAATAGTTCTGATACAATTTTTTAGAAAGACTATCCATTCTTCACTGAATTGCTTTTGCACCTTTGTTGAGTACTAGTTTTCCAGATATGTGTGGGTCTATTTCTAGACAATTCTGCTCCATTAATCTACTTACCTATCTTTACATCAATATTATATTGTTCAAATTACAGTAGCTTTATAATAAGCCAAAATTAGGGAGTATCAGACCTCTAGTGTTGTTCTTCTTTTTTGAAGTTGTTTGAACTATTTTAGATCTTTTGAATCTCCATGTGAATTTTAGAATCCACTTTTTATTTTCTGAGAAAGGAAGAGGGAAGAAAGGAAGGAAGGAAGGAAGGAAGGAAGGAAGGAGAAGAAAGAAAGAAAGAAGAAAGAAAGAAAAAAAAGAAAAGGAAAGAAAGAAAGAAAGAAGAAGAAAGAAAGAAAGAAAAGAAAGAAAGAAAGCCTACTGAAATCTATCTTGATTGGGATCACATTGAGTCAATGAACCAATTTGGGGAGAATTGACATCATAACCATATCGAGTTTTCTGATCCTTGAACAAGGCATTTATTTAGTTCTTTAATTTTTCTCAACAATGTTTTATAGGTTTCAGTGTACAGGTCCTTCACATATTTTCTTATATTTGTCCCTAAGTATTTTTAACTTTTATGCTATTGTAAGTGGTGTCATTTTTCTAAATTCCACTTTCTAATTGTTCATTGCTAGTATATATACATTTGATTCTATATATTTGCATCCTACAACTTTGCTAAACTCATTTAGTTCTAGTAGCTCCTTTGTAATCCCATCAGATTTTCTACATAGGCAATCATGCCATCTGAGAATAAAGATGTTTTCACTTCTTTCTTTCCAATCTGTACACTTTTTCTTTTTCTTTTCTGATTACAATGGCCAGAACTTCTAGTACAGTGTTGATTAGAGGTAGTGAGAGAAGATTCAGGTGTAATAGTCTACATAGTCTACAAATGTAATTAGATCAAGTCAGTTAATAGTAATAGTGTTGTCTGGTCTACTGTATCCTGATCTTAGTGGGAAAGTATTTGGTTTTTCATCATTAGGTATGATGTTAGCTCTGGGTTTTTCATAGATGCCCATTATCAAGTTGGGAAAATTTCATTCTTTTTTAATTTTGTGGGGGAGGGGAGAGAGAGAGAAGGGTAGAGGGTGGCAGGGGCAAAAGAGAGGGAAAGAGAAAATCTCAGACTGGCTCCATACCCAGTGTGGAGCCCAATGTGGGGCTCAATCTCATGATCCTGAGATCATGATCTGAGCCAAAATCAAGAGTTGAATGTTTAGTCAACTAAGCCAGCCAGGTGCCCCAGAAAAATTTTATTCTATTCCTGGCTTTTGAGATGTTTCCTGCATCTACTGAGATGACCATATGGCTTTTTCTTTTCAGTTTATTAATATAGTGAATTACATTGACTGATTTTTTAATGGTAAACCAGCCATTCATTCCTGAGATAAAACATATTTGGTCATATTTTACTATTATTTTTATGTATTGTTGGATTTGATTTGTCAGAATTTTAAGAATTTTTGCCTATTTCTTCATGAGGGATATGTCTGTAGTTTTCTTTTTAAAAAAAATTTTTTTTTAATTTATTTATTCATAGACACACACAGAGAGGGGGGCGTGCAGAGACACAAGCAGAAAGAGAAGAAGGCTCCATGCAGGGAGCCTGACCTGGGACTTGATCCGGGATCTCCAGGATCACACCCTGGACTGAAGGCGGCGCCAAACCACTGAGCCACCAGGGCTGCCCTGTAGTTTTCTTATAATGACTTTGGCTTTGGCATCAGAGTGATACTGGCCTCAAAGAATGAGTTGAAAAGTATCCCCTCCTCTTCAGCTATGAATGCATTTATAGAATTGAGATTATTTCTTTTTTAAATGTTTAATATAGGTCACCAGGAAACCATTTGGGCCCGGAGTTTTCTTTGTAGAAAAAAAAAATTAACTATCTATTTAGATATAAGATTATTTTTTCTTGAAAGAGCTTTAATAGTTTATGTCTTCCAAGGGATTTGTTCATTTCATCTAAGTTGTTGAATTTACTGACTTAAAGTTGTTCATCATATTTTCTTATTATCTTCCAAATATCCATAATTTTTGTTTTTAAAAGATCTTTCTGTCTTCTCTGTGGAGAATAGAAAGGTGGGGATGTTAGGTTTGAGGGAGTAAAAACAGAGCATTCATTTATTCTCCAACTGGGTTCTGAATTATGTGAGAGACTCTAGAGTCAGTCACCTATACAATAGGAAATGAAAATAGATTCTGTATTACTGATAAATGCTTGTTTGGAGAATGTGACTTAATTGTAGCAACAATGAGCTTTCTAATACTTTAGCCCAGAATTATACAATTACCAACCCCTTACTCCTGTTCTGAAGAAAAGATTCACAACAACTATGTTTTTGGTTTCAAGAGGGAGAACAGTTTATTGATATTATAAAAACCTAGTAAAAACAGAAAGAAAAAAAAGAAATCTACACATAAATGAGGGCAATAGTAAGCAATAAATAAGAATAAGACAAACTTACATCAAATCGGGTACTTACAACATCCCACCTCATTAGCTGGGGAAGCTCCCTGGAGACAGCTGAACTGGAGCTTCCTCCCCTCAGATGAGACTTACTTCCAACTGACCATCCCCATAAGGGCTGTATTTATGGAGCAAGTGACAGGGTTTGAAGTTAAACATATGTTCACCTATGTGCAGTTTGGAGCAAGCTGCATTTCTATGTTATCATGTTCTTACATTTTCAAGGAGCCTGGATTCCATTCCAGGGGGCCAGCCCCCCCTGGAGTAGGAGGGGATATAAGGCAAGATTTGCTACTCTTGGCATCCAGACCAGAAGGGCCAGTTCTGACCTGAAGGCCAGATAATATCAATCAACTGGATTCCCGAGGTCATTCATGCAGTGGGAATCTCACAAACAACATTCCTTAGCCTGCCCGAGTATGAGTATGTGCAGATCTGGGTGATCAGTTATGCAGGACAAATCCCAGAAAACTCCATCCATATAGTCCAGCTCCCCAGGACCAGGCAGCTCTACATGACAGTGGCTCCTCTTTGGGGGTGCCATTCCTATAAAACTGTGGGCAAAGAAGCAGAGCATGGCACATCAAACCCTAAGGTGCCCCCCTGTGGTTTTCTGCCTCCTGCTGTCCCTGCTTTTTTTGTAATTCCTTCCATTAAGTGCAGGTAAAAACTGCCTTGCTTCTAACCAACAGAACATGGCAAAGGCAATGGGCTATCACTCTCTTGATTGGGTTGTATTACATGGTAAAGGTGATGGCACGTTATTCCATGGTTACATGACTTTGTATAAGACTCTATCATAGCAGGCTGGATCAAGATATTCACCATGCTGGCTTGATGAGGAAAGCAGCCGTGTTGAGGAAGCCTATGTGGCAAGAAACCGTAGGCAGCCCCTGTGATCTGAGGGTGGCATCCACCTGATAGCCAGCAAAAAGCCAGGCTCTCGGTCATACAAGTTCAAGTCTGTGAATTATGCTAACAACCCAAATAAACCTAGAAGCAAATTCTTCCCTAGCTGAGCTTCCAGATGAAAATGCCCTGGCTGACACCTTGATTGCAACTTTGCCGGAATTACATAAAGGTCTCAGCTCAACCATGCCAGTCTTGACCCACAGAAACTATGGGATGATATGGGTGTGTTGCGTTAAGCTGCTATGTTTGTGGTAACTTGTTACACAGCATTAGAAAACTAATACAGCCTTCCTGAGGCAGGGAGATCCTTCCGAAAGAAAGCTAAGCCACTTGTGCCATTCCATCCCCTAAACTCACCACTCAATGGAGAGAGCAGCCCTGTTCACTTAACAGGGAGGTGGCTCCACAGGAAAACATGAAGTCAATCTGAGGGACATCTTCCTCCTTCCCCTCACCCCTGTCTCAAAAGGAAGGAGAGATAACAGCTAGGGGACCATAACTCTGGTCCAAGCAAGAGGTGATGGTGGCCAAAATAGGGGGAGAAGTAAAAGGATCCAAAACATATTCAGAGGGAGGCGGGGTGGGGGGAGATCTGGACTTCCCAGCTTATTGCTTGAACACCTGGGGCTCTGGTGATACCACTGACCAAGCCCTCTGACTGACAGCTCTACCTAGAGGTCTCGGAGCAGCAGTTTGAGGGAAGGGCGGAAATCAAGAGTTGACTCTGCACACGCTGAGTTTGAGCTCCTGTGAGACAATCCAAGTAAAGCTGACAGTTAGAGGGCCGGCTATGCCAATCTGGAGCTCCGAAGAGAAGTTGGGGCTGAAGATGTAAATGCATGAGTCATCAGCATACAGATGTTATTTAAAGCCAGGAAAGGGAAAGAACATAGACTCATGCCTTCCCAGTCTCTTCAAGCTGCCCTCAGACCCGGGCATTCTAAAATGCAAATCCCATCTTTTTGTTCTGCTGAAAATTATGCAATGGTAATCAAAGGGGTTTTTTTCTTCTTCTCTTAAGATTCAGTGTTACTAAAATGTTGTTTAAACTGTAAAAGGAAAGTTATGTTAACACGTTGTACATTGACCTAGTTTTGCAGAAGAAATTATATAGCACTGATTAACAGCCAGTACAATATTTGGAAAGTTGAGGAGACACAGAAAAAGCAAAGAAAATATAATGAAGGCAAGCGAATAATTAAATTAGAGCAAATGTGTCGCTTTTAACATTATTTTCTCTGAGTAACTATGATAATTTATAGACCAGCCGAAGATTTTAATTGCTTAAAAGGCCATGTGCTAGCTGTGTGACCTTGCAAACTGCTTTAACCTTTTTGTCTCCTTTTGCTTTTTCTATAAGGTGGGAATAATGATGTTTGCACACATTTCTGGAAAGGTTGCTGAGAGGGCCAAATGAGATCATGGAAATAAAAACACTGTGAAGGTTCTAGGAAGAGGAGGTGATAAGCTCCTTAAGTTCAAGGACCGGGATGTATTGTACTTGTATCTTCTCTGCCCGGCAGAGTGCCTAGAGTTCATTAGAGGATTATTATTAGAAAGGGAAAAAAATGCTTCAAGGGCTCTTCGTATTGCCTTCAGAGTAAATCTCAATTGGGTTCCCCGAGAGCAGAGTCTAAGATTAAGACTTGGGTGCAGGCGGTTTGTAGAATTGTCCAGAAAGCAGAAGGGGAGCAGGAAGACAGAGACAAAGAAAACAACCTCAAAAGTGGTGAGCTGAAGGCAACAGGACTTGGTTCCACAAAGACCCTTTACTGAGTCCCTCCCAGAATTATCCACCTGCAAGACAGGAGGCTAGACCATTCATCCACCAGTTCCAGCCCCTTCCCTGCATCCAGTTGTCCTGGAGTGTAATTCCCACTCAGCCCACCCCCAGCGGAGTGTTCCTGTGGCCTTGGAGGCACTCAGAGGCAGACGTGGAGTGTGCTTGAGGTGGGACCTATCACGGCCCTGTCCACCTCCCTGTGCCACAGCTGATGGACCAGGGAGAGATACCGGTCTAGTCCTAGTCAGCTCAGACTGCTGTAACAAAATAGCACAGACAGGGTGGCTCAACCAACAGAAAGTTATTTTTCATAGTTCTAGAGGTGGGGAAGCCCAAGATCAGGGTTCCTGAGCCTTTCTTCCTGGCTGGCAGATGGCCACCTCTTCACTCTATCCTGGTGGAGAGCGAGTGAGTGAGTTAGCTCTGGCCTCTTTTTGTAGAGACATTAATCCCATCATGGGGCCCCCACTCTCATGACCTCATGGAAACCTAACCTATGTTAGGGCTTCAACATAAGAATTTTGAGGTGACACAAGTATTCAGTTCATGACACATCCCAACGCAGCTAAATCTTAGGGTGACTAGTAGCCCCTAACTGAATCAGACTGGTCAATCGGTTTCTTTCTCCCTGAGGAATTCGAAGTGGAGAAAGCCAAGAGAATGGATCCATCCGTGATGGGTATCGAAACCAGCAGGATGAAAGGTAAAGATGGGGCTGTAAGAACTGGTGAGTTTTACCAGGGGGCAGGTTGATTTTTTGATAATCATGAAAGAGACGGTTCTTGAGCTGAATCTTGAGGAGTTACCACGTGTTAACAAAATGATGGAGAAAGTAAAAGGTAAGGTAAGGAACAGGTGAATGTGGATGACAATAAGCCAGTGGTGTGGCTGGACTGGCGGTACCTACCTGGGCCCTGAATTTCCTTAATGGTGCAGCACTACCCTGAATGAGTTGTACCTGGTGCTAGGTCAGGAGGCTGCCCTGCGTGTCTTCTGACTACTCCTCACTCTTTTTTTTTTTTTTTTTTTAATTTTTTAATTTATTTATGATAGTCACAGAGAGAGAGAGGCAGGCAGAGACACAGGCAGAGGGAGAAGCAGGCTCCATGCACCGGGAGCCCGACGTGGGATTCGATCCCGGTCTCCAGGATCGGGCCCTGGGCCAAAGGCAGGCGCCAAACTGCTGCGCCACCCAGGGATCCCTACTCCTCACTCTTTCAGGCAAAGGGCCCACAGGGTTCCAGATGCCCAGAAGCTGGCCGCTCTCTGGATACTCCACAGCGTCTCACGCCAGCCCTGCCTCAACTTCCTGAGCTACTCCGTTCATCCCTTAAAACTCAGCTCAGGCTTCAGAGCCTTTCCTGACTCCACTGTAGCCCTATCATCCCACTGTCCTCCATATACCCCACACTTATCTCTATTCTTTGAGTTCCAATTATTGATCTTCTTGTCTGCTACCATCACATTGAGACCTCTCTGAGGAGGGGAACAATGATTAGCTATGTTTAATTTTTTTTTAAATTTATTTATGATAGTTACAGAGAGAGAGAGAGGCAGAGACACAGGCAGAGGGAGAAGCAGGCTCCATGCACCGGGAGCCTGATGTGGGATTCGATCCTGGGCCTCCAGGATCGCGCCCTGGGCCAAAGGCAGGCGCCAAACCGCTGCGCCACCCAGGGATCCCTGATTAGCTATGTTTAACAAATATATGTTGAGCGCCAACTAGGTGCCAGGCATGGCTCTAAACACTGGGGACATGAAAATAAATAAAGCAGAGTTCTTGCTGGCCTGGAGCTGATACTCTAAATGCTTGTCAGATGGATGGGTGGTTTGATGGTGGATGTGTGGGTAGGAAGATGGAAGATAAATGGGTGGACAGAGAGACAGATGGACAGATGAATGACTGGGTATGTGAGTGAATATGCAGATGAAGCTTATGAGGTAAGTAGGCCTACTGTAAAGGAACAAAAGATATTCTCTTCAATTAAACTTTGAGAGACACTGTGGGGTACCTGGGTGGCTCAGTCAGTTAAACATCTGCCTTCAGTTCAGATCATGATCTCAGGGTCCTGGGATCAAGTCCCATGTGGGGCTCCCTGCACAACTTGTGCTCTGTCTTAAATATTAAATAAATAAATAAATAAATAAATAAATAAATAAATAAATAAATAAAATCTTTTAAAAATTAAAAAGTAAAAACTTTGAGACACCTCATAGTCCCAGGCTGGGCCCATCCTCATCCCTAATAGCACCTATTACTGCCTAACAAACCAGCCCATGACTGAATGGCTTAACATGACGACAACCACTTATTATCTCCCAGTTTTTGTGCTTTAGATAAGACACATGAGGCATGAGTCATCTCCCTCCACAGACTCCCTCTGGGGTCTCACCTGGATAACTGAAGAGCTGGGACCTGGAATCGCCTGCGGGTGTGATGAGGCTGAGGGTGAAAGAGCTGCTTTGCAGGCAGCTCACCCATGTGGTCGTGGAAGGTCAAAGGTTGTTCCCCTGCACACGGGCTTCCCTGCGGGGCTGGGGGCTGGAGGGCCCTGGAGACACAACAGTCGGCTTCCCCCTGAGTGACTTATTCCAAGAGAGCAGCAACACCTTTGATGGCCTAGTCTGGGAAGTCACGTGCCATTCACTTTGGCCACATTCTAGGCATTAGGAGCAGGTGACTCAGTTTGGCCCACATTCAAGGGGACAGGAAATAAACTCCACATTTTGAAGTACATAGTGTAAAAGAATTTGTGGACATATTTTCAAACATCCTCAATCCCTCTTCCTCAGGCCCCCAAAATGATTTTTCTTTTTTCCAGCAGCCTCCACCTACAGTCAAACTCCCCTCCACCACAGACTCCCCCCAACACCCAGTAGGATGCAGTCTTCCCAGTTTCACCCCTACCAGCCTTCGCTAAATAAGTAATAATCCTTTGCATTTTAAGGGTTTTAATGCTAGTTCCTACAGAAAAGCTAAGCAAACAGAATTTTAAAATGGCAAATCTAGGGAAATTATTAAGTCCCTGAAACTGCCATGGCCTCAGCTCCATGGCTCTCAGACCCCCTCCTCCTGCTCAGAAGATCCCACAGGAGAATCAGTTCCCCTTCTGGAAATTCACCTGCACTTCCAATCTCGTTGGATGGCAGACTATGCTACTCAGCTTCAAGCCAGAAATATCTGTTTTGACACCTCTTCTCATCTGATGGAATTTTTGGTTTCTTCCAGAACCGTCTTTCAAATCTCCTCATTCATTGCAGACATCTCTAGCTTTGAGCTGTTCTTTATGTAAACTCTGCAGCTGCCTATGCTGGCACTTATGGATTGTGCTCTGCTCCCTGGAAACCGGGAAAGGAAGGCTTGTTTCCCAACCACACCAACAGATTTCTCCCCTGATTTTGAGGTGTCTTACACAGATTTGAGGGTCATGGCACCAACATCTTTTGCCTGGAAAACTTCAATAGCCCTCTAACTGGTCTCCCTCCAAACTACCCTTCATACCTTAGCCACAGTGACCTTGCTAAGTATTTATCTGACCACACTGCTCCCATTCCTTGAGACTCTTCAGTGGTTCCCCAGTGCCCTAGGAGAAAACCCATGCTCCTTAACAAAGTCTACAAAGCCATTCATGATATTGCTTTGGCTCACGTTCCCTGACAGCAGCTTCCAACCAGAAAGAGCTAGGTTGTCCGTATTCTGATTTACCTGTTGAAGGCATGCTATCAGCTGGTTCTACCTGGAAAGCTCACCTTTCCTGCCACTACCCCCAACCCCAGGCCCCTTTTACTCCTATTCACTTTCAGGTGTCAACTTGAAGCTTATCCTTGACCTCAGCCCATCCCAAGCTAGTATAACAGCTTGCTCCCACTTTTCATACTTAGTCGAATTTGGCTTATTTGTGTATCTGCACTATTAAAACCTTGAAGACATTAAACTAGGTCATGTGTTTTTACCATGTAGCACAGTGCCTGGATCATAGTACTTGCTCAATGAACTTTTTTTTTTAAAGATTGTATTTATTTATTCATGAGAGACACAGAGAGGCAAAGACATAGGCAGAGGGAGAAGCAGAGGCTCCCTGTGGGGAGCCCACTGAGGAACTCGATCCCAGGACTCCAGGATCATGCCCTGAGCCGAAGGCCAACATTCAACCACTGAGCCACCCAGGAGTCAATGAACATTTTTGATGGAATGAAAGAAGGAACAGAAGCCCTCCACCACTCTCCTCCAGATGTCTGTTGCTCTGTTCTCTGGAAGGCCTGCTTTGGCCCTGGTCTGTTCCTGTCACACATAGCTGCCTGAAGAACACTGACTTCATAGATACATGGGTGCCAAGGTGGGCTCAGCTCCTCTGCTGTCCTGGGCCACCAACAGAGCTGAGTCTCAGTAGCTGCCATATGACGTGAGAGACAGCCACCACCATCACCAGCCAGATGCAGCCCCATAACCTATGTGACACATCCCTCCAAATCTCCAAGACCTGCCATCCGCTCATCCTCTCTGCCTGGGTGAGCAAAGCCACAGACCAGGGTATCGGATGACCTCTAAAAGGACTCTCCTTTCACTAATATGGCCTGGCTAGTTTTCTCCAAATTATAGTCACGTTTCTGATGGCAGTCGAAGCCATTGACAAAGGTGTCCAAAGCTGGAAAGACCCCATGCACTGCAAGAGCAAGCATTTTGTTTCCAGCTCCATGTGCCAGCATGGTGCAGAGAGCTGAGTTCCAGACTCACACTGCCGAAGGTGGACCCTGGTGCCCCATTGGCTAGCAGGATGGCCTTCAGAAAGTCACATGGGCTTTGTAACCCTCTCATTTTTCTAGAAGACAGAACAGTACCTACTCCTAGGATTGTTGTGAGGGCTACATGAGACCGTTGATGGGAAAGAGCTTTGAATGGACTTGATCCTCAAATAAATGATAGCTACTATTACTTGCACATAAAAGAGAGGCAAGATGGGACATCCCTGGTGGGACATTTCTTGTTCTCTATTTTTTTTTTAATTTTTTTATTTATTTATGATAGTTACAGAGAGAGAGAGAGGCAGAGACACAGGCAGAGGGAGAAGCAGGCTCCATGCACCAGGAGCCCGATGTGGGATTCGATCCCGGGTCTCCAGGATCGCGCCCTGGGCCAAAGGCAGGCGCCAAACCGCTGCGCCACCCAGGGATCCCCATTTCTTGTTCTCTAACTCTCTTCCTTGACTTACTCTTCCTCCCACAAGGTGCTCCCCAGAAGCCTCTCCTCTAGAGGGATAGCCTTCCCCTCCCATAGGACAATTCCAGACTCAGCCCATCCTCCTCTTCATGGCTACCAGTCCCTCAGACGACTGTCAGTGAGGGGCATGCCCTCAGTGCTCTGCTGGGAACCATGGGCAGGGCTCCTGGTGGGTCAGGGAGGGATAGTGAGCTGACGAGGGGTGCTGCAACTCCAGCTTTTGTCCCCCCAGCAAATGCTGCTGGCTGTTTTTCCCTGAATGACCTAAAGGCAAACACCCCTTGGTATAGCAACAATTAATTTCCTTCCAAAGCCCACAGTCTGAGATACGAAAGAGTGCATATTCTTCCCACAAACGCAACTTTGACCCTACTCTTTGGGAAGTAATTACCTTGGCCTCATTATGTTAAAGGACCATTCCTTTAGCATAATAAACCTAAAATAAAACATAAAAACCTGGCCTGGATTTTATTCCAAAACATCTCCCATTAACTGAAAAGGCTCCTGCTCCAATCGGGAGCCTAATGGCACAGTCTCCTCAGTGTAAATTCTCTGATCCCCAAATTTCTCTTTTAATAATAGCTGTATTTCTTTCTGCTTACCCCACTATCCACTTCCATCCCCCTATGTCAAAGTGCTGGCCCCCTGTCCAAACTCCCACTCACTGTAGTTTCCAGCCTGAAGGGCACCTCTTGTCTCAGCTCACTGCAGAGATGACTAACACATCCTAACCCAAAGATGAATCACTCAGGTTACCAGCTCCAAACAATTTTCTTACAGACCCTGTGACCTTCTCTAACACCCACTCTCCTCCAGAACTGTGGTTCTCAATTTTGCCCCTGTCTGCCCACCCTGTATGCACCTGTTCTCACATTCCCAGCACCAGGGCATCCCTGGATTATTTCCTTTGATGCTGTGGGACATTAACAAGACAGTCCTGAAGTTATGTTAAAGCTCCAGTTCAGACTCTAACTCCAAATCCTCCCACAGCTGAACAGTACTCCCCCACATCCCACTGAGATCCTTATTCTCAGTTTATTGTATTCCAGGGCTACCAGCTCTAAAATTACTTAAACATACCGTAACACAAACATAATTCCTTCCAGGGGAAGAGAAAGCTCACTCCTAACCTCTAAGTCTCCAAGAGACCAATGAGAGTTAATTCCACCTGAATCCCAAGCTACACACTCCCGGAGGCCACCAATAACCAGGCACTCATAATGGGTGCTCTGGTTCATCCCACCCCACCCTTTGCCCCAATTTTTGAATTCTGCTCAGCAACCAGAGCCATTAAACCCAGAAACTAATTTGTAAGGAACACAATGAGAAGAGTAATAGTCTCTCAGTAGGGTTCCAATGGAAGGTCCCTCCTGGACTGGCTCTGTAAAGAACAGAGCTGAAATACCTATTAACATTCAACCCCCACCCCCTACCCCAGTGGAATGGAAGCTGACCCACTGCAAAATGGAAATGTGCCCCAGACCTCAGGAGCCAGCACTTGGGTTCACATTTATTTATCCTGCAAATGGAGGCAGCCCTCGTGTGCCTGCTCCCGCAGCTCTAGGCCAGCCTGCAGAGCTGTCCCCAGGACACGTGCCTGGATTTGCTTTGGAGCAGTGCTATTTGGAAAAAGAGAAAAAGAAAGTGAAGAAAGTGGGAGAAGTGGGAAGGTGAGAAAGAGCCCAAAAGGCTGAAGAGAGAGTCAGCGGATGGGCGGGCAGAGAGAGCAGACTGATAATGTTAGCAGGGGTCCTGCACAGACAGCCAACCTTGCTGGACGGAAATACTGATGTGGTATTCTTTTCTTCACAGATGGAAGCCAGAGACTCAGAGATGGGTAGAGATTCACCTTGAGTCATCCCTGAGTCATAGGCAGCAGGCAGAAATAGATCTTATGACCCACTGTTCCTTGTCACAGACATCTTGTAGCATCTTTAAACCCAGACTCCTGAGTGGCGATGGATTCTGGTGCTCTTTGCCACCAGGTTGGTTCATTTGATGAGATATCTATCCTTTTCCATTCCAAAGGCAAGTGATTTAAAGTCAGAGAGGACCAGGATCTATTGTCTGTCAAGTATCCTTCAACAAAAGGAAAGAAGAAAAGAAAGAGGAAGGCAAGGCAAGGCAAGGCAAGGCAAGGCAAGGCAAGGCAAGGCAGTAAAAAAGGCACGCCAGGATCTTCAAACAACATCCCTAGCCAAGGCTAGCTCTCTCTGCACATCAAGTACACGTGTCTACCATCATCAGCAAGGTGCCACTCGTTTGTTTTCTGTTTCTCCTTTGCCACCACTGACTCCTCACTTCCATACACCACACATACCTAGTCCATCTAGGACTTCTAGGTCTCACTGGAGGCCCATGCCTTCCAGAAAGTCTTCCTCATCAGAACCCAATCTTGATCTTTCTCTTCCTTGTATTCCCTCAGGGCTGTGATGATGTGGATTTCCTACTCAACAGCCAGGATCCCTCGTGTGCCTCTGTCATCAGAACTCTGCTTTAGTTCCCATATTCACCCTCCCCCTGTGCTCAAGGAAGGTGCTCCTTCCCCAGCTCATTTATGCGTTTGAATTTGTCATGTGAAGATGTTATTGTTTTATTGTTTTTAAAATGTAGGTTTATTATTTTTCAGGCATAGTGAGGCCAATAGATCAGGAGACAACTACCATGGAAAAGAGTCTGTTTCTCACAGCTCTCAGAGAACCAAGGGTGCCTTGCTGTGTGGGTCAGTCCAGAGGGAGAGGGAACAGGAGAAGATGTGGGCAAGATTCTTTATTGCAGTTTTCTGTGGTATAGAACAGGTGAGGTAGGACAAACAGGCTTGGGATTGACTAGTTAGAATAATTTCGGTGGACTCCGAGGCTTAGGGGAAGTTCCTACTGCCTGGGCAGGTAGATGATGGCCCAGACAGTGAAAGTCTGATAAAAGAAGTGGTTGAGGTGTGGGATCTGGATTGGTTGGTTCACATGTGAAAGGCACAGGCCAGTGGTTTACTATCTCCAGAAATTAGCTAGCCCTAGGAGGAGCATCTTCTCCAGGGTCAGCAAGGGTTGGAGCGTTCAAAGCATCAGAAATACAGAAAATAGGAAGGTATGACTAATATATGTGCCCTTGGAGCTGCTGCAGCCATTTTGTGACCATAGGAAAAAGCCAGCAGGATTCCCAAGGAGCCACTTCAGGCCCCCTGAACTGGTTAAATGACGAGTTAAACAACTTTCAATTGCCTCACTCTGATGTTCTCATTATATGAGACAAACCCCATACTGCTTCTGCCACTTTTATTCAGCTGTGATGTTACTTGCAGCTGAAAGCACCCTCACTGGTATGACATTTAAGTCCTGCTTTACTCTAACAATAAAAATTCTAACATCAGCTTGTTTTGTTACACTTTTTAAAGAATGAGCTGCTTGAAATAACACCATTCCCTGGCTGCAGAAACCATAGATGACGTTGTAATAACCCACCACATCTGTTTAGAGTTTTTATACCTTGCCTCCTTGGAGTCAAACAGAAAGTGAAAAACGAGGGCTCTGAATCTAGCTGGAGAAGGACATAGGTTCTGATTCCAGGTAGGTGTGGTGGTTGGACAGGGAGATGGGATTAGGAAGGGGTGAAGGTAGTGAAGTTCAGTTGGCACTTGGTTGTAGGACCTAATGAGTATAGCGGGGGAATATGAGCTTGGAAGAGAGAAGCCAAGCTTTCTAGACTGGGCATGGCTGCTGTGCAAATACATGCCCTATGTCAGAACCCATCACCTTCCAGGCTTCAGCTGGCTCACTCTCCGAGTGAAGGAGTTGGACAAAGTTGTTTCATGATTTTAAGTATGAATAGATTGTCTCAACTCCCCTTCCATCCAAATGCCAACCACATACAATCAAATTGTTCATTAGAGGCAAATACCATTACATGCATTGGAAGAACTGGTTGTAAGTGGTTCTGTTTGGCAGGGCCTGCTCCCAAGATGAAATAACTTCTCAGTGATATTATTAATACTACTGTTATGGACTGAACCTTGTCCCTGTCCCCAACCCCTATGCCTCAGAATGTGGCCTTAGTTGGAAATAAGGTCCTTGCAGATGTAACTAGTTAAGGCAGGATCATGCTGGAGAAGAGTGAGCCCTTAGTCCAGTGACCGGTCTTCTTCTCCTCCTCCTCCTTCTTCTTTTTAAAGATTGGTTGATTGATTAATTTGATAGAGAGAATGTGTATATGAGTGGGGGGAGGGGGAGAGAGAGAGAGAGAAAGAATCCCAAGCAGACTCCGAGCTCTATCTCATGACCCTGACATCATGACCTGAGCCAAGATCAAGAGTCAGATGCTTAACCAACTGAGCCACTCAGGCTCCCCCAAGGACTAGTGTTCTTATAAGAAGAGAAGACAGAGATACACAGAGGGAACACCATGTGAAGACACAGAGACACACAGGAAGAAGACGGCCATGTGGCAACAGAGGCAGATACTTCTACAAGCCAAGGAATGCCAAGGATTTCCCGCAGACATTAGAAGCTGGAGGAGCCAAGGAAGGATTCTCCCCTATGGGTGTCAAAAGGGAGCATAACCCTGATGATAGCTTGATTTCAGACTTCTTGGCCTCCAGAACCATGAGACAATAAATTTCTGTTGTTTGAAGCCATCCAGTTGGTGGTGCTTTGTTATGGCAGCCCTAAGAAGACAATACAGCTATTGCTAATATGTGTCAGATGCTTACCATGTGCCAATAGCCATACTAAGTCCTCTAGTGCAGAATTTCTGTTAATTGTCAGAACTTTATGGAGTTGGTGCTATGTTTATCTGTGTTTCATAGGTGGAGAATATAAGATTTTAGGAGTCAAGCATGTGCCCACAATCATCTGGTAAGTAGTAGAGTTGGAGCTTTGAGGTATAGGACTCTTTGTTGTGAGGGTCTTAAGTATTGTGGGGATTTTATATATTCAGGTCCTCTTGGGGATATCATTCTTTCTATACTACTTGAGTTGTTTTGCCTGTTTGATGTGTTTGCCCAACCAAGCTATTTAATAAATTACCTCAAATGTAATATGTCCAAAATGGTGTGCATCATTTTCCCTCCAAGTTTCTTCAGTTTCCCACTACAACATCTCCTACCTCCTTCTCCCCAGCCTCAGTTGGTGGCCCTGTGCTTTTGCTCAGGCCCAAATCCCAAGAGTCTTCCTCCATTCCTGTACCCATCCCCAACACTGGAACCTCCAGCAAGTCCTCCAGCCCCCCAGGCTGCATGTCAAATCTACTCATGTCTCACTGGCCCAACCATCACCACCCCTGTCTTAGCCACCAATACCCCTCCTCTGAGCTAACTGCTGTAGCATAACTAGTGTCCCTACCAATAACTCCCTCTCCTGCTCTCCTGGAACCCAAGGTGTCCAGAGCGGCCTTCCACACCTCAAAACACTGCATATCATATTCCTCTCCTGCTTAACACCCTTCAAAGTTTTCTCATTATACCTAGAATAACACCTGATTCTGTCTGGGGTCTACAAGGCTCAGGTGAGCTGGCCTCTGCCCCTCTATAGCCTCTCTGTCTGTCACTCTCTAGCTATGCTGCTCGTTTTTGTGGTCCTCAAATGTCCCTCAGCTCTGCATTGTTTTCTTCACCTAAAATGTTCTCCCCTGAGCTTCAATTGGTTCTCTCCTCATCATCATTATTCAGGCCTTAGGGGCCACCATATTTAAAATTGTCCCTTTCTCCAAGCTCGCTTCATCCCACTACCCTGTTCTATTTTCTTTATTCTCTAAAAATTTATATATATATATATTTTTTAAAGATTTTATCTATTTATTTGAGAGAGAGAGCACACAGGAGTGTGGTGAGGGCCAGAAGGAAAAGCAGATTCTCCACTGAGCAGGGAACCCATGTGGGGCTCAACCCTGGGACCCCGGGATCATGACCTGAGCGAAAGGCAGATGCTTAACCGACTGAGCCACCTAGGTGCCCCTATATATTTATTTTCTATTAAGTTACTTCCCTGCTTATTTTTTGTCTCTTTCCATCAGAATTTAAACTCCATGGCAGTGGGACCTCACCTACTCCAGTTCACCACTTTGTTCCAACACCTAGACTAGCGTCTGGCACATAACATGTGCTTCATAATTGCCTTGATACCTAAGTGACACGTTAAGTCCTCAAAGTGGGATCTGTGCTTTGGGTGACCTTCTCAGGTCACTCACTGCCCCTGGTTCAGTGCTCTGGTCCAAACAGTGTTCACCAAATGTTTGCTGGGTGAATGACCAGAGAAACTTTTCTTCTAGAATTTCTGATCTTCTTAAATATAGAGTTTTCTGGGTGGGTCCCAGAATTTCATTGAATTCAGAAATCTACCCCACGATGTGCATAGATGAGATTCAGAAAGTTTTTCCTCAATTTTTTCTCTACAGGAAATCTGTTCAGTGAGACAGATTCATCCTCCACACACATGTAGGTTTGACCTGTTTCAAATTTGGGACCTCGCTGTCCTCACTAAGCTCTCATTTGTAAATATTTTCTGGATTTTTAATTACTTCCAACACAGAGAACACATTTGGATCCCCTTGCCAGTCATTCTGAATCTCTTATCACTCCAAATTGCTTGGGAAAATGAGTTTTTGTGCAATAGGGGACAGAGAAGAAAACTAAGAACTTTTTTTTAATTAAGTCCACATTTGGTGCCCTTCTAAGAACCACTGCATCTACTCATAATAAATAAAAGTGGACTTGCATTTCTTGGCAAGTGATTTCTCCATTCCCCTTAGTACTTTGTTTTTGCTGGCCCATTGATTTTTAAACCCCCCCAAGAACTGTTCTTAACTCCAAATCTGCTGGTGGGGTGCCGGGGTGGGGGACAGTGGTTACCCAGGTCCAGTTGCTAGAACTGTTGCAGCAGGTTTCTGGAGACCCTTGAAAAGTCTGCAGGAAGCAGAGTCAGATGAAAGGAAACTCCTTTAGATGATGAGTCCTATGCAGTTACTGAACAGAGGATCTAGACCTGATTCCCAAGTGTCCTACTTTTTTGCCATGTAACCTTGGGAAGGTTAATTACCCTCTCTGAGCCTCAATTTGCTCATCTCGAGAAAGGGGGTAGTGGTAACAACATGTGTTGGAGATGTGAGTGTACCATATTGCCCAGGACATAAAGTCTCCAATACAGCTCTTTGTGTCTTGTCCCTGCCCTACTTTGCCACCATATTCATTCATTCCCACTCTGACTTAACTATTCCAGCCAGGAAAGAGAAGAAGGAAAGATTTATTTTTTTTTAAAGATTTTATTAATTTATCCATGAGAGACACACAGAGAGAGGCAGAGACACAGGCAGAGGGAGAAGCAGGCTCCCCATGGGGAGCCTGATATGAGACTCGATTCCAGGTCCCCAGGACCATGACCTGAGCCAAAAGCAGATGCTCAACCACTGGGCCACCCAAATGCCCAGGAGGAAAGATTTAAAGAAAGTTAAGCAAGCTTGGCATTAGCCTCTGAGAAGGAAGCAGCAGCATCTGCTTTATTATCTCTCAATGAAACTGTCCAAATTCCTCTTCCTACAGTAAAAGGTAGCAGGGAAACAATCTGGCTAAGTGATGTATTTTGGGTAAGGTGCTTTGGGTTGCAGATAACCAAAACCCATTTGAACTAGCTTAAATAAAATAGAAAAATGGATCACATGGATATGAGAGTATCTCACAGAACCCAAGATCAGGGAGAGACTATGGGTCTCAGGAGAGTCTGAACCAGAAGCTGGAAAACCCACAGAGACCAAATCAGCCATTTTCTGGTTTTATTTTACTTTAAGATCACGTAGACCATCATCCCTGCTTCTCTCTATTCCATTCTTTTCTCTACCTGATAGTCATCATCTGACTCGCAAGTTTATAGGTTATCAGTTCAAGCCACATACAGGAGCTTACTGTCCTTGAATGACCGCTTCAGGCTCCCGGGAGAAGGAGTCCAATTGGCTCAACCTGAGTCAAGCACCAGTCCTGGGTCATTCCAATCCCGGCCAAGTGAACACACACCAACACATCCCAATGAGTGGACAGGGCGAGACTAGAAGGATTCTCAGACAAAGGGCCCCCAAGGGACAGGAAGCAATTCCCAAAACCGTCCACACCATATTATCACCCTGCATGGACAGAAAGCCACTCTTTCACTCCACCCACCAAGTTTTTAAAGATTACTATAATTTTACCATTTATTGCTTTGTTAGTAGCACTTTCTAATGAATCCTAAAACCATTTTTTCCAGAGTAGTTTTCTCTTCTTTGCAAATGTCTGAACAGGATGGGTCTCCAAGCCCGTAGCTCATGGTCACTTATTCTCAAATACTGGGAACTTAGGTAGCAGTCTTGGAACCATGTTAGTTAAGGCTAAGGAATAATAATGACCATAATAATAATAATAATGGGAGGCAGGTAGGTAAAGAAGAAGAAATAGATGTGGAAGAGAAGGAGCAAACATATATTGCACACTTAAAACTGCCAGGCATTGTAGTAAGTATTTTGGGGATTCAGTGGCCAATCCTTTCCTCAAGCAAATTAAAGACCCTGGGAGCTATTGCTTTATTACCCACCCACATTCAAGACTGCTGCTCACTCCTAGACACCCCTGAAAGTACTTGGTTTGATTCCACAAAATATTACTATTTTCATTTACACAAATAGCTTCCATTTATACCTAATCACCATGTAGCACAAAGATGATTGTATGTTGATTAACTTTGCTTTAAGATTAATTTCAACATTAAACTTCCCATTATTTTCAGGCTTCCTGGTTTATTGTTTCTACAGAACTGATTGTCTACTTAAACTTAAAAATAATTAGAGGGAATGTCATATCCTGGGATACTGGGCTATAATACAGATGGCACACAGGTCCTTCCCCAAGCAGCAGAGGATAGCTGGATATTCTAAAGAATCGATCTTTTTTTTTTTTTTTTTTTTTAATTTTTTAAATTTATGATAGTCACAGAGAGAGAGAGAGAGAGGCAGAGACATAGGCAGAGGGAGAAGCAGGCTCCATGCACCGGTAGCCCGACATGGGATTCGATCCCGGGTCTCCAGGATCGCGCCCTGGGCCAAAGGCAGGCGCCAAACCGCTGCGCCACCCAGGGATCCCCTAAAGAATCGATCTTAAGGTATCTGAATAGCTTTTGGAAAAGGAAAGAATATTAATGTCATGGAGAGATATAGTACTGTCTAATTGCATTTTTTAAGGAGTTAAGTAGAGAGGTAGACAGCAAAGATACTGCAGAAGAATACTGGTACTAAAGTCAAAAGCCTGCCTCCAACAATCACTAGCTACGATACCACAGGGAAGTGGGGCATGGGATTGGGTAGGGGAAAATTAACATTTGTTGAATGTTACTGTTATAAGTAATACTATGGCCAGATACATTAGTAAATAGTAATGACAATAATAGGGAAAAAACAGAAACAAGATGGCTTCTGTCTAGCTCTTTCTATGTGCCACACAATAGCATATTTAATCCTCGGAATAACCTTAAAGGATTGGTGCTATTATCACCTTCATTTTTCCAGAAGAGGAAACCAAAGCTCAGAGATGCTAAGTAAGTTGACAAAGACCAGGTTGATCATTCCTAGGCCATCTGGATTTGAATCCAGGTCTGCCAGGCATCAAAATTCAAGGTCTTTCCAGTTCTAGGTTATCTTCTTTTTTTTTTTTTTTTTTTTTTTTTTCTAGGCTATCTTCTTAAGTGATCCCCAGTCTCCAAGAATCTCAGCTTCCTCATTTGTAAAGTTGAATAATAAATTTTACTTAAAACACTAGGTCTTATAGGAGGCCCCGTAGGATCACACACCTGAGAGCTCTTTGTAAAATGTTAGCAAGTGTTAATTTGTTAGAGACTTAGAAAGTTTACCTGTTTTCATTTTTTTAAAAATTAAGTAAACTTCTCTTCCTTCCTTCCTTCCTTCCTTCCTTCCTTCCTTCCTTCCTTCTTTCCTTCTTTCCTTCTCTTCATCCTTTTTTCCTTCCTTCCTTCTTTCCTTCCTTCCTCCCTCCCTCTCTTCCTTCCTTCTCACTTTTTCTACCTGTCTCTCCTTCCATTCCTTCTGTCTGTCTCTTTTGTTCTTTCTCTGTTTTCTTTCCATCCTCTGCCCTCACCCCCACCCCTGTGTGTTTGGGGGAAGAAAAAAACAGGTCGCTCAGGACAGCATGCATTTTAATTAGTCATCTGTGATTCACTGGGAGATGGCTTTGTTACTCTGAAGACAGAAGGAGACCTGGAAATTTCTCACTTACACAGAGGTGGTTGCACACCTAGTGGGGGCCCAGGGCATAGTTGCTAAATGATGGATGAAACTGTTGCTCTACTTAGGATACTCACTGCATAGTTGTGAGCAATTTCCTTTTAGAGGACCATCGTCATGCTGAGTCTCAGGCACCAACCTGGAATTCTCTAGAGAAAACCTGCACATCTGCCCTTGATAGGGTATAGTGGATAAGGCATAGCATCTGTGATCAGAGATCTAGATCTGAGCCCCAATTGTGTGACATTTTAGCTGTGTGGGGAAGGTTAATTACCCTCTCTGAACCTCAATGTTCTCATCCCTAAAAAGTGGTACTAACCTGTATGAAAGATGTATTAGATGAAGTAATAGATACTTTGCAAACAGTGCTTATTAGTTTGTAATTATAATTATGTATTGTTTCAGCAATGGGGAGAAGACAAGATGAAAGGCAGTGGCCTGAGCCCCTGGAAACTCTTCCTCATGGGTAGGATCTACAGAGTGTTCACTTGGCTTCTTCTGGGAGGTTCACTTACAGTCCTTTATCATTTTCATTAATTAGAGAAAAGAGCACAGGTGTCACCTAGAACTTGCAGAGCAGACACCTGGACTTGAGACAGAGGCAGTGAGGCCAGGGAGCAAATGGGGTAAATCCAGAGCCAGGCCTCTGGAGACGGGGGCCAGTTCCCTGCAGGCAACGTGACAATGGCTCAGGGAAGTCAGAGAAGAAGGGAGTGGCAAGTGTCCATTAAATACAATTAGCAATCACACCACCACCCAGGCCTACAGGGGTTCCAACACCCCCCAGGCTGTTGCCTCCATGTGGTGTTCTCCTCCCTACCTCCACTCCCAGCAGCCCAGATGCTCCTTTTAATCTGATTTACAGGGATCCCTGGGTGGCGCAGCGGTTTGGCGCCCGCCTTTGGCCCTGGGCGCGATCCTGGAGACCCGGGATTGAATCCCACGTCGGGCTCCTGGTGCATGGAGCCTGCTTCTCCCTCCGCCTATGTCTCTGCCTCTCTCTCTCTCTCTCTCTCTCTCTCCCTCTCTCTCTCTCTCCCTCCCTGTGTGTGACTATCATAAATAAATAAAAATTAAAAAAAATTTTAATCTGACTTACAGGAAGCAGGAATGCTGAGACAGCCAGTGAGGACTGCCCCGGGGAACCCATGGACCACCAGGCCAACTCGGAGTTCCTACATCCTTAGGTTCAGAAATGGCCACTTCCTTGCTGAGAAACCAGTGCAATCTTTGAGCACACACTGAACTTGGTGTTAGAAGACAGGGGACTCCATTCAGGTCCTGCCACAAAAATACTGTGTGGCTCTGGCAGGCTGCTTCATCTCTCTGAGCCTTAATATCCTTCTCAGCAAAATGGAGATGTTAACACTTGTCCTGACTGCCTCATCTTGCTGACATGAGGATTGAATTAAAGAACTAAAACAAAACAAAACCAAATCATGGGAACAAAAACAGTCCCTTTAAACGATTGTTTTTATGAGAACAAATAGGCTGGCTGTACACTTAGCAGCATGGCTGGGCCTTAAAAATATGGCCGGGCCTTAAAAACATGGCCCTGAATAGAAAATGCAAGAAACACAATGAGTTATACACCACAATACTGTTCACAGAAATTAAAAATACACATGTTCACAGGGGCACCTGGGAGGCTCAGTTGGTGAAGCGTCTGCCTTTAGCTCAGGTCATGATCTCAGAGCCCTGGGGTAGAGTCTCAGGGCAGGCTCCCTGCTCAGTGGGGAGCCTGCTTCTCCCTCTCCCTCTCTTCCTGCTCTTGCTGCTTGTGCTCATTCTCTCTTTCCCTCAAATAAATATATAAAATTTTTAAAAATTTTAAAAATGAAAATATACAAATACACATGCTCACAAAACAATTATACATGTCTTTCAAAGATCCAACTTTAAACACATGAGAATAGCAATAGCAAGAGGGAATGGGGACAAAAGGAAGGAACAGATGCCCAGAGTTCTGCATGGACCCGTGGTGACCGTGGGTGACGTGAGCTAAGGGGTGGGCCGATCCTCCCACATGCACCTGAACATTGGGGGGAGTAAAAGTGCATTGTTATGAAGCCACAGCTTTGTGAAGTAAGAGTATCGATAGCACTCTCTCCCATAACCCAATCTTCCATTTATTCATTCATTCTATTATCATTCCTTAGGCATCCACAGTTGGCCAAACTGTACCAATTACTAGGATTACAGAGCTTTAAAAAAAAATAGGTCCAAGGGAGTGACAGTGCCTAATGGAGGTGAGGACAAGGGAGCCCAGAGCAGGGACCCCACCCCCACCCTCCACCCAGCACCAGCGTGGGCCAAGAGAGGCAGGTAGGGGGAGGGAGGCTGGCTAAGGGGCATTTGAGTCCTTCTAAGGATGGGGCTGTGTTAATCTGGTGAATAAAATGAAGAGGAGACAGCAGGTGCAGGGGAAACAGCAAGGTCAGTGGCATGGAGGGTTAAAGGAACGAGTTGCTGGCTCCGGACAGCTGAACAAGGTGGGGCCCCGGAGAGCCAAGGCCACGGGGGCAAGCAGGCCGGTCCCCCTCTGAAGGGCCTTGGAGACCCAGCTGGGGAGTTTGGATCGGGTCTCTATGCACGGGAGCTGATGTGGCTTCACACAGGAGAGCATCACACCCAGGTGTTCATTTTTGGTGACCACCCAAGACACATGCATAGACTGGGCCCCAGGAGGGAAGCCTGAAGGTGGGGAGACCATTCGGGGGGCTGTGGGGACCCCAGGGGACAGGGCTAAGGCAGTGGCTGTGGTGATGGAGAGGAGAGATCAAGGTAGTGGGACAGGAAGAGGAAGAACTCAGGAGTAAGCTGACTGGTATCTGGCTGGACATGGGCATAGACGGGGTTTGAGAGAGAGTCAGGGAGGATGTTACAGCCTCCAGTGGGAAAGCAAGGTAGCCATCAAGCCATTTTCCAGGACAGGATAACCAGGAGGATGGACAGGCTTGGGCAAGACAATGGAGCCCGCCGGGGGAGGATTGAGTTCAGCACATGCAGCAGGTGGTTGTACATGCAGGTGCTCAAGGAGGGAGAGGACCCTGGCTGCGAAACAGGTGCATCTGGTCACACCTGCAATAGAAAGCCACTGGGGGAGCTGCCACACTAGGAAGGGGAGGGGGTCCGGGGGGTGGGGGGAAAGGCAGCCTAGACCGGACCATTCGTTTAGGGGGTGGAAGGAATTGGAAGGTGCAGAGGACAAAAGCAGGAGCCCGGAGAAGACAGGAGGAGTAAGCAAGTCCTGGAGATCAAGGAGCAGGGGGGTTTGGAGCAGGAGGAGGCAGGAGGGTCGGCAGGTGATGCAACCAGGCCAAGTCATATCAAGACTGAATCAAGCCCAGCAACCCAAAGGCTGCTGGTGACTGACAACAGGAAGGAGGTCCACTCTGCAGCACATGGGGACACAGACACAATGTAGGTGTGCCAGTCATGGAAAAGGCTTCCCTTCTGGCTGGGAAGGTCAGGAAGGGGACAGAACTGTGGCTAGAGGAAATCCAGGAAGGCACTTCTCAAGGATGAGAACAGCTGGAGTGTCTACAGGAGGGAAGGATGCGGGCGAGAGGAAGAGACTGCAGATCTAGGAGGGAAAAGTTATGGACCCTGGAGTAGGGATGGGAGGCAGGGCACAGCTGAAAGGGTTCACATGGATTGGAGACGGCCTCCCCCCACCCAGATGCAGCGGCTTTGCCAGTTCTCCCTACCGGTAAACCAAGGCTGGCATCTGTTACTGAGATTACTGCAGAGTTTGTTCCGTCTCATCCTTTCCTCATTTCCTTCCAATAAGGGCAAGAACTCAGAGGTGGCTGAGAAGCAGGAGGGAGGGCCAGGGGCCTGGGGCCAGGCGAAGTGGGAACCAGGACAAAGGACTCCAGCCCGTCACCGACATAAATGCCTGCATGCCCCAGTCTTCATCGCGAGGCGTCTGCTGACCATGGGCGAGTTGAGATCCTTGCTAAGTTATGGGGACACCAGCCTGGCTTCTTTATGGTTCAAACCCATCCCCACTTACCCTGCCTCCCAACTCTGGAACCAACTCTCAATTTTTTTGTTTTACCCCTGCTCCTTTGGCTCTGTTGTTCTTTCATTTCTGCCCCCGTGATTCCTGGCTCCCCATCAAGAGTTTTGTCTTGTATCCAATACACTCCAGCTTTTGTCTCTCGTGGGTAAAGGGATTTGAGGTGGTTAACAAAGATATATTGATGATAACAAGATATTTTTTAAAGGAGATCACAAATAAGCACAAAAAACAAAGTTAGAAGAAGTAGGATAAATCCAAGAGTGAGATGAAGAATGCCAAAAATACATTCCATCGGTTTTTGTACACTTGATTTTAAATGGCCATAGACTGCGTTCTGAGCTTCTTGGCAAATATATGTAAAGAGGAAACATGAAGTATGCAATTCGCTGTACTTCTAAATAAAAACAAATGTATTAAAATACAGAAGAATTCAGAATAAAAGAAAAAAATGGACTTCCAGCATGAGAATGAAAGAAAATCCCAGGGTATTAGCTATGCAGCAAGCCTGGAGAGTACCAGAACATTCCGGGAGCTGTCTCCAAACAGCCATCTCCATGGGAGGAAATGATGGAATACCTGATATGTTTGAAAGTATTGAAGAGTTTAGACAACTAGGGGCAGGTTCAGCATGCAATAATGATAAATTCACAGAAACTAAGCATAACGACAGGGCAATAATTATACCCAGTATTTTTTTTAAGCACAAGAAAGACTCATAACTCTGCTATGAATAGGATTTATGTGCTCTTACTAATGTAGTCATCAAACATCAATATAAATGTTGATCAAACTGATGCCATATAATATATTAAGAGGAGAAGAAAGTGACTGTGAGAGATGTTTTTTGTTTTAATCTGCTACGTTTTGAGGTAATTTGTAGTTCTCGCTATAAAAATGAAAAGGTGGGAATAATTATCAATAAATAATGCCTAAAACAGAAAAATCAGGAAGAAGTGGGATAAGCTTGTTATTTAGAGATATGAAAGTGAGTACCCAAAAAAGGAGCTTATGTAAGTCAGGCCTAGAGGGTCTGAGGGTCTGCTTCCAAGAAGGCTCCCTCATGCAGCTGGTCCATTGCTGCTGGCTGTAGGCAGGAGGCTTCCTTCCCTTCCTCACCACGGGGACCCCTCCACAGGGCTTCCTGCATGTCCTTACAACATGGTAGCCAATGTTTCCCACAGCAGGCAGTATAGGAAGGAACATGGTGGAAGCCACAGTATCTTTTATGACCTAGGTTTGGAAGTCACACTCTACCCTTCCAGGTATATCCTCTTGGCTACCCAGGTCAGCCCTATTCACTGTGACCACACAAAACATGAGTCACCAAAAGGCAAGGATCACTGGAGGCTGCCACATGAGTGTTCACAAAATAGGAACTAGCTAATAAAGTGAACCTCACCCTTAACATGCTTCTAAGGACATCATTGTTACGCCAGTGGTGTAACAGCAGAGAACAGCTTCTCTGTAACAGCAGCTTCTCTGTAACAGCAGAGAAGCCCTGTTTCAAAAAGCTAGCCAACCAGAGACCAAGGTCACGTGTCCAGGCATTCAGCTCTCTGAAGATCTCTGAAGGTCTGATTTACCCACGGATAAGATTTAGGGATTCTAGAGGGATGGTGGGAATGCATGTCTTTTGCCTCCATTAATGCTAATTTTTGCCACTGAGCATCTGCTAAATGTTGAGCTGCAGGGAGCTCACTGTTATGCCAGCTGACAAGTACACATAGTTCAGCTCTGCCCTGTTACCAATTGAGGGCAGATCCACGTTCTTTATTTAATAGGCTGAGCTGGAGATGGGTTGTCACCCACGTGTGAAAGCTCAGGAGGCTGGCTGGGACACACACATGGCTGGAAGGAGAGCATCTTGCATGGAATGCCTGTCCTACATGCAGATGGCCTTGGCATTTAGGACATTCCAACTTTAGATCCATACCCTCTCCTCCTTGTCCAGGGGCAGAAGACTATTCATTCTGTATTTTAAAGTTCGATCAAACTTCCAAAGAGCAGCTCAAAAGCTCCCTGTCCATCAAACCTCCTTACTCCCTCCATACCTGCTCAGGACTGCCTCAGTAGCCTCCATCCCTCCTCCAGACCAGTGTCCTACTTTCCAGGCCCTTTTGTGCTCCCCTAGCCAACCTTCCTGACCCACACCTCCTGACACAGGGACCTGACCAAGACTGCAGAGGAAAAGGGAGTGCAGAGCGTGATGAACAAGGTGCACGGAGCCCCACCGAACTCTGCCATCCTACTCAGATATAAGACTCAGCTCATTCAGGTACCACTCGTTCAGCGTGTACCTTCCCAGGCCTTAGGTCCCTTCACAAGAAGCTCTTGTCATTTTTGCTTCTGCAATGTGAGCCCTTAGAACACAATGATCCTGGGAACACAGAGATGCCTACAAAGGATATCCACGGTATTTGGTGTTTGTTCAGGCATATTTTTCCCCCTGAGGAAAAGACTACAGTTTTCATCGGATTCTCAAGACCCAGAGAAGTTAAGAATCCTTGTCAGAGGACACAAATCAGGGCCTGCAGGCCAGATGTGGCCCTCTGAGGTTATTGGTTTGGACGGCACAGTGTTTGGGGGCTTTTGGCAACATTTAAAGGTCAGAGGATTTTACACAAAAATACTGATTTCTAGTTGTTGATGCTTTTTTTTTTTTTTTTAAATTATTATTGGGAAATGAGGCAACCCTGAGCCCACATTCCCTGGGGGCAAGAACTGGCTAGATCAGGACAGCCGCTGCCCTTCAGATGGGGTGTGGTCCTCGCAGTCTCCAACAGACTGGTTTCTTCTCGATGAGCCTGCCTTCTTGACCCTGGCCAGGCCCTCTGTGTCAGAGCTTCAAAAGCGGGTCGTGTGGCCCTCCCAGCGGCGTGTTCTCACGGGGTGCAGGGGTGCAGGCCGGGCTCTCCGCGCGCCTGTGGTCGACGCCCTCACCGGGCACCTCGCTGCCATCTGGGACGCACCTGGCGCACCCCCGGGCGGAGCTGAGGTCCTCACCTGCAGAGGGACCACCGAGCCGCCCTCCCGCCTGGCCCCGCCCCCCAGCCCTGATTGGCGGAGGGGCTGCTGGAGCCCTGGCCGGCCCCGCCCTCCCCGCCGCCCCGGGCCGCGCGTCTGGCTCTGGGTGCTCAGGCCTCCTGCGGCGGGCGCCTTGGCGAAGGACCGCGGTTTGCTCCCGGTGTGACAGCTTTAGCAGGTAATAAGGCAAGGCTTCGTCCTCATTGGCGCACCTGGGGGGCTCAGCGGTTGGGCGTCTGCCTTGGGCTCAGGGCGTGACCCCGGAGTCCTGAGATGGAGTCCCACATCGGGATCCCTGCAGGGACCCTGCTTCTCTGTCTGCCTCTCTGTGTGTCTCTCCTGAATAAAAATAAATAAAAACAAAACCACCTTGTCCTCCATCGGTCTACGCGCTGCCTTTTTTTCTCTTTGTAGTCGGGGATCCACATTGCCCTTCACTTACCAGCTGTGTGACCTTAGGCAAATCAGTTCATCTCTCTTCTGCCTCAGTTTCCTGTCTGTGGAAAGAGGATGATAAGACTAGTGTCACCCTCAGTGAGTTGTCATGAAGAAGACATGTGATAATCCAGTTTGTAACGTTTATCTGGCCTAATATCCAGAATATAATAACTCAATAACTGTAACCTATTATAATTTCCAATCTCAGTGTTGTAAAAGTTAAACCAAACTAACTGGGAAGAAACCTCCCAGCCTTCCCTCTTAGATATCTCTTTATTCTCACAGGATTAGGACGCTCTGAGCACTTCTGACAACAGATGGTGTGGGGGGGAGCATTCCCCAACCAAGCAATTCTTTGTGACACCAGTGGGATGGCCTCCAATTCAACTCAGTTCTGATGTTATCTACCTGGGGATAGCATCCCATCCCGTAGGTTAGGGCTCAGTCCCACAAGAGTGCCTGACCCCACTCCAGATGCCAGGTTGTCACCAGTGCTTCTGACAAATCAGCTACAAATCAGAGGCTTCTGTGACCACCTCCTCCAGTTTAATTAAACCCCTCCCTGGGTTTAATTTAATTCAGGAAAGCAGTTACTGTTTACAGGTGTCATATAAAAGGATATGATAAGGATACAGATGGGCATTCACATGGAAGAGTTGCATAGGCAAGGTCTGGGAGGATGGCACAGGAGTGCCATCAGCCTTCCGTCCTCATGGAGTTGGGGTGCATTACCCTCTTGGTACATCAATGTGTTCACCAACCTGGAAGCTTTCTGACAGAAGCCCACGCTACTGGTATTTTATGAAGACTTCCTTACATAGACATGATCAATTATTAACTCCATTTCTAGCGCCTCTCCTCTCTCTAAAAAATGGGGGTTGAGGCTGAAAATGCCAACCTTCTAATCATGACTTAGTCTTTCTGGGGACCACCCCCCCCATCCTGGAGCTACCCAAGAGGTTACCCAGAATTACCTCCTTAAGACAAAAGATGCATCTAGTGTTCTTATCATTTAGGAATTTATAAGTCAGGAGCCCTGTATCAGGAACTGGGGTCAAAGCCCAATATCTGGATTTTTCTATTATCTCACACAAACCAAAAACAAGGAAACCAATAACAAATAGAGAAACACTGATTTTCTCTGGTTGGAGCTCTTCCCTTCCTCCCTTCTCTGGCCTCGGAAGTGGCTCCAGGAATCCCCCAGGAGTCCACCAGACATAGTTTAAAACCACTGTCCTAGCCCACCACTGACCCAGTGCTGGAGCCAGACATGTCCTGAGAATCGTACTTGATCCTTCTCTGTCCCCTTACCCCATACCCAGCAATTCCAGGTCCTCTGAGAAACTCCTAGATTTCTCTCCATCTCTCCCTTTTCTCAACCCCACTGCTATTGCCCTTAGCTTCATGAGTTTTTTCTTTCATCCATAAGTTCCATAATTCACTCATTTAGCCAATATCTACTGATACTTACCATGTGCCGGGCACTGAGGAGATACTTCAGGGACAGCGGTGAGCAATGTTGCTCTCAAGGAATTTCCTTGCCCTCAAAGAACTTCCATTCTACTGGAAGGAGACAGAAAATAGATAAGCAAAAGATACAGTATGGTGGATGGAAAAGATAAATCAGAGGAGTGGAGGGTAGAAGGACTATTTCAAATAAAATGACTCACAAGGTTTCCTGGAAAATAAAATTTTAAGCAAAGGCTTGAAAGAGGTAAGGGAGTGAACCATGTGAACATCTGGAGGAAAACCACTCCAGAGAAAAGAAAGAGAGGTGCAAAGGCCCTGAGGTCCATGCGCCAGACATGTTTAAGAAGCAGCTAGCAGGTCAATGTGGCTGGACCAGGAAAGCCCATGTGGGAGATGAGGTCACAGAAATAAGGGATCAACCTGTCAGGGCCTGGTTTGTGGGTCATTGTAATGGGTTTGGTCTTAGTACTCTGAGTACAGTGAGCAGCTTTAACTGAGACTCCCCCAAAGCCTCCTACGTGGCCTCCCTGACTCCAGCCTCCACCCTGCCTGCCCTACCTGTCAGCTTTCCACAACACATCATTCCCATTCTTAACACCTTCACTAGGTCTCCATTGTGGACAGAAAATGCCAGTTTCCTTGGTGAGGCTTTAAAAATTGAGTGATTTGGGATCCCTGGGTGGCGCAGCGGTTTAGCGCCTGCCTTTGGCCCAGGGCGCGATCCTGGAGACCCGGGATCGAATCCCACATCGGGATCCTGGTGCATGGAGCCTGCTTCTCCCTCTGCCTATGTCTCTGCCCCTCTCTCTCTCTGTGACTATCATAAATTTAAAAAAATATATATTTAAAAAAAATAAAAATAAAAATAAAAATTGAGTGATTTGAGCTTAGACCCTCCCATCTTTCTACAGTCATTATCCAAGGAGCACCCCCTGCCTGCAATAACACGAACAGATTCTACTTCATCCCCTGTGTGGGCTGCTGCCTCTGACCCTCTGATCCAGCTGCTCTCTCCAGATTTATTCTCTTTGCTTTCCACTCCTCTGGCTGCTCCAGCACTTCCCCGAACACCTGGCAGGGGGAGGAGAGCGCCCATGGTCCCCTGGAAGTACCATCTTGTGCTCATCTTCACTCTAGCGCTTTTCCCCACTGTCTTTTCACGGTCCACCCCTCCATCCCGCTACCCTGGAGAGGCTCTGGAGGTCGGACATGTCCCTTTCATCTCTGTATCTTCAGCATTTGGCCCAATTACTCGCACACAGCAACAGCTCATTTCAATTTTAGCTTAACAACAAATGATCTCTTTCCTGTGCCCTTCAAACCCAACCCATTAAGCTAGATCTCATCTTTCCCCTGCTCTTAAGCACCTCCTTGGATTTGATTTTGCGAGGAGTAAAAAGCACTGTGCGGTCTTTATTAATTATGTGTGTACGTGTGTTATAACCCTTCATGGGTTACAAACTGGCCGGGGTCATGGGAATTAGCTTTTGTAACCACACTTCAGCCTCATCCCCACACCACCTAGAACAATATCGCTTGTGGGGAGATTTTAAGCAAATTAAGAGTGCGTGGGCTTCACGATGGAACTTCTGGCCTCCTGGCCTGTCTGTTAAGCTTTTTTCCCCTTTTTTGGGAAATGGGGGTGGTGGTGATGGTGATGCCTATTTCAGAGCACTGTTGGAGGAGTTGAATGAGCCAGTTGGTTGGAGGGTTGTCATTGATTAAGGGCTTAACAGAGGCAGCGGTCATCATTAAAGTCACAGTGCTTTCTCACACTGTTAGAGGTCCAGTCCCCTTGAAAGGGGAGAATTTCTCGTAGGATCACCGAAAACACACATGCTAAAACAGTGACTCAGAATAAATTTTATTTTTATAAGTGGAATAAAAACTTGTGTAAAGTTTATCATGTTGAGGAGTCAAACTGAAGCAATTCTTGGAGACTGTGCAGAAGCTAAGAGTGTCCACAGTCCCTGGTCTGAGGAGCGTTTGTTTACTAAGTGGATGTGGGGCCCAGCCAAAGGCTGAGGAAGGCAGAGGCCACTTTCATGGCCAACAGTGTGGTTTCCTGTCTGGGGGCATTCTTTGTGGTGGTCTGCAGAGACAGGGCCTTTTGTTCTTCCCACGGGGGGGAGGGGGGCGGGTACCAGGGAGGGGGGCGCCAGAAGGCCAGCGGTTTGCTGGTTTGCCCCTGGTGACTCCAGCCTAGTGCGGGTCCAGCCTGTGGGTGTGAGCAACCTCCCACCACAGTGTGGAGCCAGCAGGGCCTTGCACAAGACTGAGGGGAAATGGACTGTGGGCTGAGGCAGAAAGAAGTGCAGAGAAAACGATGTAAGTGAGGAATTTTACGTCTCCAGCAGATGGAAAAATCGCAGAGGCAAGAGAGGGTCTCCCCAGCAGAGAAGAACCACGGCTATTAAAGGGAAAGAAGGACCCCTGTGCCCCCTCCATTCCACCAGGGACCCCACAGATTCTGAGGATCCTTGGGGTACACTGCACAGCTGCTCTCTAAATGCCATTTCAACCCCATGCTGCCCAGAGCACCCTCTTCACCTCCCCTCTCCCCTAGGAGGATTCTGAGAGCCACACTGGCCAGACTCAGAAGTGGAAACATCTGGAGATTTCCCAACTTGCATTTCAAAGAGATCTCCAGGGCTCCCTCCCCACCAGCAGCACGTGGCAGCCGCCCCCGCCCCCACCCCCACTCAGGCCTCGGCCCCAGTAGTAAACACACCAACCGCTCACCCTGTCGTCCTCCCAAACACCTAAACAGAAGTCTACTTAGATCATGCTCAGGACAGCCACGGGCAGACGCGGTCTGTGAACACACACGGAGATCCTCTGCGTTCCGGATGACGCTGCAGAGGGCACGGGCAACAGCCTCACTGAAGCTCTGTTTTTTCACTGAAGACCCTTTGTAGAGGCGATCAAGCTTGGAATGCTATTCTCCACCTCCCGAGAGACTTTGGAAAGAGTACAGACATTCAGCCAAGCCTCCCACCCTAAAATGTTGGTGCACACAGTGCCCTTGTCTTACAGCAAGGGGCGGGGAGGAAGCAGCTCGGGCGGAGCTCCCCTCCCTGGGGTTGTCAGACCCCTGGGGCAGTGCCTGTGGAAGCAGAAACTGGACGAGGAGCTCTAGTCTAGTGGCCCAACTAGCTCTGCTCTAAGTCATTGCAATGGGCTGCAATCAGAACCTAAAAAGAAACTCAGCTGCATGTTAAGTAACTGGAATTTAAATAAAAATTGGGTGGGGGGAGGAAAGGAAAAGAAAGAAAAAAAATGAGAGAAAAAAAACTCGACTGTTGACCCACGGAGCCTAAGAACCCACACAGGGCTCCCTCCCTTGTTCTATTATTTCTTCTACCCCTCACCGGGCCTCCTTTCCTCCTCCCCAGCCCATACACTGGAACTGTTTCCCAGAGAGAGTCTGGTGATGTGTGCCAAAGGCCTTACTAAGTCTGACTTCTAAGAATCTACCCCAGGAAAACAGTCTGTTTCATTTTGTCTTAAATCTATTAAGTGTTCTCTTTGAAGTCTTGTTTGTAATAAATACAAATGACCCAACAGAAGAGATTTGAACACATGGTATTTCTGGACATTAGAACACCATAAAATCTTAGAAAAAAAAAAGTATGGGGAAAAGTTCATGCTATGTGGAGAATTTTTTAAAAGCATCTTCCAAAACATTATTTCTCCAATGATCTAAAGAGAGAACAAAACCAAAAAAAAGTATTCCCCCCGCAAACGATATGGAAATGTGTGTGGTGGATATATGGATGATTTTTTCCCTTCTTTGCACCTTTTAAATTTTCTACAATTAACACACATAATTTCTTAGCATACAAAAACAATAAATTGTCCACCTTTCTAAAAGACAGCCACATACTTTATCCAATACTCACACTTACAAACTTCTTATTGCTTTGCCTCCTGAGAAAAGCCAGAGGTGGAAAGGGCAGATGAACATAGGGCAGGTCATTGATCAATGAAAGAATCATTGGCAGGGCCAGCTAAATAATTGGCAGGGCCAAGTGCAAAATGAAAGCAAGGAGCTTCTTCAAAAATTAAGATTTTCGTGGGGCACCTGGGTGGCTCAGTCTACTAAGTGTCTGTCTTTGGCTCAGGTCGTGATCCTGAGGGATCAAGGTCCCATGTCAGGCTCCCTGCTCAGCAGGGACTCTGCTTTTCCCTCTCCCTCTACCCCCACCCATTCTCCCAACCTAATGCTCTCTTGCACAATCTCTCAAATAAATAAGATCTTTAAAAAACAATTAAGATTTTCGAGAGACAGCAACAGCAGAGCATTACATCAAGAGTGTGGGGCCCTCCTAAAAGGAGAGCCCTGTGCCTCTGCAGAGGTCATACATCCAGGAAGCCAGCCCTGGTCATTGGCCTGGAGCAGGACACCTGATGCAGTAGGTCAGAGCTTGCAGACCTGCACCACGTCTGGAGGAGTTGGCTGGACGTCCCACTACTCCCTCACCTGTTGCCCAATAGATTTTCATTCTTCATGAGTCCACTTTCCCAGCAATCAACCTCTGGAACAGTGGCATACTTTATCATATGTATGCAAATCAGAAGCCAGCCAAGATTATTTAAACCCTGGATCATAACCTCCCTTTTTTTCTTTTCTCCCCTTAAGGTGACTGCTTATTTCTTCTATTTTAAGGATACTGGAAAGATGCCAACCCATTTTCTACCCTGAAATTAATGACAGTCCCTCCGAGAACAGTTTTTTGTTGTTGTTTTTTGGAAAAGCAATTTCTGCCTATTTTCTCTTCAGAATCATCAAGGACTCTGATTTGCAGAGTATTATGGTCTTTCCCTGGTCAAAGACCCCCCCCCCCTTTTTTTTTTTGCCAGTCCCTTATTTTTGGGGAGCAGAGAGGACATTCATTAACAAATCCACTACAGAGCATCATTCATTCCACATGTCTCACTCAGAGGGTTTTAGTATCAGGAGTTACAGTAAATCACCTGTGGGTTGTGATCACATGAACTCGCAAGGCAGCATCTTCGCTCATGACCAGGTGAGGGCAAGGATGCAGGAAGTGTGTTCATTCCCTTCGTCTGAGGGGGAGCAAACTCATTAACTAACCCTTGCATTAAATCATGTGCAAAGCAAACCTCTTCCTTTGCAGCCTATCACAGTGGCCACCTGCTGCAGAAATGCAAACAAATCAGACTCAAACCACAGCCAGACACCTGCCTGAGCCAGAGCTTGTGAAAAATGGATGCGGGGTTGCTTAGGCAGAAATGCACTCACTGATTTTTTTCTTCTTCTACCTACCTTCTCCAGGAGACTTCACCAGAGGCCAAATCAGGGGTGGGGGAGGGCTGGGCCCCAGTTTTCATTTGTTAAAATGTACCATGTGAGGTTTGCCCTGTGGCCAGCCAACCCCAGTTCTTTGAACCTCTTCTCTCTTGACTGTTCCTCCTTTTTTTTTAACTTGCTGGAAAATGGAACAAAGTTTGAATGTTGGAAAATACTGTAAGGGGCATCTAGTTCCAACTTTCGAATACCTGCATCCTCTCTAAAGCACCACCCAACATTCATCCAGCCTTTGCTTGCACACCTTCAGGAACAAGGAGCTCAGTATCACCAAAGACAACACAAAACATTCTGGCACAGGGCTGACTACTCTTCCTTTTGTTAAGTGGAACTCCCTCTTTCTGTGCAACTAACTTGTACTGAGAGCTTGTTTCTACACTTTGGGGCCAGATTAAACAAGTATTATCCCTTTTCCTTTTGGTGATCTTTCAGACGTTTAAAGGCAGGGCCCTTAGTTCCCATAGGTCTTCTCAGTAGGTGTCAGCTATTCCATTGCCCAGGGAACTTAGCCCGTGATGACCTGCTGGAGGCTCAGTTTTCTTACTTGTAAAGTGGAGATAATAATATCTAGTTTTCAGGATTAAAATGAATGCTTGCTGGGATGCCTGTGTGGTGCAGTCGGCTAAGCATCTAATTCTTGATTTTGACTCAGGCTCTGATCTCAGGGTAGTGAGACTGAACCCTGCTTTGGGCTCCACGTTTAGCGTGGAGTCTGCTTAGGATTCTCTCTCTCCCTTTCCCTCTGCCCCTCCTGCTCTCTCTCTCTCTCTCTCTCTCTGAAATAAGTAAATAAATCTTTAAAAAATAATCAAAATAAAAAATAATCAAAATCAAAAGAATGCACACAAACATGTCCCAGGAGCCCTGCCCACAGCAGTCCCTAATAAGTAACAGCAGCTCTAACTGTCCTCCTCCCCAGGACGGAAAAGAACATTGCTTCTCCAGCCTAACCATAGCCCAGCGACGCAGGATTGTTTCCCTCCTTCACACTATGCTGGGCTTCTACTTACTCAGTCTCGGAAGGATCATCTTTTGGAGCAGCCACACTTCATAGTATCTACTTACATAAACCTGATATCAACCCAAATCCTTTAAGTCTTTTTGCTCTAAACCTATGGTGCAGTTAGAGGCAATTTATATTCTCAAAGAGCTAACCCAGTGGCTATTTTCTGGCCGTGCCTGTGCAGAAGCACCTCCCCACCTTTGCTCGCGCTAGCTCTTCATCCCAGAACACATTCTATCGAGGTCGGGATCTCCCTCTGGGGCCTCCCTCAAGATATCACCCTTTTACAAAATCTCTTCAAATCTCCCTCATTGGACTATGACCTCATCCTCCTTGGAGATCTTAGGAAGAACCCTCTCTTAAGGTACTACTCTTCAGCCATTCAGGAAGTCTTAGGGAACAGAGGGAAATGTGTGCCTGTTTGTCATCCTATCGGCAACACTTCCCAGTTCCCCCATCCCACCTGAATTGTCAGCTCCTGAGGCACCAAATTCATCACCGTGTCCTTCTTGACCACCAGCATGAAGCTTGGCTCATAAATATTTGTTAGTAGGATTGGTTATTTTGAGGGTGAAGTGAGACCACCACTTTGATGCCATGCCTGGCAGGTGCACAGGGCTCAGTAAACAGTGCTGCTGTTTGTTATTTCTGTGTGGTGGCCCAGCCCAGAGGTAAGTGCCCCGCGGACACTGCCGTCCAAGGCAATGTGAATTTGAGGCTGCACACAGTGAATCTCATGTGCTCCAGGGCACACGAGGCTGGCAACGAAGTCCCTGTTACCAAGAGATGCACAGAAAAAACTGTGTGCAAAACAAAAGATTGCTGCTGGGCTCCGGCCCTCTGGCTACTGACCTTTGGCACACTTCTACATTCAGGAGAGAAGCAGGTGCTTCTGGAGAGCTTACACCTGTGAAAAAACCTGTGTGGGAAGCACTTGCCTCTCAAGCTCAAGCTCATGGAGAACAGCCTTGGGAGGAAGGACAGCTCCTGGACAGTAAAGACTTTCCTTTCTCTCTCTGTGCCTTCCTGCCTTTTCATCTTTCTATTTTCTTTTTTTTTTTTTTAATTTTTATTTATTTATGATAGTCACACACAGATAGAGAGAGAGAGGCAGAGACACAGGCAGAGGGAGAAGCAGGCTCCATGCACCGGGAGCCCGACGTGGGATTCGATCCCGGGTCTCCAGGATCGCGCCCTGGGCCAAAGGCAGGCGCCAAACCGCTGCGCCACCCAGGGATCCCTCATCTTTCTATTTTCTGCAAACACCCCTCAAGCTGGAGCACGAGGACATTCCTTGGGTGCCTGGGGGCTCAGTGGTTGAGCATCTGCCTTTGGCTCAGGACAGGCCTGTGTCTGTCTTATTCAATATTGTGAATAAGCATGTAGCACATAGTAAATACTTCATCAATATTCATTACATTGTTAATTAATCAATTGTCAGTCCCGGCTGGCTTTGACATTGAATTGTTCCCACGGACACTGCCTCTCACTGGGGCTCTGTTCAGACTTCAGCATCTCTCAGTGGCCTTCCTGCCTTGGACATGTGTCCAGCCCCAATTTCCTTCCTGCTCCACGACCTTGGCTTTGGGCCTCACTCTGTTCTCCCGTGTTTGCGGATCCATGCAGCCCGCTGATGACCACTTACAGTGGATCGATCCCACACAGGGTCCAGGTGAGAGAGATTTCAGAGCCCCTTTTTGAGTCTGGGATATCTACAACCTCCTTTTGCTCCCAGTGATCGACTCCCTTAATTACGACTTCTCATCTGTCCAGCTTCCCTTCGCTCCTTCTTGCCAGCTGGTCCTGTTCCTTGGCTCCCCGAAACCCAGCGCAGACACGAGACGTCTATGCTAATTTTGAAGCAGATACTGTGAGCAGCTGGCACTTGTGTGCGTGGTGATGGACAAAGCCCTTTCACATACATGCTCTCCTTTAGTCATCACACTACTCCTGGGAGGGAGGTATTCCATTGCCCACAACGCAGGCCTCAGTGTCTGCTCTGTGCTCTTCCATGGCACTGCCCACGGCGAGGAGGAGCCAGCTGGTGCTTTCCAGATGTGAACCAGCACCAGTGTTGAGCTGCTTGACTTGCCCTCCTTAAAAACCCACAGAACATAAAGCCCAATTTATGGCTGATAACCTATCTTCAGTTTACAGGCTTTCCACTGAATACTGAAGTCTGATAGAAATGAGATTACTCCTATCTCAACTTAAAATGTGATATATCTAACATTTCCCCTGTGTCTCCCTTTACCTACTGAATTATTATTATTATGCCACTATTCCTAGTTTATACATTGACTAGCTTATGACAGTAAAAGTTATTTGTCCTCAGTCTGGACTAAGGAGGGCTGGCAAGCACAGAGAGGAGAAGAGAAGGGAATTTACCAGGTCATAATCAGAAATGAGAGGAGAAATCCACATCTCTGTGTGTCTCCCTCCCCTGGGCTGGGAGGAAAAAGTATTTAAGAATTCAGGTTGAAAAAAAAAAAAAAAAAAGAATCCAGGTCGTTGGGCAGCGATGATTCCAGGGGGCAGAAACTGGTGCATTCCTTAGCTACTACAGCCACTGTCATGCTCCCGCTTCACTGAATAATCATGCCATGTATAGAAAGGGCACAGCGAGTTAGAAAATGCTTGTATGACGTGAGGAGGTGAGACCAGACGACTTCAGGCCACTTCCAGCTTCAAAGAGGCCCTGCTTCTGGTCTGTGGAAGATTCCATCACACTCTGTGACTCTCATAATGGTGACCTGTGCATGTGTCAACTTTAAGGCCCTGCACTCTTGCTCTGTCCTAGCCTAGAGGGGTCAGCCAATTAGAAAGTGACACAGATTCCTCCAAGTAGACCCAGTGGCACAGGGAGAGCTGGCAGGCAGGAGGGAGAGAGATAAGAGAGGAAACATTAAGTGGAAAAGCATAGTAGCCACATTCTATTCAGCCTAATGGTTTTGAAGGCATCGTGGCATAGCAGCACAGTGTAGGAATTGATGTTGACGATAACTCTGAGCCATTAAGAGGGATTCAATCATAGGTATGTCACTGTGAGCTGGCCACTCAACTCATTTACAGAATATTTATTGGATACCCAGTATGCACCTGACTCTGGATCCAGGGATAGAAAGATGGATAAGGTCCTCACCTTGAAAAGGCTCTCTCGACCTCAGCTTCTTTAGCTGTAAAATGAGGGCGCTAAACTCAGAGATTCCTAAGATTCTCTCCTGGGGGTACTAAAAGCTTTGTGCATTAGGGCTTGAACCTTAACAACCCTATAAGATGGTAATCTGGGTGTCATAATCATGTTCTGCAAATGAATAAACAGGCTCAGAGGGGTCAGTGTCCAGCTCAAGGTTGCCTAGTCAATGCAGAGCAGAGTCGATACTCGGCCACATGGACCAATGACACCGACTAGAAGGGTCTTCCTCTCCCCCTATCCTGTGCTGTCTCTGCACTGTCTTACTTCCTTCAAAAGGGCAAGCAGAATAGATGGAGAACAGCCCATGTGCCTGACAACTGCATGGATTTACCAGTCTGGAATACAGCATTCAACAGCTACAAAACAAAAATCACCTGCAATTGGACAGTAATAAATATCTGCAAGACCAAGTGCAACCAAAACGACGTTGAAAGATCTGTCAAGATCAACAGCAAGGGTGAGTCCAAAAAGTCAATAGTGATGTCTACCAGTGACAGCTGGGATGAACAGCTAAAACATCTTTGAGAGAAAATACGGTAGAAGGAAAAAGGCAGCTTGGGAGTACTATGTTAAAAAAAAAAAAAAAAAAAAAAGGAAAGATGACCAAAAGCCAAAAACGCAAACACATGCATCACTGCTGGTAGAGGTGGTTCAGGCACAGAGAAAAAGAGGTGCCTTCACACATCCTATTTTCTTCTCTGATGGCAGGTGCAGGCTATCTGTCAACCCCTCAGTTACTGATAATGCAAAGATCTATGGTGGGCAACAGGTGGCGTGTCTTCCTATAGACAATGTACCGATGACAAGAGAAGGCAGCCAAAGAGCCACCGGATTGAGACAAATGGCTTATAACACCAGAGACGGCCACCAGCATACTCCCCATGATAAGACAGCAAGAATCGGCCCTGGGAATGAGCATTTACTGAGCACCTTTATTATTCTGGATGCTGTGCTAGCTGTTCTGTGTACACTGGCTACATCCATGCCTCCCAAGCTCTGGGGTAGGTAATATTGTCTGAAGCGCAGAGAACTGAGGCACTCGGGCTTATGTGGCCAGGGAGTGCCAGAGCAAGGGCTTGAACTCAACCTGAGGTCACACAGCCTTTCCACTCTTCAGTCGAGACCTAGGTTCTGCCCCAGTACTTATTAGCTATGTGGCCTTAGACAATAAGGCCTGTGTCAATCTCTGTACCCCTCAGGCTCCTGAGACCTGCTTATTGCATGGAACTGTTGTAGAGATGGAAGGAGAGAAAATGTGAGAGCACATTACCCTCTGAAAAGACTTCTGCAGTCATGATAACATGACTAACAATATGAATGACATTTCCCGAGCACCTGCTGTGTGCCAGGCACAGGGCTTACTGCTTTGCAGGAATCATGCCATTCAGGTCTCACAGTAATCTGTGAAGTGGGTACACTTACTGCCCACATTCTCTGAGTGAAGAAATGGGGTGAAGTAAGCCACCAGCAGCAGGGGGGCAGGGCTAGGGTGGGAGCAGCTTGACCTGCTCCAGAACCCTCGCCAGGAACTGGATGCTGAACAAGAAAGGTCTTCCCTCTGCCTTCATCCCCTGTGGTCACAGGGGAGAGATGTGCTGGTTTGCGACTTTCCCTTTAGATCTTGGAGCTGGAGATTGTCACTGTGGGAAGGCCAGTATGTTCCACAGTTGAAGGAGACTGCTTTCTGTGCTTATCTGCAGCTTGTCCTTGTCCAATCACATTGAAAAATGCCTCGAGAATGTTTACCGCTTGCTGGTGATGTGCCCCTCCTGAGTTAGGTCCTGAGTTATAGATACGCCCAGAGTTCCAAGGGTTCACTGCCTAACGGGGGAATCAGAAGACAAGGGTTTACAGGTCCCACCTGTGACCCAGGCTCTGTGTTAAGCCCTGGGGACCCAAAGATGAACAAGATACAGTACACAGTGATGTGGGCCGCAACTGGGATGTGCCCAGGATAAACTGGGGCCCAGGGTAAAGGCACCTGACTCTGTTGGGTGGGTGTAGACATGGACAGAAGAGCCTCCCAGAGGAGGTGGGGTTTCAGAGCCCCATACTGATTGTCCACACTGCTCACGAATTTCCATGGGTCAGCTCTCATCTTCATGGCAACAATCCTGTTGGGCAGGTACTATTATTTATAGATAAGGTAGTGAGTGACTCGCTTAAGGTATCACAGTGGGAAATGGCAGACCAAACTCTGATCCCAGGTGCTCTGATTCCCAGCTTGCCAGGCTCTAGAGTTTGTGCTCTTTCTAATATGAAGGGTTGCCACAGAGAACACAGGCTCTGCTGGAGAAAGCAGCAGGACACTGAGAATGCACAGAGCAGGAGAGGGGACCTCCCCACCACCACCCCGCCGCCCCCGACCGTCCCGAAGGCTACACAGGAAGTGGTATGACAGGCCTACACAGGTCCTCTCATTATCCTGGTGTGGGTCATGGCAGGGAGGAACATCCTAGAGGGTCAAGGTCCCCTGCCCAGCTGTCCAGGGGACAGGGTCAATATTTTTGGTGGGGAGGTAAGCTGAAGATGAGGAGCTGTCTTTAGGTCATAAGAAATTGAAACCCATACTAGAGAAAAAAAAAGAAAAGCAAACAAAAAAGAGAGTACTTGTTTTAAGGAATCAGGCATTTTGCAGAACCCAGACTAGAAGTGCATGGTGAGCACAGGGAGGGGGTGAGGGAGGATACACACTCAGTGGCCCTAGGCCCTCTTGCTGGGCCTCGGCCTCTGTCCACGAGCCTCATCTTTTCCCCTCTGCAGGCCAGCTCCTGTTGCCTCTGGACAGGTAGCAGGGAAAAAGATGCTTCCAAACACTTTTCTCAGCTCCAACATCTCCGATCTGTGATTCTAAACCCCCAGGAGAGGGAATGTGATTTGTTTCTCTTGCACCACAAGGCCAGGCCGCCAGCCAAGGCCAGGGGATGTGGGGTCCTTTCTCAGAGAAGGTGGAGTTTGGGCTGTGGGCCAGGCCCCCGGGGAGTGGGGGGGTCATGCCAGAGGCTCAGGAGAGGTGTCCAACTCTAGGGACCATCAGAACCCAGGTTCTGGAGAGACAGTGCTGAAAGGTCTGCCCTTTAAAGTAATACATTGACTTCTACATTTATCATTCTTCTGTGGTGTTATTAAATCCATAAATAAAGATTTAATCTTTTAAGCTCTGCATTGTGAGAGCAGAAGTTAAAGAGCAGACACAGGAGAGCTTATCAGCCCTGGTGGTGGCGGGGGTAGCAAAGGAGGGGGTGACCAGGCTGCTGGGGGTGTGGAACCAGGAGAGGCTGCAACTGCTGATAGGGGCTGGGGGTGGGAGAGACCCCTGCCGTCTGGCAGCAAAGCTCCTGCACTGGAGCCTGCACTGCCAGCTGAGGCAGCAGACAGGCTGGACAGCAGGTCCTAAAGAGGACCTCCCTGGACACTGGGAGAAAAACCCAGAGTCTCAACAGCTCTCCAGGTGAGCACGTTTTAATCTAAACAGAGAACTGGGGAGGACCCTAGGAGCCTCAGGGAAGGAAGGGTTCCTGCAGGAGGAGAGAACGGAGCCTCCAGGAGGAGGCGGAGGAGAAGGAGGAGGAGTGGGGGGTGGGGGGTGGGAAGGGCTCTGCTTCCTGCTTAGCCTGAGCCGGGCCCAGAGGAAGCTCTGACAGCTGAATCAACAACTTCATCCTTACACCCCTGCCCTTCCCTCCCACCATCTAGGGCTCAGACAACATTGGCTCAGGCTCTTTGATGAAAATGGTAAGGCCAACACTTTGGTTCCTCTGGTGGGGAGACACAAAGACCAGCATGAGGGTGGAGAAGATGCTGAGAACAAAGCAATGAAGTGGAAAGCCAAGGAGTTAGGTCAGGAGGCTCTGCAGGCCAAAGCAGGGGGAAGGAGAGCCCTCTTCATCGGGCCTTGTGATGGAAGGCAACATCTGGACCAGGAAGCTGGCAGACAGTGGTGCCCAGCAGCCTGCATGGCTTACCTTTGTAGGAAGGGCCAGGTGTTGGGGGCAGATGTGGAGCTTCTCTTTGGGCTTTTAGCCCCCTTCCCCCTCGCTGGGGCCTGTGCTTCCCACTGCCTTTTGTTCAATCCAAAGCAGAAGTCACCACCTGTCTCTCCCAAGTAATGGGCCATGGAGGGTCGGAGAAGGGGGGGTGAGGCTGGTTTCTGATGATAGGCTTCAGCTGCCGAGGCTCTCTCCTTGAGCAGCAGATAATTTAGTTTAATGAATTTGGACAGTTCACTGGATCTGCCCACACAGTTCCACTCACCTTCCAAAACGCTTCCAAAATAGCCCAAGCTATTGAATGGGAGCCAAAGAAGAAGAAGAAAAAGCAAAGAGTAATAAATGACAAGGCCCCAGAGATTTCTGCCCTTTCAGAAAAGTCTGAGTGAACTTTTCCAAAGAAAATGGAAGCAAAAAAAAAAAAAAAAAAAGGCTGTTTTTGTCCTTCTCATTGAGAATTCAGGCAAAGAAAGATGCTACAAAGACGGACACCCACATGGAGGCAGAGGACCCGGTTTCTACCCTGCGCTCCTCACACGGATGCCATATCCACGGTCTCAGAGCTGTTCCCTTGTCAGGGTCATCCCGAAACCGTTCCTGATGTTGCACACCACATCAGGATACCTCCACCGACGCGGCCCCGGCCTGTGGCAGCTCACAATGCCGCTGTGAGAGTGTCACACTCGCAAGGAGGCCATCCTCCCCGGGGGCACACTGGGCCAGGGTGCCCTGCCGCCCCCCCCCCCCCCCAGGCCAGGAGCCCTCTCTCCAGGCCTCCAGCGAGAGCTCCCTCCCTCCTCCACAGCCCTCCGGTGCACCGCCCGCTGGAGCCAGATGTTCCGTGGGCAGCCCCCTCCGTGGGTGACAGGCCGTGATTACCGTTGCCAGCCCCACATTAGGAGAGCGCTGAATGGGAGCGAGCCCCCCGCCCCGGCTGCCTACAATAGCGCCTTTGTGAGGTGCTTCGCCGGCTTGCTTTTCCCTGCCTCGCCAGCCTCCGTCAGGGCAGCTCTTGCCTGGGGAGAGAAGAGAAGGCGACAGGAGGATCACAGCGCCTGGCTGGTCCGCCCCATCCTAGGGAGGCGGGATGTCCTTTAGGGAAAAGATGTGTTCCTTCTCCTCCCCGCCCTGAGAGCTGGGCCTGCCTGAGGTCCACGGCCCCGTGCCACGGCCTTGTTCCCGACCGCGGAGCGGGGGCGGAGGCTGGGACCGGGCCTGGCCCAGAGCTCAGCACGGTCCCAGACGCAGGAGTCCAAAAGCCGGGCTTCTCCGCTTCCCTCTGTGCGTCCCCCGGACGGCCTTCTGGGATTCCAAGCCAGAGGCCAGGGCAGAAAAGGGTTAAGTCTCCAGGCCTCCCAGGCCGGGGAGGGGGGGCGGGGGGGTGCGCGGGGTTGACCAGAGGGACGTGTTGGGAAACTGGGAAGCTAACATCTGGGGCGCGCTCCTTGCCCCTCCTCCCTGCCCAAACCGCAGACGCCGTGGCAGCAGGAAAATCGGAGCGGTTCGCAGGAGCTCGGTTGTGTAACCGCGCCCCCCAACCACCCCAACCCGCCCCCGGGGATTGCCCCAGGCTGGAGAGGGGCGTGGGGGCGGGGCGGGCCGACTGAGGCTGCAAGCTCTCCCCAGACCCGTTCAGGGCTCGCGGCTTCACACTACTTTCCAGGGCCACTAGTACCATTTTGCCGGTTCGTAAACCTCCGAGGACTGGAATTGGGAGCCGCGCCCCTGGGCCGCAGTCTGGCGGCTGGGGTCCTGGTGCCAAGGGTGGCCCTGGGGGAGGGGCGCTGCAAACCCGGGGTGGGTGTGGGGGGCAGCCCTCCGCCCGGCCTCCCCGGGCGCCTCGCGGTGAAACCTGTAACCCGAGAACGTCCCCGCCCCACCAGCGGGAGAGCCGGGCCGCGTCCCTAACGTGGCCTAAGGGGCGGCGGAGGAAAACGGAGGGTCGCGGGTTGAAATCGTCTCTGCGGACACCCCAGACACACACAGGCAGGGAGCAGTGGATTTTCCTTTTAATGCAAAAGGCGGCAATACAAAATGATGCGCAGGAAGCCCAGGTTCTCCGGGCACTTCAGGGGCAGCCAGAGGTGAGGGTTCCCTCCTCCGGAACTCGCTCTCCCCGCCCCCTACTAACACTGAGGCAGGGAATATTCTGCTGCCCCTTTGCTGGGGTTGCCCACCTGCAAGGGCCAGAGCTGTGGATCTGCGAGACCTCCGACTGGCCTGAAAGGCCCTGCCCTGGGGCAGGAGGGGAGTGAACACTTAAGGTTTTCCCTCTTTCCGCTGGGAAAGGAGCTCTCAAGATCTAAAGTCCCACAGGAAACGAGGGGACTTGAGAAGGTGGCTTTCACTGGCTGCAGATGCGGCGGGAGCGGCGGCCTGCCACATCTGGACAACGAGGAGCAGGAAACGTGATGGGGGTAGAAATGTGCGGAGGTGACAGAGATCCGAAACCCAGAGCTGGGTCCTCAGACTTCTTCCTCTTTCCTTCGCATCTCCAGCTTATAGACAATCTGGTAGCCGTCATCCCAGGCGTAGAGCTGGCGCTCTCGGGGGTTGTAGCGGAGGCTGGCATGGGCCCCGTACCGGCGGGGGAAGTAGGGGAGCGCTGCCCTCTCTGGGGTCAGGGTGCCGCTGGCATCAAAGGAGCATTGGATGCGGGCCCGGCTGGCAGGGCGGGTGTTATAGACGACGTACAGGGTCCCGCAGATGACAAAGGCAGCCTCGGCGTTCTCTCGGGGACACGGTGTGTCCCACTGCTGCTCCGTGTCCAGAGTCTGGGGGTCTAACTTAGCCAGACACAAGTGCCTGTCGTCTTCCCGAGTGGCGTAGACGGCCCACAGGCCCTCCTCGTCCGCGGCCAGGTCAATGTAGGTGTCGGCCGTCAGCCCGTATGGGGGGATCAGCCCCTCCGCGGGGAACACGGAGCTGTCCACCACCGTTCGGTTGGCCAGGTGGAACTTGATGAGTTGCAACGTGTTCTCCAGCCCCCCTCCCCCTCCGGGTCCTCCGGGAGGCCTCCGGGCATAATAAAGAAAGCCCCCGTACACCAGCTGTCCTGTGCCCACCCACGGGAAGGGCACCCGGACCCGGGAAGCTTTCCGGGCAGCCATGGCCAGGGTGAAGTCCCGCAACCTTGGGAAGACAAAGGCTGTGTCGTTCTGTGTCCCATCTAATACGTAGATCTTCTCTGTTGGCCCCATTGGATCCTTGGTCCATAGACCAGCTGGGCCACCAAACCGCTTCAGGATCTTCATCGATCTCACCTGAGAGATCGTGTAGCCACAGTCTGGTGGGGAGGGAGGAAAACACAGGACAGGGCAATACCGGCAAGAATTAGATGCCCACTGTGGAGAACCCACCAGGGGGCCATCTGGAGGACAGAGGGCATCTGCCAGTGGACACCTCCTCTCTACGGGAGACTAGGGGAAAGGGCACCCCAGAAACTCTTGCAATGGACCTGTCATTATAGAGATTCCCCTAAAACAGATTCCAGGAGGCTGCACCAAAGTGGCCTGGGATGAGGAGAATGACTGGGAAGGAACCAAGGAAGAGCACAGGTTCTGAGAGTGTGAGGGCTCTGTTGCTGGATGGCTTACCTGTCAGCATATCGTACTTCTCATTTCTTCTGCCCTTGCCTTTGATCCCGGGGCCTCCGGTCACCTTCTCGTCAACCTCCACACAGGGTAGAGCTGGGTTTTGGGTCTCCAGATAGTCAACCTCCCGCTCCAGACGGTCTACTCTCCCCGAGATAGTGTCAGCCTCAGTCCTGAGGGCCTCGCGCTCCTTCTCGGCCACCTCCAGCAGCGGCAGCATCTTGTTCTTGAAGTCCCTCAGCTCGGCAGCGTGCCGGCTACTTTGGTCCTGGCACTGGGCCAGCCGTTCCTGCAGGGATGGGGGGGGCAGGAGGGGGCTGAAGGGTCACAACTCTCAGGCAGGGAGAGGCCCGACCGGGGAGCAGAGAGTGGGGGAAAGCACACACTCAGCCAGGCATCCACTCCCCTTCAATCTCCCACTGAAAGGAAACCAGATGTCAGAGATGCCAAATGTGCAAAAAACCCGGCACGGATCACCTAGGCTTCTATCCCCAGTTCGTGTCCTCCAGCCCACGTTCTCCGTGAGCCTCACCTCAGAGGCCATCCTCTAAGCTGCCAGGGCGGCCTAAGTGCATGAGGTTGGTCAAGGGTCTCTGCTCCATTATACAGTGCTCCACTCGGGAGTGCACATATTTCCACTTGGGAAGTCCCCAGACTTCAAACCGTTATAAAAAGCAAGCTGCAAGCTCTCTGGGAACTTCCAACTCTCACAGAATCACCAGCTCATCCTGAGAGGCTTCCCTGCCACTCTGTCTAGCTCTCCTGTCCCCTGTCCCCTTATTCCATGCGATCTCAGGGTAAAATAGAAAGGCCTGTTTGTTCTGGAGTCACTCTGCGGCTGTGGGGAAAGAGCTGCGATTGCGATCGTGAGGATACCCTTAGTAAAAGGTGAGAGTGTTCTGTAGCGCCTCACAGAGCCCCACCTTGTCATCCCCACCCCAGATCCCTGACACGCTAGGTGAAGCAACAAGAGTTGTAGAGCCCTTCCAGCCAGCCTGGCCCAGGACGAAAAGGGAGCCACTCACCTCTAAGGCAGCTAGTCGGCGTTCCATGTACTCCACGAGGTGGTGCTGCTGTCCTTGAAGGGGTCGCAGCCACCATGACAAAAGGAACATGGTGAGGAGAGGCGTGTAGGGCCCCATGGCAGCGGAGAATGGGGCCGAGTAGGATTAGGAGCAGAAGCGCGGTCCGGAGCCTTTCCCGCTTAAGCCCGCCACTTAGCTTTGGAGGCGGGGTGGGGGCGGTCCCTCCTCTCGTCCTGGATCTCGGGTCTCTCTCACTCCTCTGGAATGCTCTCACAGGCTCTTTAGGTCCCCCGCCCCCTCCCATCCGCCTGGATTGATTAAACACAGATGGCCCTATGGCAGAGCGGCCAGAAGCCATAAGCACCTCCCGCCTAGGCTGTAGGCTCCCCAGGAGAGGGGAAGGAGGTGAAACCCCAGGACAGAGGCCTTCTGGGCAGTCACCCAGAAAAAGAAGCTAGCAGCAGGAGGCACGGCCCCAGAGTACACTCAGCAAACTCTGTTCCTGTTTTAGGAGAATGCATGCTTCCTTCCAGCGCTGGCTGCTTAAGAAACACCCATCATTAGTCTTTTTCCTTTCCCAGCAATAGTAGCATGAATTGTTTTCTGCCTTGCTCAGTGTAAGCTGGAAGCAGGGAAGACGAGGTTTGAGGGGAAGAGGTGGGAAAAGATCACCGCGGTCCTGTCTGCATTACCTTCTTCTATAGCTCATTGGCGCCACCTTGCGATGTCATCTCAGGACTTCTGGGGAAACCAAGACTTAGATCTCACCTCCTGAGGAAAATTTTCCACAAAGCAAGCCAAGCAGATTGAATTTACAGGAGTTTTTTTTATCATGAAAACACAGATTTCCCCACAGACTACCCAAGTACTTGAGGAGCTATTCCAATCTCTCTCTGGCTTAGCCTAAGGAAGAGTATGTAACTGAGATTTAAAAACAAACAACAAAAAACAACAAAAAAATAAAAATAAAAACAAACAACAACAAAAAAACCCCCAAATCATTGATAAGTTAAATTAGGTTTTGGTTACCTGGAAGTGAGATTGATGGCAGAGCCTTTCTACTTGGCTTTCTTTTACCCGAATGCTTCTAAGTATATTGTCTTACCAAAACTGGGGAATGTTCATGGGTTCACACTCATTTCATGTTCATTTATTTAGGAAAACAAATCTGAAAAATGTATGTGTTGCAGTCTGAATCAAAATAAATGTGTTCTGACTTCCCTACTAATGGGAGAGAAGAGCCTACTGATCATTCCTCTTGGTTATGGTCCAAAATAGTGTTTCTAAATGTGTCTCATTCCTATGTCCCAACCACGACCGCAGAACCCCACAATGAATTAATGGCCATGGTACGGTAGATGTGGCCGGAAACACGTGTCAAAAGAAGTCAAACGAGTATACCTTTTATTCATTGACCTGCAGTGATCCATCTACACAAATCTCTAATTCTTTATCAGGAGAAATTTTGTTCACTTTAGAACCAAGAGAAATCTTTTGAGAAGGGCTCCTTCTCCAAAAGGACTATGCTTCTAACGATGTAGCTTGAAAGAAGGGAAAAATATCTTCTGTGGTGATTCTCATTTTCATTACAGTACTTCAGATGGTCGGCGGAACATGCTAGGAAACAAAGTTTAATTATCCTGGGTCACAAGTTCTGCCTCTTTCAAAGAGCCAGGACCAGAGGATCTTCAGTTAGGGCCCGGACACTCCATTCTTGGAGAGTGTGTTCTATCGACCCCGACTCATTTCCACTGTGGAGATTTGTATGAAACCCGCCACTGATGTTCAGATGCAATGTATTTAGCCACTCCAAAGATGTCGTTTGTTGATCCTCTTTGCAACCCTCCAACAGAAGTCAAAAACAGCCACATAAATCAGAAAATTTACCCATTTTATTGATGCATTGCAATTGCTCTACATTTTACCATATTATGTAGAAAATACTGAAAATACAAGCTACTTTGTAAAACCAAAGACAAACATTGAATCCAAAGATAAACTATGTTTTACACAATGGACCCTTTTCCCGTAGTTAGTATTAAATTTTAAATATCTATTTCTTTTGTTAAAATGATTATTTTACATACTCCCTAAGTACATCTGCATTACAAACATAGCTCAATAATTCTCAGAAACTGTTTCTAGAGGCTTGTTGTAAAAGGAAGCGCACAACCAGAAAAGGGAGAAAGCAAAAAAAGTTTAAATCGCACACAATAACTAGCATATCAAATACATTTAATAAAGTTGGAATTCCATTGCAATATCAAGGATTCAAAGCAGAAATACTAACATTACATATAATGTACATATAATGTACTGCTACATGTAGTGAGATTATTTTTCAAGCTGAATCAAAACCACACATTATATAAAGTTTAGCAACAAACAACCATGTAGACATGCTGCACCATCCATCAGTTTAAAAAAATAAACCAAAAACTAAAATAGGAAGCAGGCTTGGGCCATTCCTGTCACTGAGAGGCAATTTCATTTCCTATCCTAAAACAAACCAACCTAACCAGTGGGTTTTTGCATAATAATGCTGAATAAAACACACATTACTGTGCTTGCCTGGCTAAGGGCAGTCAAGCTGAGCCCCTCTAGTGGAGGACGATGGATGGCCAGAACTGTTTGAAATGGAGTTCTTATTCCTGGGGCTGGTATCTGAGCTGAGTACTGACAGCAGTATTCCCTCCTGCGGGCTCTTCAAACTCTGGAGTGATCAAGTTGCCCAGGAGCCCAGAGTGGCTGTACTTAAACCTTCCCCGCTTTCTCTCTCAACCCTGCAGGGGAGAAGCTGGAAACGCAAGTTCTGAAAGGACGTAAAGCCTTAAGCTGGTCTGAGGCTAGGCCACTGGCTGAGTTCGCAGGGCTTCCCCCATCCTGTCAGGGCCGGCAATGTTAAACCCCAGGGACAGAATCTAAAGCCACATGGAGCACATAAAAATTCAGCAGACACAGATTTTTACCTCGGTAAATTTGAAATGCCAATTTGCAGACTAAGGCTGAAAACTTCTAAAATTCTTAAAGCCACACATTGCTAGTCAGGTGATTAAGATAACAATATACGCTCTTGGTATTGTCTTTTCCCCATAAGTTAGTAAGACTCACATCTTAAGTGGTATCTACTTATTGGACAGGGCGGGGCAGGAGTGGAGTGTTCTGTATATTTTCCCTGCATCTCATTTGTTACAGAAACAACAAATCTTATCCCTTGTAGAGGAAAGAGGAACAATGAAATGTTTCTCCTGGAAACTTAGGTCTGCCTTTGAGCAAGAAAATAAAAATACACTCAGCAAATGAGGAAACACAAAGATCACACACGCAGACCAGAAAACTATGTAACACCAGTGACAGAAACTATAAAAACTGCTTGGGTATCTTCACCAATATAACGGTGCAAACACAACTCAAGAGAATAACCCCACCACCACCACCACTCCTCAAAAAAAAAAAAGAAAGAAAGAAAAGCAGAAAACACCAACATGTTCCTGGTAGGCTGTACTGACTATCTGCCCCATCGTGGAAGCCCTTACTCTTTACAATGAAGAAACTCCAAATACCTTGACAGCTCCTCGGTGTTCAACCCGGTACAGAGCTGGCTGACCAGGCTCCATGAAATCTCCCATCTCCATCCTGCACCTCCTTGACGCCATCTCTACAAAGAACCAGTCCTAGACTTAGCCCTCAAATAACAGAATTTTCAATTCAGATGGAACACTTCTATATCTTAGAGTTAACTTTCTTCCCCCAAATCTTTTATGGGCAGGAACATCCCAATCCCCAGTACCCTCCACTTGACTCACATCCATGCAGGAGCTGAGAGTACAAGGACAATTTCACAGCCCCAAGAATACTCAAGTTGTTAAAAAGAAACCTCCAAAGCCCGATGACTCGATAGGTTTTGGTTTCTTTTTAATATTCTTCACCGGCTCAGAAACCTTTGAGTTCCCTGTCACCAGCGGCATCACAAAACTCCTCCTCATAGTATGGGGACATGGTAAGCAATACAACAGGCTCTTTGGTATAAACAGATCTGTTATAGGTTTTTTTTTCAACAAGCAAATATTTTACTAGGAATGTCAACTATTTGCAGGAAGGACTGCCACATGGGAAAAGGGGGAAAAAAATCTCATTCTAAAAGGTGATTGCACATACTTAAAAAAAGAAGAAGAAAAAGAAAAAAACACATATTTCATACTGGCTTGACTCCTCCCACCTGCTTCCCAAATTCTCACAGAAGCAAGGTAGCAATGCACCGTGAGAGAGCCAAATGGGGGAAATGCTTCTGTGAGAACTCAGCTGAGATTCCAGACTGGAAAGGGGTAGAGGTGGTGGTAAAGGAGAAAAGCTGCTGTTTTTATTTTTCAGTCTTGGCAGGGAAACTGACAACAATGCATTTACATGGCACAGCTACTGATCCTGTTCTGCTAAATCCCAGTGAACAGCGTGGGGTCCATCCTAAGGCAAGCTCACTGTAAACTCTATGAACCACTACATTATCATATAAGGCACTACAATAAGGGAAGGAGGAGAAAGGGAAGAAGAGACACACACTGAACAACTCCTCACCAGACACACCTGTGCAAAACAATTCCAAGGGTCTCCTCTCCTTGCAGGCAATGCCCCTGCTCATTCAACACTACAGTAATATGCTCTAATATAATTGCAATTAGTTCACATACATTCCAACAAGTATCAGTTCATTTTGGTTTAAATACAATGGAGACATCCATTCCATCTCCGGGGTAACACTGGAGGATCAGATACACACTAAATACACAATTCAAGTGTAATCACTACACATTTGATTACAAATAACATTTGGGGTTAGCAGGAAAAATTGCTTGTTATATTTTTCTAATCAATATGTACATATTTAATTATGCAAAATATTAAAACACCACCATTACAAAACTTCTAAAATATTTTTAAATTCAGTAATAAATTTTTAAAATATTTTTTGCAATTCCTACATGCACTTATTGTATAAGTCTTAATAAGAGAGCATTCAGTTTGCTGCTGGCATACAAAGGAAGCTACTTTAAAGTATAAAAGCTATACACAAAGTTCTTATCTGGTTTCAGATCCTTTTGCTTTCTCCCCAGATAAATCACATAGAACAGAAGGGAGAGATGAGGCAAAGAGAGAGAGAGAGAGAGGTGTATTATTGAAAATTCATATTAATCTTTAGGCAAAGCTCACCAATGCCAAAAAACTTTAGACAAAGCTCATCAATACCAGTATCGCATAATACAAAGAGATATTGCGTATAAGACAACCACCACCATAAAATAATAACCACCTTAATGGCTTTTCCAATAATAAAATTTAAGCTGAAACAGAGACAAAGACTTTTAAAAATAACTTAAGAAGAATGCATGGTACTTCATTTAAAAAGAATACCTAGTGCTTACATGGTAGATATGGATTCTCTCACACTAAGTTACCAGCAAATGGTGAGCTGCCTTTTTAACACTACTTTATAATAAACACAGGAGCAACTGAGAGAATCCCAAGAGTAACATAGAGCAGTTTATAACCAGTTTTGCTAAAATAACAATTGCCCAGTAAGTATAACATGACACAAAAACAAAACTAAAACACTGTAAGTCTAAAGTCCCATAAAGAAAGATAAGATTTTGAGGAGAAATGCCTGATAGTCAAATACAGACTTGTGTAAGCTGCTCTTAAAATAGGCAATTAAGTCTTGGTTTTTAAACAAACAGAAGAGTGATTATTTTTCTTTTCTCACTTGTTACCAGATTTCAAGTCCTTCTATCAGCATTTTTCCTCTGACCAGCAATTACAATAAAACAAAGTTAAATAAAGAGGGGGCTTCACTTGGTTTTAAAAACATTTATAGAACTCAAGTCAGAGAGAAAATATTTTTCAAAGGGTAACTTCAGAACGATCTCTCTTCCTTGGTAACTGCAGAAGATGGGCATCTCAACTCTTCCAAATACCAAAAATGCTGTCACAAAAATAAGGAATTAAAAAATAGGGCAGACTTTGGGAGACTACAACAATGCAGTCAACACTAAGACAGGTTCCCCAGAGAAAAACCTTCTGCTTCAGTGGGCCCCTGCAGGACAAGTTGCTGGCTAAGGAGTTTCTGGAGGGGCTTATGGGAGGAGCTCATCATCGTGTGTCATTAAGAACTCAGGGCCAGGAACAGGCAGCCATGACCCCTCCTCCCTCTGCTCACCAACTACAAATAGGAATACTGGCTGATCTTGGTAGGACTCAGTGGGTATCCAGTGTAAATTGTTGAGCCTCGGGAAGACCCGATGTAGGACTGGGTGGCAAACTGGTGTTGGTACTGAGCAGGGGCCACACTGGCTGAAGTGAGCAGGCTGGGCCCAACACTGACAGGGACCTGGTGCACCAGGGTGCTGGGGTGGGTGCTGTAGGCTGCAGCATGCCTTGAGGAGCCCTGGGGGGAGAAGAGATGAGCAATGGAGCTGGTGGAGCCCAATGCAGCAGCGGAGGTGGGGGCAGCATACGTATACAGGTGAGGCTGGCTTGGCAGGTGAGCGGGGGCTGGGGCCAGGTGTGGGTGCCCCGTCGAGTGGAGTGGGCTGCCGTGCTGGAAGGTGTAGGGTGCTTGGGAGAGCGGGGCCACAAACGCCTGCTGCCTGCGGGGGGCAGGGTTGCTGCTTCTCTCCTGTGAGGTCGACGCTGACGATGACTGCTGGTTCTGGAAGGAGTAAGAAGGGAGTGAGGAGCCTGGAGGCCGTGCTAGTCCAGGGGGCACCCAAGGCCAAGTTGAGAGTTGAGGTTCTAACCTGTACTGCTCCTGGGCTGCAACAGCACAGAAGCTCCCAGGCTGGCAATGCTGTCAGAAGTCAGCCTCCATCCCTCCACCTCTTGGCAGAACAGATCCTAACCCAGCCCAGAGAGCAGCAGTTTGCTCTGAAGTATGACAGAGGCAAGGGGAGGGGGGGTGGGAATCAAGAGTTCACAGGGTTACCCGCTCCTGCAAGTTAGTAACTGTTGACTCAACTCACCCTATTCTGGCGCCAGGGAATTTGAATTTTTCCTAACCTTTCTTTCTTGCCATTGTTTTCTTTTGTTCTCCTCTAAGTTCTTCATATCCCTCTTGACTTGTGGAGCCTAAAACACATGCACTAACTCGAATTTACACTTGCACTTGCATGTGCTTTCTTTCTCTCACATACATACACACACACGTGCACACTCACAGTTACACCCTCATGTTTACACTTTCTTACTCCTGGTAGACATCATACAAGCACCAGAATTTTAGCTGAAGAAAGAGTGAATAGTTTGCCCCCTTTAGAAAGAGAATAGTGTCCCTCCCCACCCCATCAGATCTCACAGTGGTGTGTGTGTGTGTGGGGGGGGAAATCCCAGACTCAAGTCAACACAGAACACTAGAACCAGTTGGTGAAGTGGCCACAAAACTTTGTACTGTTTCTTGCCTCAAGTAATCAGGGTGAGGCTTGGGTTATTTATGACCTGGGAGATAAAGGAAGAGGTCTCATGTGGTGTGGTACAGAAGCAGGCAGGGAGGGACTAAAGCATCCATGGCTCTTTCTAAATTCCAGACATTTCTCTAATCTTCCAGGACAGACTAGGGATGTCTGATGGAAAACCTGGAATGTGCATCCTCAACACTCTTACAGAGGGAATAAAAGGACACAGCACATGCAGATATGACGCAGGCCACAAAACACCAAACTGTCTGACACAAAAGGGGCTTCATTTGGCTTTATTCAGCAGTCCAGCCAGAAGCAGAGTTCTCCAGAAAGTGACAGTAGGGAGGGCCCCAAACAGAAGGCAGCAGCCCCTAGCGCTTACCTGGCTAAGGTTGAGTGGCTGTGCTGCACTGGTCCCCCCGCGTGGAACTCGATACCCTGTGGGGGTGATACAGCATCCAGATGACTGCCCACTCACTGAGGCCACTGGCTTGGTCTTACTGCTCAGGAGACCTAAAGAAGGGTCAGACCGTAGTCAGTTATGAGTGGCCTCAGTTAAACCTCAGATGGCAGCATATTCATCAGTCCACATTTGCATGAGGTTTGCAAGAAAGAGGTAAGGTTTCATGTGTACCTTATTTCTTTAATTACATTTACAGCAGAGGAACAAACACTGCAGAACCTACTTTTCTGTCTTACTACAAAGCTCCAAAAATAATCTTCGAAAAGAGTCTTTTTTCCTTCACTTTAGTAAATCTAGTCTCCTGTAATGTGCAAGACACTACTAGAAATACAAACACCAGTAGGACATAGTCCCCATCCCCAGGGGCCCTACGGTTTTATGTGGGAAACGGTTAAACAAGTATAGACATGACAATGGGAAGCTGAGGAAGATGTTGGTGATCCTTAGAGGACACTGAGGTTTCAAAGGGGCTTTAAAAGAAGGCAAAATTAGATCTTTTTGGGCACTATCTTCAGGTTCTTAGAAACTGCAGGGTAGTTGGACATAAGCAGGATCAATTTCAAAATTTTGCTTCTTTCTTGGTCCCACTAGGAAAACAGAAGCATTTATTCAATGATCTGTGGAGTAGCCAATCTTCCTTGGACCCCACGGTGGACAGAGCTCCTAACAACACTCGCCAGTAGCATGGCGTCAGGAAGTTCTGCCTTGCCTGCAATGGGACAGCTGCCTACTTCTGATGGAGGAACCGTACCGAAGCTTAATGATATCCTGAAATCAGAACTCTGTTCGTGTCTCTGGCAGTAACATAATTCAGAGTAAAAGACTAACTAATTTAAGTATAGCACAGACACCAATTCATGCTCCCCTCCTTAAATGTATAAGAGCTGCCACTGGAAAACAACTGCCTAGATAAGGACTCTGTTTCCTGGGCCCCCAAACCTCTTGGTGGGGCCACGGAATTAGTTTGCACTGTTTCCAGGGCTTAAGAGGTAAAGAAATGTGTGTCCCTCCCCAAACTCTTTCCCTATCTCACTGGAGACTGAGGATTCCTGGGCTCTGATCCTTCACTCACTGCAGGCCCACCAAGTAGGAGCACTAGCACTGGGAAGTGAGTAAGAAACGAACTTCTATTATGTCAAGCCAGGGAGATCTGGGGCTTGTTACTGCAACTAGCATTACCTGATAACTAGGGAGCCTAAATCCAACATTTAACAGCAAAAAAGATGGAGGTCTTTAGGTTGATAATAAAACCATGAAAGTATCAATGCTATGACACTGGGTAAGAAAAGATCTAAGTATATCTTGTTTTCCAAACAAAAACAAAGATAAAAATGTTTGCAGTCATTTTTAATATTATCAGTTCCTGTTCACCCTGGATTGTCAAATTTGAATCGGCTGTGGCAAAAAAAAAAAAAGTGGCCTGCTAATTCTCCCTGCCATATGACAGCTCGTCTGCCTTCTCCCATCAACAGATTATTTCTGAGACTACAAATTCACTTTTAGATTAATCCAAACAAAATAAACATAGTAAGATAAATTGATCACCGAAAATAATTTCACATCACAAGGAATGGATTTCGGGATTAAGTAACTGGTTGCTACCACTGGCATAAGTAGACTAGCAACATATTAAGGTTATACTCATCAACACAGAATTCACCTGTGGCTGTGAAGATGCTCACCTGAGGCTTGGGTTGCTACTGTGCAGTCACCAAGCTGAGTTTTCAGTGGAGGCACAATGATGGTGCGGGTGCTAGCGCCATCCCCCACAACTCTGCCGGGCCCCTCCACAAGGGATCCACTATTGCCCCGGAGAGCACTCAGGGTATCAGTGGAATATGGGCTGCTCAAGGAAGAGTCAGAATCTGGAGAGTCATTGACAGTGACATAACTGATGACATTTGACCTTGCCTTCAGGCCAGAGCTGAAGAGAAGAAAATACGTGAAAATTCAACTCCTGTTTAGCAATGTTTCTTTGATGCTTTCTGGTCCTCCCATGATTACAAGGATAATGACAGCGACAGAATAATACTAGCAGCGGTGAACTTCTGAGTGCTTATTATGCGTCAGGCACTATTCTTACACTCCACATATGTCTCACCAAATCCTCACAACACTTCTATGAAGTAGGTACTACCACCTGCATTTTGCAGATGAGGATGCTGAAGCACAGGAAGATTAAGACACTTGGCCAAGGTCACACAAGTGGTAAGTGGTGAAGACAGTACTCAGAGCCAGGACAGAACTATGCCAGATGCACACCTCTAACAGCTCTTCTATGGTGCCTCTCTGCCATTTCCACTCACGGTTATTTCAATAGTATTCTTCAAGAACTACTTTTTCCCCATATCATCCTGCTAGACTAGAAACGGTTCCTTATTATGTCTAATCAAACTTGCCATACTTTTTTTTTTTTTTTTTATGTTCCTTTACAAACTAAACTCCACCTCCTAACTTTAATTTTTCCCCGAGTTTTGGAAAGAATTGGCTTCAGTCAAAGCAATCCTGCTGATTACATAATTATAGCTACTACGTGGTCACTTTTCCTCACTGGAAAGTTTACCTTTTCTCTTCCCCAAATCAGTTCAGAAACCACTTTTAAGACTTAGTTTCAAAGTCTAGGGCAGCCCTGGTGGCGCAGAGGTTTAGCCCTGCCTGTAGCCCAGGGTGTGATCCTGGAGACCCTGGATCAAGTCCCACGCCAGGCTCTCTGCATGGAGTCTGCTTCTCCCTCTGCCTGTGTCTCTGCCTCTCTCTCTCTCTCCCTCTCTCTCTCTCTCCTCTCTCTCTCTCTCTCTCTCTCTCTCTGCATCTCTATGAATAAATAAATAAAAAATCTTTAAAAAATTTAAAAAAAAAACAAAGTCTACGTCCCATTTGTAAATACCATTTTGTTAACTGTAAATACCATTTGTAAGTAGCTCTTTTAAAGTACTTCATTCTAAATTTACTCTTTCAGTTCATTAAACTTCATTTATATAAAACTGCATGGTTTCTTAGTTACTGTCATGTGTGAATCTGAGACTACAAATTCACTTTTAGATTAATTCAAACAAAATAAACATAGTAACTACCTCCTCAGGTATACATAGGGTTATTCTGTCTTCTTTATGCCTAACACAAAGGCCCAGTGAAGAATACAACACAGCATAATCAAAGCAATTGACTATGTTAGCACTAAGAGAGAGGTGTATGTAACAGTTCTTAAATGTATCCACTCTCTCTAGGTTAACTGCCCAGTTAAGAACTTGGATTAAGGTGCTGAGATAAAAGGACATTCTTTGATACTTACATTCCTCAAATTTCAGACCACAAAGCAAAAGAAAAAGAACTTGCACTCTTCCAAAGAGGCCTTTGCAGATTAAGAAATTACAAATTATCTCCTGATTACTGACTTGTTCCAATTAATTGTTTATATGCTTCTGCTACGGCATCTATTTTCAGACTCTAAAGGTCCTTAAAGACAGGGAATCATGTCTGTGGTATGATGTGCATTCCAAGGCAAAGCAGATGAATATTAAACAGCTTAATATCCAACCCCCTTCTAGCTAATGTATCTGAAAAGACTGATGATTTAACATGATGCTCAGTTGTGGAAACTTGAGTGTTCTGTCTCACGCATCCAAGACCATGCTTCCAAAAATACCATTTATCAGTCCTTCCTGTCACAGCCCAAACTGGACCACTTGCCTAAAACCAAGAGTCTAAGCTTAAGGGTAGGAGCCAAGGAACCAGTGGGTCATTCACCTATCTTACCTGCTAGGCTTATACTTGTTGTCCTCTTCCTCATCAGTGTCACTGCGGATGGTGATGACACTCACAGGAGGGCTGGGAGTATCTGGAATGATGATTGGCTGATGCTGATCTGGGACAGGAACTAGGGAATTATAAGATGTGGTACGGAGGGGACTGCTCCCAACCAGAGAATAGACTTGAGAAGGCAGAACGTCCAGAGAAGACCTGTAGAAAAAGGTCACAAGGAAAGACCGCTCAGTCCTTGGCCCCCCAAACCATCCATCTTTTCCCCAGAACTCTTTCCAGCTTGTTCTTTAATTCATTTTTACCTAATCATTAAGCCAATACACTTAACTATAGAAGTTCCAATAAATAATAAACTAGTCGTGCTAGCCACAGTTTCCACCAGGGATAAGAACCCTAAAATACAACATAAATTTTATTTTTGTATGCCCCTTACTCCACGGTTAAATTTCACTCTGTAATGTGGGCAGAGAAATAACAACATTGGCATAAAGATGGCCTGGATTCAAAGTAGCAGCAGAGAGAAAGGATGTGCATAACCAGGACGCACCTGGTATGCATGCCCAAGTCTCAGAAAAGGTTAGCTCCTCCTCAATTCGGCAGCCACTTGCTGCTTCACACCAAAAATCTATACCATGGCACTTTAAATGCTGGCAACATCTTTCCCAAACTGGCAGTTTTATCTACCAGTTCTAGCAGAGACTTACTTTGAAGAGACTGGAGCAGACTGCTTATTCTTCTTGGAAGGGAGAGAACTGGATTGCTGTTGTCTGACAACATGGGCAACACCAACATTCAGGGGCTGAGCAGTGGCCAGTGTCACATGGTTAGTCAGCAAGGAGGGCTGCTGCATGATGGTGCTGTACTGGCTACCATGAGAATGGGCATTCCTGTTTCAATGGAAAGACACAGAGAAGACTGAAGACTTCAACCACTGGGGAAATAGGTCCGAAAAGGTATCAAAAGCAATGAAACAACCAAATAGAGCTACATTTTAAATTGGGCACCTGGATTATACAAGGCTATAGTTTCTAATTGACTAATAAGACTTTCTTAAAAAAAAAAAAAAAAAAAAAAAGACTTTCTTTAAATCTGAAATAAATGATTCCCGATCTCAGAACCTACTGTTTTCCTATATTCAAAATTTTCTCATTACTCCATCTCCTAGTCTAATAAGGATTCTTTTCTTAAAGAATCTGAAACAAAGATGCATCTCTCCTTTCCTTCATTTTCTTCCCAGTCTGACCAAATCATCAAACACTCCTGCCATAAGGGATCTGTCCTTGCAAATCTCCCAGAGAAGAACACTGGGTACTTGCCTCCAGTCTGTGAGCTGCTGGCCACTGCCCATGGCCTCTGGAATCACTGCTGTGGGCTGGACAGAGTTGTGCAGAGCTACCCCAGGCAACTGTTGCCAAGTTGAAGGCAGGAGAATTTGTTGGGTTCCTCCAGGCCAAGCCTGCTGTAAGGAAAGACACACAAAAAGAACCAGACTTGACTCATTCTTGGCTTTTTCTTTTGTTTTTCAGATGAAAGAAAAATTCATATCTTAAGAGAAGTTGCCCGTAGATTGTTAACTTGCAGAGATCAAAAAAAGAAAAGTCAGAGGGGCTCAAGGTTACAAGTCTTACAAACAGGGAAAGACAACATGCTGCTTTCTGTCAGCCACCTCTTTAACATGACCACCAGGGTATTAAAGAAAAGAAGATCCCTGTGGTTAAGAGTTTCTGTAATATACTGTAGAGTCAAGGAGTCTGAAAGTTCAGAGGTAAGCTCTGGTTAAATGATGGAGTTTCATTTTTGCAATGATTCTAAAAATATCCCTAGAAAGAGTTAAGACAGCTCCCTTGAGATTAAAAATAGGAATTTTAAAATTTAAGTGCCAATCAGTTAAGACATCAGGTCAGTTCAACCCATAAAACAAAGGGGAGAATTGTGTCTTTTTAAAAGGGTAGAACTTGGAACACAGAACCAGATGTGGATGACCAAAGGCCAAAATCCTTTGGCAAACAAGCTTATGTCAGCAAGAGAAAGCTAACTTCAACATATATAGCCATATGATAGAATGAAATAGGGCAGTAAGTAAAATATTTCCATAATAGATGCAGGGAGCACCATATTTTGCTTTTAATAGTTACCTAAAATATACTGTTTAATGTATCATTTATAGAAACATACTTCAACATAAAAACTAATCACTACTAGAAAATACATCATTTCTAGTTTTTAACAAGCGCTTGCAGTAGACAGCAACAAATATGTTTTCTGAACTTCTTAGAGAAATTCTGGCATTTTCTGAAAAAATGGGAACAGATTTGAAAGTTTCCTTTTTAAACTTAAATTCTACAGTACAATCACCTACAATGCTTGGGTACATATGGTTCTTTCTTGAATTTCAAACTGCAAGGCCATCAACACACTGTTTTAAAAATATTTCTGCAAGTAACAGATCCACTTGTTACAAATACTGGTTCCAAACAAGAAGCCTTCAAAGCAGAGAAACTGCAAACACGTCTGCTACCATAAGCAGAATTTAAAACAAAATAAAACAAAACAAAAAATAAGAGAAGTATGTTAAGTCACACCATGCGTCTTTCCATAAGCCAACACCTGCACAAGACAAAGCATGTAGTTTAATACAGAGCAAGAAATAACATTCCAACGTGAGGCAGAAATCTGGCGTTCCAAGCGACGAACTGTTTTGACAGAGGAAGAACAAAAATATGCAAAGCTTAGCAAATGACTAGTGCAAACTTAAGAGAAGCAGCAAAGGAGAAGTTTCAACTAACATTCTCAAAACTATAGGTGAGCAAGTTAAAACCAGTGGCTTGGATCAATCAAGTTTGGAAATGTATCTGACTCCCTCGCACTCAGGTTTTATGCTTAGGATATAATTAATCTGGAGGTTGACGAAGACTTTTAAACTAAAACCAAACAAATTCCAACAACCAAAGTATGTTTCTGGAAGTGTTTACACTCACATGAGTCCTTGAGAAACAACAAAAGAAATGTAAAGCCACTTTGAAAGATGTAGATATCAGTATTCGATACTATCAATAAGGTTTTTCTAACTTTAAATTTCAAATAACGAAATGCTGGGATGTCCAATAAACAATTCTAACTCCCCCATATAAACCAAAACACATCCAAAGACCACTCTGAAGGGTACAAATCCTGAAACACACCCTGAGGTCCTATTTGTTTTTCCTATCTCTAAGCCCCATAGTATTATATTTGCTGCTGTATTTAATAACTTTTCCCCAGGACTTGTAGTAACAAAGGTATTGCATTTACATAGAGGTTTTTGGCCATATTTTTTCACCTTTGTATAAAGACCTATTTGTAAAGTCATTAATTTCTCCATAAACCCCTAAAAATGAGTTCACCTTTAATCTCAACCAACACATGAAATATGATCTAAAAAGATTCTAAATGGAACATCTTTAAATGGAAGATATAAGCTGCCATCGATCATGAATGGCAAAAAGAGTTACCTTCATGTGTTCAGAGAAGGAAAGTTAACATCAGCTGATAAAGTAGTAAATTAAGAGCATCTTAAACATTTCTACATGTACAAAAATTTTAGAAGATTAAAATAGCAAATAAAGAAGGAAGCTAACTTGTCAAGGAGTTCAAATTTTGGCCATCCGGATACCTGTAGCAGAGCCAAACTAAAGGCCATTTCCTTCATTCTCAAGGATCAGAGGGTAAAAGGGCAGAAAACAGATAACAGTGTTGAAGTTCTTCTGAGACTACACCAAGAGCTTTTATCACACTAGGCTGCCAAAGAAGAATTAAAGCGATCTGGCTCCTTACAGAGCCACACTGAATATCAGAGTCAAACAGTGCTTCAGCAAATGTTGGGGAGGAAAACGATGAGACATTAAAAATGTAGCAAGAACACAGCCACAAGATGGCACATGCTTCCATGCCCTCTGCAAAAACTAAGTTAAAAAATTTTTTTTCTTTTGAAAAATGAGAAAACCAGAAGAAAACAGAACAAAAACAAACAGGAAAAAATAAAAAAGAAAGAAACCAAAGAAACTCCGTTAGTAACACAATCAAGTGAGGGAATTACCAGTACAGCGGCAGTCTGTTCAACCAGCGCCGGCCGGCCGGCTGCGCAGCTCAGAGTAAAGGGCACCGCATACTGCGGTGTGATGGTGGCTACTTGAGGGTGGAGAGTTGCTACCATTAGTGGTGTACAGCTTCCCTGCAACGTAGATTAGGCAGGTGAGTGAAACAAACACGGAGGCAGGTTATCTGGATTCAGAAGGGTTCTCAATCCCCCCAAGATATTACCAACAAGTAGTAATTTTGTATCACCTAAAATGCATGTACAAACACAACTTTCCCCTTCAACTCTGCTCATCAGAGCATCAGCTCACTAGGTCAAAGGTCAAGGCCTAAAGCGATAAAGGATAGGAATCCTTCTTGGGCCAGATTCAGAAGATCGGTTCTACAAAACTCAGTTAACAAAGGCATGTAAGAATTCCTCTTCTTCCTACTCACAAAAGAAGAGTTTTGGACTTCCAAATTTCCTCTGTGTCATGGGCCACAAACATTTACACATAGAATTGAAAACATAGTATCTGTTGCTTATTTGAGTCTTTCACAATTTTCTTGCCCATCTTGGTTGCATGTCCCATGGCTAGTAGAAAGTTTTAAGGCTTTCTATAGCTTAAACACACAGAGTGAAGGAATGTAATACTTGAAGAGGCATCCTGATATGATCCAGCCTCTCTGCCATGATGTCATTCTGAAAGAGTGAGCAAAGGGGACATGAAACGGAACAAAAGGGGAATATCTTTAGAATCAAAATGTTGTTACATGTGTATGAAAAATTAACTTCATCTCACAAAGTCTGAGTAAGTTTACTCAAAACACAATGACTCAAGGTCTGGGTATTTATTCCTGTAAGTAAGTCTAAGGAAGACATTGGCAAAAATTGTAATAGTATTAGGAATGAGGAATCATTCAACTATAGATGTTTCATTTTAAGTCCACTGAATCATGACCAAGAAAGATCTTATGGTCAAAGCAAATACCATCTTCCAGGACAAAATATCTGCATCTCAATAGTGCTTCAGTGATACTGAGTGTCCAAATTGTTATGGCTTTTACCTGCGTAAGAACTCCTGACTGTATTTGTAGTGGCTGAGCAGCTGGCGCCTGGGGTACAATTGGCACAGCATTATCCATCCTCACAGGGAATCCAGAATGTTTTGTTGTTGCTTGTAACCCAGCTGTAGAAAACAACAACACAGTTAAATTGCTTTGTTAGGTCTGCAGTATTGTTTATTTTGTTGTTGTTGTTTTTAGCTTTTCTGTTCAAATATCGACCACCCGGGTTAGTTTTAGACGTGTAAGACAAAGGCATTTTATAGAAGTCTAGGGAGTTAAGAAAAGGGAGAGTGGTTTGGTTCCTTTGAGGTTAAATTCATGGAAAGATGTTTGATACAAGAAGGGACAGTTAAGGGAATTCTAAGAAATTTTTTATCCTGCAACACTTATAGCACCCATCCCATTCCCCCATTAATAGCATATGCAAAAGCAAACAAACCTACACTTATTAAGTTACATTCACCTTTTAATCCATTAGGAGGAAAAAAATATTTTTACACATAATCTACTAAAAGCAAAGACTTGAAAATAATTATAACTTTTCATTAAATTATGATTCTTAATTAGTTAAGAAAAATGATCATTACTTATTAAGTTACCCTTTCAGAATATTTTAAGATGTTTTACCCTACTCCTCAAAAAATTTACAAACTGTACATTTTACACCTACCATGTGAACTGAAGAAATTATAACCCAGGATAAAAATATTTAAAAAGTAGATATATTTGTTTATAGAAACACTTTTTTCTATTTACTTTAGGAATCTGCCTTTGCCATTGACAGCTTTCTAACAAGGCTCTTTTGCAACTAACGGACAACTAAAAAAAAAAAAAAAAATTGGGAATTTTTTTGCTGCCTTGTTCTGGCATAAATGCTGAATAAATGTTCCCTGCAAATAGGAATTTCTTATTCTGGGGAAAAGAGCGGCTTAAGATAGTTCTCCTTTTTGCCAAGACTTGAGAAGAGAGATTTCAAAGCTTTCTTTTAAACCTGTCCTATCAAAACCTTCAATGTGGAGAATTTAAGCTTCTATTATCTACTAACAGAAGTTTCTCTAATTCACTAATGCCTGCAGTTTTGTTAAGTGGTGATACATTTTATTTTAATTAGAATATTTCTTCAGTGACACTTCTTAAGCTATCACCAACTAATTTCTCTTAATATTACTATGGAGATAGCAAATAAGCATAACTCCTAAACTCTAATACTGTACTTTTCAGCAAGTCTCCCAATTTTCCATTTCAGTGATTTGCAAGTATCTTAGCAGTAAGATGTCATACTGGAAAACACAATCCAAAAATACACAAAGTAAGAGAGACTAGTAAAATCAGAATTAAAATACTCTAACAATAACTTTTCAAAAGTGCCATTCATATATTTAAAAAAAAAAGTAAGAAATCCAGATATCCAAATCAAAAAATCTGCCAGCCATAAGGCAATGCTATCTAATAAGACAGCTAAACAACATCAAAATTCTTGTCTAAATTCCCAGGACACATGGCCAACTACAAGACAAGATTACTATAATAGCCTCCTATAAGTGGGCAGGAACAAAGGGCAAAGGCAGGTAAAATTTAGAAAGAAATGTTCATGATAAAGGTTCACCTATAAGTTCCAGGATAATGAAGTAAAAGGGGACAAAGTAACAGAATAAAATCATTACCACTGAGCAAACTGTGTATCTATTTTGGTCAACTGAAATAGTATAGAAAGTAGTATTTATAGTACTGACCTACAAATGTAACTAAATAAGCATTAGATTGCTTTCCTAATTTAGGCTAAGCCACAGCAGTTAAGCTAGTTTAAAACTTGCTTCTTCAGGGAACTATAAGTGGAAACAAAGATTAACAAAAGGCAACACTTTTGGAAGGTTTTCCCTAAACCCTGAACTAGGAAATGATTCAAAGTTTTGCTTTGCTTTTGTTGTTGAATACAACCTGTTAAATTTAAAAAAAAAAAAAAAAAAAAAAAACCCATGGTAGTATGGAAAGAAGAGTAAAACTGTCTAATTGATGAGGGTTGTCATTTTTCCTCTAAGTATATAGTATATTGTAAAAAAGCAGATGGTGAAAGAAAAGAAGGCAACCTGGAATAGCCGACTGCTGGGCAGAAACCAGCATATGGCTGTGGCTGGCAAATCAACTGACAACTCTTTACAGCTAAGTTTAAATACTAAGAGGTGGTACAGAATATTTCAAAATCCATAAGCCATGAATCCCACTGCCTGGGTTCAAATCCCTGTTCTACCACTAACTAGTTATTAAAACTTTGGGTAGATGAGAGAATCATTCAATTTTCTCACCTATAATGGGACAGAATGACATTGGGCATAATGACATTGCCCACTTCCTAGGATTGTTTGTGAAGATGAATTAATACATGTAGAAACAGAACATTATCTGGTGTGTACATAAGAGCATCCGCATTACCTTAATTTAAAAACTCCCTTTTGTCTGGAAATTTTATGATTTGCTCTAGCTCCTCAGGTTATTCAGACTTCCTAATTAGAAAAAATTTTCCCAAACTTACACTTATCTAATTATACCAAAAGGAGTTACACCACTTTCCCCCTCTACATCGAATCTACCTTTTGTTTTATTAAAGGAACTAAAATGTTCTGCCTCCTCTTGTAAATATCCCAAGAAGCAGCAAGACTTCTGAGTCCCACATATGAAAACTGTTCCCATGAGACTCACTTTGGAAAAGGTGAGGGGGAGGTGGGCGGCTGGTTTGCTGAATTCAGTAGAAGAATCACTCAACATATAACAACCCAAAGGTATAGAATTTACTATTATGTAGCAGACGCAGAAAATAATTTGGTAAGTTAGGCTAAATTTGCATTTACGGGTTTTGAATCTGCTCCTCCGCTCTCCCTGTGGTTTCTCCCTGGTTTACATCGCTATTGCTCTCCTGTCCTCCCGGTAATCTCTCAGTCTCCCCTAGCCCCTCTTTTCCTTCTGCTTGCTCCGACTCTGTCAGAAACCAAACAAGAGAGTCACAGTCAATAAGTAACTAAAGTAAAAAGATAAAAATGCTACCTGCTTCTATTTAAAGTGCTATGACACACCTAAGTCCTAATTTATTACCACAAAGTACTAATGCTGACTTTCTGTTGGGAAAGTCAAGTGTGTTGTCAGGATTTATCCTTAATATAATTTAACCTTTTAAATGGTTCACCATATCAATAAACACATTTCCCATATTTTGGAATAAAGGAACTGGATAGACTCAATTATAGAACAACAATGAAAAAAATGAGGAAGGATGGGAAAGTGAAAATTTAAATCTTATTGCAACACATGGGGTCAGAGCCTCCTCCTTCAGCTATTCTGTTCCTTTGCGGATAGGAGTTTGCAGGAACAATATGATTCATAAGCTGAAGCAGATTTTAATGCACGCCCCACACAAATACCTCAGCTTATAGAATTTTTCAGTTCAATAAACAATAATCTTTATTTTTGGATATAATTCATGAGGTTTCTATATCCTGAAGTATAATTTTTTTACATTTTAGAATAAAATTACCTTTTATTTGGAATGCTAATTTTATCTAATAATGGAATGATATAGGAAATAAGAATCAATATAGAATTTGTTTACAACAAATTTCTTCAAGCTTAGTATTTCTGCATATTGATAAATACATGCTTAAACAAGGTATAGGACACTGGTACAAGGTCTCAGTGGGCAAGAAATTGACACTAGGGCAGTTCAAATATGAAAATGTTCACTGAACTCCCATGATGTGTCAGTATCATAATTAGATAAATAACCAATGTAAAAAAGGTAAACCCACTTTGTTAATTTCAGTTATCTTCATATTCAGAGACAGAATTTAAAGTTGTCAGAGATCAAAACTAAACAGCTAGATACCTACACTAAGGAACTACCTAAAGCAAGATTTGTAGGTCTGATATGATACCATTTAATACAGATGTTTCCCCACTTACTCTGAAAAGCAGGTGGACATACTATAAATGTTTGTTGGAACGGATCTGTCTGAGTGCAAATTTGAGTGGTTCCAGGCTGCAAGGATACGCCCTGCTGGGCAACTCCAGGAACTGGTGCTGCAGATGATGGGTACAGAGCCGACTGGTAGTTTAGCAGTGAGACATCTGAATTAGCCAGAGAAAGTGTAGCAGCTGCTGCAGTAGAACTGGAAGCTAGAACACTGGCCTAAAAACAAAAAGATTATAGTTGTACACTGGTATAAAATGGAAAGAACAGTATTTTTACACATGCAGAATCCATCCAGAAAATCTTAAAATAGAGTTTTGAAATTCAGTATTAACTATCCCTGAAATAATTCTCTGCTTAAGAAGTTTTCCCAATCTCCAAATTTAAGGTATATTATAAGGTTGAAGAAAACAAAGAATTAAAAAATGGTCCTACACTGACTGAGGACAGCCTCATCTTTCTTTCTGTGCGAAAAAGTTGCTGGATGTGAGATACCACCAAATCTCATTTTAAAAGTAGTCCTAGCTAAGAAATTAGAAAGCTCACATTTTCAATAACAAATGTAAATATTCCATTTGGCAAACAAATGCAAAACTACTTTTTTTTTAAAAAAAGATTTTATTTATTTATTCATGAGAGACTGGGGGTGGGGGCAGAGACACAGGCAGAGGGAGAAGCAGGCTCCATGCAGGGAGCCTAATGCGGGACTCGATCCTGGGTCTCCAGGATCAGGCCCCGGGCTGAAGGTGGCGCTAAACCACTGAGCCTCCTGGACTGCCCCAAAACTACTCTTCAAGTTAGTTATTGGAAAGACCAAACTGAACTTTTAGAAACAGTGAGCAGATTGGTGGTTGCTAGGAACAGGACAACAGGTGGGAGAGAAAATAGGTGAAGATCGTCAAAGGGTACAAACTTGCAGTTACGAGATAAATAAGTTCTGAGGATCTAATGTACAGGATAGAAAAAAATTATGAGAGGGACGCCTGGGTGGCTCAGCAGTTGTCTGCCTTTGGCTCGGGGCATGATCCTAGGGTCCGGGTTCGAGAATTGAGCTCCTTGCAGGGAGCTTGCTACTCCCTCTGCCTGTGTCTCTACCTGCCCCCTCTGTGTCTCTCATGAATAAATAGATAAAATCTTTAAGAAAAAAATTACTGGAAACTCCTTTCAGCACATGTAATGAGATATATAAAATCTTTCCAACAGAGAAAGTTAGTGGCTAAAGTCAGTACAACTAACAGTGGTAAGTAGTACAATAGCTATGGTCTGTTTATGGGACTATGCTAAGACTGAAAGCCTGGATTACGTCTTTGTATTTAATTTTCGGTGGCACATGACTGGTAGGTATCATCAGTCTACTTGCTCTTCCATCACTTTTGTCATGTAAAAAATGTGAGAAGCAACAAGATCACCAAAGCAAAGACTGGTTTCTTTATCCCAACCTGTACTCTTACTACTCTTTACCCCACTTAGGTTTTTAGTTTCCAAAATCATTTACTGAATACCTGATTGTGCACTGTATTAAGCTGGTTGCTGAAGCTCATGGTTAGATTTGTGCTTGTATTTGGGGCAACATGAGTAGTAAAGGGACTCTTGATCTGACTCACTGTATCATACATGTGAACCCTCCGCTTGCAGATCTCCATATTCTGAAAGCAAGACTTAACACTGAAAAAAGAGATTAAAGTTTCAGTAAAATGAATACTGAGATTTAAAGAGATAACAAATAACTCAAGATGAATACAGATCAACATTTTCCCCCAAGAGTATTCAGATAAAATGAATCAAGAGTTTTTATAACCATAAAGAGAAAAAATACACCTTAAGTCTCATGATTTTTCAATGAGAAAGGAAAGCATCAGTGAGCCAAATATGCAAAGTACCAAGGTTGCTGCTCATGTGATCATTCCACTGAGCTATAAGATGGTAACTCAACAGAGAACCACACCATGGCAAATGCCCAGAACATACTCACTGATTGCTATGTGGAAAATCCAGAAGGTGAGTCATTGTCACAAACTGATGGTTAAGAGTTTTCAGAGGAGTAATTCTCTTATCTGCATCAATTGTTAGCATTTTTTTTAACAGATCAATGTATTCTCTTCGATCTGCCTTCTCTGCCAACATATCTGTTCCCTCCAAATCTGTGGACATATTCACCTTCCAAGGAAAATTTAGAAATATTATACTTCATCACTTAACCTTTAAAGCTGACACTAAACATCTGCATAACAGATAGACAGACATAGATCTCAAGAGAAAAACCTGAGGAAATTCTTTTTAATTATAGTATAATCATTTTCACAAGTGGAAGCTCTTCTTATGCTAATTAAAATCTTCAGTTTGGTAGAATTTGTGGCAGAATAAAGCTGAATGAAGTCTTTTCACTCAAAATTTGGATGAACAAGTTAAGCAAAAGCAATTATCATTACTTAAATGTTAAAATTTCTATTGTTGAAAAGATTAAATGATATAGTTAAGTAAAAAGTGTTTAGACAGAGTTTGGAACATAATAAGCACTCAATTAAGTTCTTATGTCTTTATTTAGCAGAGAAAAGAGACAGGAAAGAAAGCTTCATAAACAATATTTCAAAATAGTGACAGGCAACAAGACCAGTTAATCAAATGTAAGGGAGAAACAGATAATTCTACAAGTATCCTTGGTTAGGATTCAAATGTTCTTTTAATACATGGCAGAATATTAATGAACTTTTTTCTCTAAAAAATGAAAGCAGACTAGAAGATAACAGATTAAATCTATTTTTTAATATAACTAATAAATGGAAGTATGTCTCTGATTAAGAGATATGTAAAAGTCTGGCTTCCTTAAACTTTCTCTACTCACCTGAGCCATGTCATCTAAACAATTAAAAATGTACTTTCGAGCTTCTTTTGATTTGATTCCAGTCTCCAATTCATGTTCTTCTGGTGTCTATAAAATACAAATTAAAAAACAAAATTCCATCGGTATGTTATTTTCATATTTTGTTCTAAATTAAAGCCAAAATACAAAGAAACAATTGTCATCACCTGCCAACCAGAAATGGCAAACATGAAAGTAATTTACAACCAAAAAATCTGGTGGAGATGGGACCTGAATATCTGACTTCCCTTTCAACAGTGTTAAATTAAATGTGGAAAAAATGATGTAGCATGATGGTTCCTGAAAATGTCATGTAAGAGGGGGACATTACCATTTTTCTCTTACAGTTACTTCAAATTAAATGACATTTCAAATGCTAGCTATTAAACAGGCAGGCTCAGGCGAAGAGATTCACAGGGTTATTCAAATTACTCAGAGATCTCTCAAGCTAAAGGCTCAGAAGTAAAAAGCAGGCACTGGTATTTGTTTCATGAAAATACGTAAGGCCTTAGCATGGGGAATTAGGAAATTATGTTGTTTTCTCCTATTTATTGAGAATTCTCTAAAAAACAGTCATTGCTAAATTACTCTAGTTCTTCCTGTGACTTAATGGTGAGCACTATTCTCCATACTCCCCTCTCAGCTGCTGGTTCAAATACACAAAATAATCTCAGACAACCAAACAGGTGTTTAGTTTATTTTTTTAACTAAGGATCAGGTCAAAGAGGTACAACAAAATAATTTTTCCAAGTACTTCTTTCTGCAAACATAATTCCCACCACCACCACCTCTTTTCCCTCCATCTCAAGAATTTAGTAACTAAAACGTTGGGAGTGAGGAGTACAGGAATGGATAGTATAGAAAGGGAGACAGACCTTCAGCCTCCACAGTGGATACCCCAAATTAGGATCTCTGTTGAAAAACCTGGTTGTTTTTGTCCCAGCACTGAGAAGATATTCAGCAGGCAGGCCTTGTGTTTGTGAAATGTAACGAATCTGAAACATCAAAACCATTAAAACACTGATTTGGAGTGAAAAGGAAAATATTAAAAACTTTTACACTAAGACATTATTAGCTCTAGCCAAATCAATATAAGTGAAATTTATCTGTAAATACATATTTACGCTAACCCACTCACAGGTAATTCCCAAATATTTATTCAGTTGTTTCTATGTTACTAAAATTGTTATTTACAAGGAAAATTCAGTTTTGAAAATTTTGTGTATAACCATTTTTGCTTTTTTGTAGACCTCTGATACATAGTTCAGAAAATGTCAGGAGATTTTTAGGACAGAACAGAATAATTTCCAACAAACTACCTCATGGATCACCAAGGGATTTTGTTTCATTTGTTGATACATCACCAAATTTAAAAGATCAAGAAAACATTTTTTTTTATAAGCTACTTTCTCCCTTAACTATTCTAGCTCCTGTCAATTGTCCCTACTCTAAATTGCCATAGAGTTTCTCTCTCACATCATAAAATTAAACACTTAATTTAGCTTCTCTATCCCTACATTACTAGAGAGCAGGCACTGTGTTCATTCAATCAACATTTACTGAATACCTACTATGAACTAGGCTAGCAGTTCTCAGTCTGGTGTGGGGACCCTTGGTGATCCCTAAGATCCTTTCAGGGAGTCCACGAAGTAAAAACTATTTTTAAAAATAATACTTCTCTGCCTTTTTCATCCCCTTCTTAGGGTGTACAGTAGAGATTTCCAGAGAGGATGTGTGATGATGTCATTGCTCTAATGGCTAACAAAACATGTTCTTATATATACTTGTGTTTTAAAAATTTCCCAGTTTTATTACTCACATTTGTTTGCTTCCACAATTCTAATGACCCAAGAAAGCAACAGAAGAAGTAATTTGCTTTTCTCTCCACTACTGAGAGTGATACAAGAAGTAATCTTTTTTACCACCTCCTCCATATTTGAATGGCTGTACTTAAGATGAAATTAGAAAGCAGGGAAATAAATCTTACTTTCCACCTCTCCTCCTAAAAACTTTAGTTTTAGTGTCTTTTTAAGTTATACTTTTTATTTTTATTTTATTATTTTTTAAAAGATTTTATTTATTTATTTGAGAGAGAGAGAGAGAGAGAAAGCAAGCTGGGGTAGGGGCAGAGGGATAGGGACACAGAGAGAGAGAATCTTAAGCAGACTAAGCATGGTGCCTGAGGCGGGGCTCGATTTTAGGACCCTGAGATGATGACCTGAGCCAAAATCAAGAGTCCATGCCTAATGACAGCCGCCCAGGTATGCCCAGTTTTAATTCCTAATGCAGTATATACTAATATATATAAGCTATACAAACAGAGCTCTTTGGGATCCTCCCCAATTTTTTATCAGTGTAAAGCAAAGGTCAACAACCTATGGCCTATAGGCCAAATCTAGCCTGCTATCATGAGCCAATTTCAGATAAGAGCAGGATATTATTCTTGATCTGTGAGACCTACATAATGGAAGCCAATAAATCATTAACAAAATAGAAAATATATTTTAATGTAGATAAGAACATTTTAAATGTGAATATCTTTTGTGTACAAAAATGGTGAATTTTTTTTTAAATCGAGGATAAAATCTGTGTAATAAAATATTACCCAGACATTTAAAATGATAGAGTAGAGGGGCACTTGGGATGGCTCAGACACAGTTAAGCATCTGACTCTTGATTTTGGCTCAGATCATGACCCCAGGGTCTTAAGATCAAGTCCCAGGTTGGGACTAGATGTGCTAGGCATGGAGCCTGCTCACGATTCTCTCTCCCTCTCCCTCTGCCCCTCCTGACCCTGCTCATTCACATGTGCACATTCACACTCTCAAAATAAGTAAAATAAATAAAATGACAGAGTAGAAGTACAGTTATTGACACATAAAGATATTTCACAGTATATTAAGTAGAAAAGTAGATTACAAATTAAATAACCTCACTTTTTTAAAATATCACATTTCACTGATTCTAAGAGGCACATTTTTTCATACTAACATCTTTGAAATCAAGGTAAGTCTTACAACTGATAACTATCCTGATTTAATTAGTAGCATTCTTTCTTACAGATACAGAAAAACGGTATATCTTTGAATCAATGGTGTCTTAGATATCATCAAATACAGTATATATGCTTATATATGTTTATTATCCCTATATCCCTAAGTTTATTAAGCACAACAGAACTATATATAGCACATATATTCATTCATTCTTTTAGTAAGTACATATTGAGCCAGGCACTGGTGATTTTAAAAATAGATATGGTTCCTGCTCTCATAGACTTTGCAGTCAAGTGAGGGAGACAGATACTGAAAATTCAAACTGAATTGGCATTCTGGAAAAAAAGAAAAAAAAAAAAAAAAAGGCTTCTATAAAAATAACAACAAAGAAACCCAAGCTAGACTAGGGACTAGTAAGGAAAAGCTCCCTGAGAAAGTAACACTTGCACTAATGAATCAGTAGGCACTGACTAGATGAAATGAATGGGTGGTGCTATAAGACTATAAGCACAGCATATATAAGAGCCTGTGCTGGAGGGAAGCATATTCTTAACCAATGCTGAAATGATGCCAATCGTGCTAGAGGATGAAAAGCAAGAAGAAAAGGTAGAATATCAATCTAGTGGGAGACAGACAGGGGACGGACAACCCAGTTAGGGGCTCAGAGGCCATATTAAGGATTTAGCCCTTTATTCTAAAAGAATAGGGATCCCTGGGTGGCGCAGAGGTTTAGTGCCTGCCTTCAGCCCAGGGCGGATCCTGGAGACCCGGGATCGAATCCCACGTCAGGCTCCCGGGGCATGGAGCCTGCTTCTCCCTCTGCCTGTGTCTCTGCCTCTCTCTCTCTCTCTCTGTGTGACTATCATAAATAAATAAAAATTAAAAAAAAAAAGAATAAAAAAACCACTGAAGAGCAGGGAAGTAGAATGATCTAATCTGTGTTCTGTAAAAATCACTTTGTAAAAAAACTGGAGATCTCAATCATATTATATAATTCTTATATGTTATATATAAAACTATTACATAGTTATTTAATATGTTTCCCATCACCAAATTATAGCCTCCATGAGGGCAATACAATGCTTTAAGCAGCACTATATCCCCAGTGTCAAGTAGGTACTCAATAAATACACGATGAAAATTAACAAATTATATACATAAATAAATACAAAATATGCCAAATCATAAACAGGGTTACTTCTGAAGGATGGAACTACTAGAAGTCGGAAGTTTTATCTCTTGGCTTACTGCATCTTTTCTAATTTTTCTGTAATGATGCACTTAAAAAATTAAAACATTTAAAAATTTTAATATTATAGAATGAGTTTCATTGTGAAAGTAGAATGGAAAGCTATCATCCAGATACTGCTTCTCACATAGCTTACAATAGAGCAAAAACAAAAGTCCTACATTTATACAAAGTATTACTGTCTGTTATATTAAACGATTAAAATGTTTCCAACAAATCTGAAGCTATTAACTAATATTTCAAAAATCATAAATATCTGCTATAAAATCTCAGCTATAATATTTATGAAAAATCTATAGCTGATATCCTACTTAATAGTGAAAAACTGAATACTTTCCCCCTAAAATCTGGAACAAGAATTTCTGTTCTTATACTTCTATTCAACACTGTTACTAGTGCTTCAGTGCAAAGCAATTAGGCAAGGGGGAAAAAAAAAAGGAATCCAGACTGGAATGGAAGATGTAAAACTATTTTTATTTGTAGATGGCCTGATCTTGTAGATAGAAAATTGTAAGGAATCCATCAAAACAATTAGACCTAGAGTTCTATCAGAAAATTACTTGAGGGGCATTGGATGGCTTAGTCAGTAGAGCATGCAACTCTTGATCTTCAGGTCATGAGTTTGAGTCCCATTTGGGCATAGATATTAATTAAAATTAAAAAAGAACCTTGAAAGAAAGAAAACTACTAGAAAAAATTCAACAAGACTGCAGAATACAGTATCAATTACAAAACTCATTGTATTTCTATAAACTAGCAATGAACATTCTGAAAATAAAATTAAGAAAATAATTCTATTCACATAGCATCAAAAAATACTTATAAATAAATTTAATAAAAGTAATGTAAAACTTATACTCTGAAAATTATAAAATGTTACTAAAAAAAACCTAAAAATTCTGGTCACATTTATGGGATCAGAAGATAAATATTAAGATGATGATACTTCCCAGAGATCCAATGTATTCAACTATTAAAAAAATAATAATAACTTTTTTGCAGGAAAAAAAAAAAACCTAAAACCTACACTAAAATTCACATGGAATCTCAAGGGCCCTTGAATAGCCAACACAATCTTGAAAAAGAACAAAGTTAGAGGACTAACACTTCCTGGTTTCAAAACTGACTACAAAGCTACAGTAATCAAAACAGTGTGCTACTTGCATAAATACAGATGTACAGATCAATGGAACAGAACTGACAGTCCACAAATAAATCATGTATTTATGGTCAATTGATTTCGATAAGGATACCAACACAATCCAGTAGGAAAAGAACAGTCTTACAGGCAAATGGTTTTGGAAAAACTAAATATCCACATGCAAAATAATGAAATTGAATCAACTTAAAATGGCTTAAAGACCTAAATGCAAGAGATAAAACTATAAAGCTCTTACAAGAAAGCATACAAGAAAAGCTTCACAACTTTGGATTTGGTAATAATTTCTTGGATATGATACCACAAGTACAATCAACAAAAGGAAAAACGAATTGGGCTTCATCAAAATTAAAAACTTTTGTGCAAACTAAGCTATCAATGGAGTGAAAAGGCAATCCCAAGGAATGGGAGAAAGTTTTTGCAAATTATGTATATCTGATAAGGGATTAATACCCAGAACACAAACTTCCACAACTTAACAACAACAAACAACCTAAATTCAAAAATGGGCAATGAAGGGATACACAGGTAGCTCAGGGTTTGAGCCTTCAGCTCAGGGCATGACAGGTCTGGGGATCCAGTCCCACACTGGGCTCCTTCTGGGAAGTCTGCTTCTCCCTCTGTCTATGTCTCTGCCTCTCTCTCTGTGTGTGTGTATCTCATGAATAAATAAATAAAAATCTTTAAAAAATAAAACAAAAATGGGCAATGGACTTGAATAGACTTTTCTAAAGATTGATTGATTGATTTTTAGAGAAGGGGAGAGAGAAAGTGAGAATCTCAGGCTGACTCCCCACTGAGCACAGAGCTTGACTCGCGCTTGATCTCACAACCTCAAGATCATAGCCTGAGACAAAAATCAAGAGTCAGACGCTCAGCTGACTGAGCCACCCACGCACCTTTCGAGTAGACTTCTCTGAAGAAGATATAAAGATACCCAATAAGCACATAAAACAATGCTCAACATCACTAACTGCTGGAGGAATGCAAATCAAAATCACAATGAGATTATCACTTCATATTCTTAAGGATGGCTACTTTTTTTTTTTTTTTTTTAAAGAAAACAACCAGTGTTGGTAAGGATGTAGAGAAATTGGAACTCTTGTGTATTGCTGGTAGGAATATAAAATGGTGTGACTGCTGTGGAAAAGTTTGTTTAAACATAAAATTACCATATGACCCAGAAATTCTACTTCTAGCTATATACCCCCCAAAATTGAAAACAGGGACTTAAACACTTGTATGCCAATGTTCATTGCACCATTATTCATAATGGCCAAAAGATGATAACTCAGCAACCATCAACTCACAAATGGACAAACAAGATGTGGTACACATATACACAGTGTACTCAGCCATAAAAAGTATTAATGTTCTGATGTATGCCATAGCATGGATGAGAAACATGCTAAGTAAAAAAAACCCAACACTGAAAACCACACATTGTATGTAACAAACATGATAAATTACAATAAGCCAAATCTATAGAGACAGAAAGTACATTAGTAGTTGCCAGGGGTGGGGGAGGGTGGGGGTTAGGAAAAAATGGGCACTGAGTGCTAATCAGGTACAGGTTTCATTATGGAGGGATGAAAATGTTCTAAAATTGATCATGGTGATGGTTTACACCCCTGTAAACATACTAAAAAATCATTGAGCTGTACACTTCAAATGGCTAAATTAAACGGTATACGAATTATATCTCAATATAAGTTATTTTAAAGAAACTCGGCTGTAAGAACAGAGATCCTGTCACTAAAATCTTTTTGTATAATGAGAGAAGCATCAAGATAACCTATCCCCAGTCCTGCTCTACAACAGCAGTATCCTATTTATTCAGCATGGGAAAAACGACTTCCTCCTACCACCCACAGTTTCACATCTATGTACCAGGAAAGAATTCTCTCAAAACTATCAGATCATTTCTTTTAAAAAGCCCCAGTTGTACCTTAGCTTCTATATCTAATTTCATTTGGTTCCACTTCCTGGAAAATTTACAGTACCAATCTGTCTACTAACATTGAAGGTTGGCCCTAAGAATGGCACTTGAGGGGCAAGGTTTCTAATTAGGGATCCACAAATCCCCTAAATTTGTACTCAAAATACTGTACACAAATTTTTCTGAGACAATCCATACCCGTATTTCATCAGATTCTCAAAATAGTCTAAGACCCAAAAAGGAGAATCAATGGCTTATTTCAACCAACTGGTTTTGCATCATTTACTCTCCTTCACACTTTTTTTTGTAAAATAAGAAACCTGGCTTTCTTTCTCACAAGGTGGAAGAAAAAGGGTCAATTATAAAGCTCAATTACTTATCACATGAGCTACTGATTTTTGTTTCAAAGACATGCCCAAAGAGTCAAATTTTTGGAAGGTGAATCTAAAATGAATCAAGGAATCAAAATCCTAAGTTGAACAGGGGAAAATACTATTTTATTCTTTTTTCCTTTTAATAATTCCAGATAACCATTTCTTTCTTTAAAAACAAACAAACAAACAAACAAAAACAAAACCCTCACGCACCTACTATGCACCAAACACAATGTGAGGAGTTGAGGATACATTGGTGGAATCAAACAATCTATGCCCTCAAATTGCTTACAGCATTGTGGTTAGAACCACTTTTTTAAAAAAAGAACAAGAAATAAGAATTCACAATTTCCATGGCAAAACCTTTTCCCTCAGCACTTAGCTCCCTGGGAAATCATAGCATATCCTGCAAAGTTTCTCTTTTTGAGACACAGACTATCTATTACAATACTTTTCAACTCATACAATTTCCCTCCTAAATCCTATTTTATAGAAACCCAGTGTACATCACAGCTTCTGGGGCCCAATGTGTTTCAGTATGTAGAAAGTACTTATTTCAGCATCTGTCATGTATAAAAGGAAGTAACAGTTCTGAATGAGACAAAGTTCACTCTTTAAATTCCAACTCCTCATCCTTCTTTACTTTCATTATCTTAAAAACTCACAAGACACGTTTGTTAACCAAAACCAGTCTCTAATAAGTCATGACAGATCTGGAAAAGTACTAATCTAAGGTAATACGAAATAAAAAACCTTTTAAAATTGCTGTACTGCAAATATACCACCAGCCTAAGAAGCAGGTAGAAAAATCCTACTCTTTAAAAAAATCTTTTGTAACTGGACTGCTCTTTCCCTGATATCTAAATACTTCACTAGTACATTTCTTCCTCTAGAATCTATTTCACTAGTATATACTTGCTTTCTCTTTCCATCCAAATATATACTCTTACCTGATCATATTCTGAAGCACCAGGATAAAGAGGCCATCCCAGGAACAGCTCAGCTATCACACAGCCCAATGACCACATATCAATGGCTTCACAAAATGGTAATCCAAGAATAATTTCAGGGGCTCTAGCAAAAACAAAAATAGCAAATTAAAAAACAAACATTACTTGGGGAAATTAACTACTTTGACTAAGTCCTGTTTTAGTACCAGCCTAAGGGACATACTTATTTAAAGAACCTGAAAACTATGTGTGATATAAAATCCATCATTTGAAACTTCTGGAGCCAGATGTGTTTTGGAATTGAGATTTCTTTTTAATTTAAGAAAGGTAGTACCAAGCATAAAACTACATATTGCATAATAATCCCAATGGAGTTTAGGGAAGCACCCATAATCAAACACAGTAATATTTCTACAACAAAACAAATGAACAGTCATACTAAGTTGGCTGAATACTTTAAATAGCCTCACATTGGTTCAAGACAGATTTTGCCAATAAATGAGCTTATACAAAACTCAGAAAAAGTTTTTTAATTTTGAAATCAGAGATAACGATCGCAGATTTATTCTTTTTACTCTTAGCACCTTTTTAATTATAGAAAAATCAATTAAATGACCTGATCAATAAATACCCCTTGGTAACAGAAATGCCTTCTATAGAGACTTAGTGGTTGACAACACTACAGAAATAATCATTTCTATTAATGCTCTAAGCGAGAAATCTAACCCTAGGGAAGCTTAAAGAGAAGACTAAGATAATATCATAAACTAAGAGCTTTATATATATGACCACATCCAAGGTAAAATTATTATCTCTACTTATAGGGGAAACTGAGGCAAACAAAGTAATTTACCCCAAACCACAGTTAAGTGGAAGGGCTAGAATATGAACACTGGCAGTCTGGCCCCAGAGTTGAGTATATTGTAATGTTTTCAAAAAAGTAAAAGTTAAGTATATATCCACCTATATAAATCTATTTGGCATGGTGGTATACATGGCATTTTTCAAACTATGACTAAAATTATGAGGTAAATGGGCTTAAAAGGGGGGGATATTAACAGGTATTACTAATGTCAATAATAATAAAAGATGATGCTTATATAGTGCTTACTCTGTGCCATGTACTGTTCTAAGTTACAAATGTGGTCACTTACTCCTTACAATAATCCTATGAAAATAAACATTACTACTGTTAAGTCATCAATCCTTTTTTTTTTTTTTTCTTTTTTTTTTAACTAGACTCCTTGCAGGGGCTTGAACTCACAACCCTGAGATCAAGACCTGAGCTGAGATCAAGAGTCGGACACTTAACCAACTGAGCCACCCAGACACCCCATGTCATCAATCCTAAGATGTATGCTTTTTTTTTTTTTTCACATTTTAACATCTCTGAAATCAAGAAGATTCTTGCAAATGAGGATGTATCTTAGCTTAATGGCAGTGCTTTTACTTTCTTATTGGTACAAAATGTTTCATCTTCTAATCAATGGTATCTTAGATGCTACATAATAAAGTATCCTTTCCATTTTACAGATGAAGAAACCAGGCACTGAGAAGTAACTCACTCAAGGTCACACAAGTACTAAATTATGGAGCACAGGCAACCTGAATCTTAGGGCTGAGCTCTTAAACATTTTATCATAATCTCCAATTTCCCTTCTTTCTTAAAAGTCACAGAATTGGAATCTGTAAGGGCACACCAGATCCAGACCCCTCAGCAGATCTCTCTCCACGAGGGGCCCTCAAAGGGGCTGTGTCCCCTCATGGAGTGCCTACGTTTCTCCAACTTTCCTTTGAAGTATTATGTATACATTGTTGCTCTAAGGGCAGGAAGGATTGAGCAGGAAGAATATAAAGATATTTCCCTAAATAAAAATATTCTCCCCAGGTAATTTTCTAATTAAGTACCCCCTTAGAAAATAAGGTAAATTAGAGGATTTCATAGGCTCTAGAGGCTTTCCTAGGAGATCCTTGTACAGAAACAGCAGAAGGATGATCCAGGCCTGCTGAGACTTCCACTATTTGACAGCTATGGGCAGAAGGATGAATATCACCAGTTTTGTATTATTTGACGTTAACCGTGGCTTTGTTAGCCAAAGAAACAACCTTCAAAAGGGATATTCCTGTTGCAGGTAGCTAGAGCCACATATTCCTGATGGAATTCCAGAGTTTAATTAAATCCCAACCACTGTAGCATGTTTTTAAGATGGCACAAGTTTTATAGCATTAATAAACTAGAGTGTAATAGTATACAGAAACATAAAAGCTTTTCTAAAATTGAAAAGGAACAAAATTTTTACTTTCAGCAAGCAGAATCATTAATTTTCAAGTTCATGACAGTGCCAAAAAGAGCTGGCAGGGAGAGCACAAATGGCTTTGTGCCAAAATAAAAACTGGGCTTAGAACATTCCTAAGCATCAATTGAAGAGCAGCAGATTGATTTTGCCATTCCCACTATACCAGGAAGACATTTTAAAATCCAAAGGTAGGTCATAGGGAGGGGCAGGCCACCCAATAACTTACTTCTTTAAAAAGGTAGCAATAATATGTGATCATTGTTAGGCTTCCAGAGCCTAAAGTTTCAGAGAACTTAAGAAAAACACTAATTTCAGTCCCCAAGCCCCATTAGACAAACAAAACAAAACAAAACAAAACAAAACTCTAAAGACTGGCTGGAATCAGTTTTTCCATTTAGTCTCATTTCTTCTTCTGGAGTAACAAAAGCCGCTAAGGATTTTCAGCAAAAACTCACAACAGTAACTCTACTACATCTACCATACAAAAAAGTGAGCATCAAAGGAAAAAAACAATGAAAGTAAAAATAAAATAAGGTTGTTCAGTCTATTGAGGGCTTTTCACTATCATTAGAAACTAGAAATGATGACTGAACTAAACTCTAGGAAGCAAAAAAACAGAAGTTATTTTCTTGTACTGAACAGATCAGAATCATTTAAAGCAGGTTCACCTCTAAACACGGAATGTTTTAAACTCTGAATTCAGATAATTCTTGGTACTATCTTCATTAGTATATCATCTTTCCCTTGGCCTCCATTGTTTCTCAATCCTTCAAATATAAACTCTCAACACTAAAATTCTGCTTCTACTCCATCTGTATAGGGAGGCTGAGTGAGGTAATTACTTTTCTAGGTCCCTTACCAGCTCTGACATTAACACCTGTACAGCAAAAAAGATGACCTAAAATAGCACAGGGGGCAGCCCGGGCGGCTCAGCGGTTTAGTGCCGCTTTCAGTCCAGGGCCTGATCCTGGAGACCCGGGATCAAGTCCCAAGTCAGGCTCCCTGCATGGAGCCTGCTTCTCCCTCTGCCTGTGTCTCTGCCTCTCTCTCTCTCTCTCTCTCTCTCTCTCTCTCTGTGTCTCATGAATAAATAAATAAAAATCTTAAAAAAAAAAAAAAGAAGAAGAAGCAGCAGCAGCAGCACAGGGAAGAGAGGGAAAAAACCCAAACTGGCAGTCACTTTTGTAGGAAAATGGCATTAATTGTACTTTGGACACAGTGGGTCTTCTCTTTGAAAATACATCCCATCTTTAAGGAACAGATACTACACGGGCTCTAAATACTACAACCAGGTGGTAGAAATAATCCCTGCCTTTTGGTTTTCCAACTTCAAATTTCATGAAACTAAAAAACTGCTCCAAAGTGTTATTTCACTAGAACCCAGAGCAAACTACTGTTAGAATCACTTAACAGCACAAATTACCCTCTGATCATTTTAATGAATACTCTTGTTTCTTCCTGCCCATCTCAGAGGCATCAAACTTACCAGATCAGAGATGTTACATAAAGTCTAACTTCCTGCATCTGTGGCTTGGGTGAAACTGTAGTATGTTATTTGTCTAGGATAAACTGAAAATATGCTTTCCTTCTCTAGACCTTGTCCTTCCATACATAACAAATACAGAGATCTCAACTTTAATAAAGGCCAGCTAGTTTGTTCAGAATGGAAAAGCACTGGGATCCCTGGGTGGCGCAGCGGTTTGGCGCCTGCCTTTGGCCCAGAGCGCGATCCTGGAGACCCAGGATCGAATCCCACGTCGGGCTCCCGGTGCATGGAGCCTGCTTCTCCCTCTGCCTGTGTCTCTGCCTCTCTCTCTCTCTCTCTCTCTCTCTCTGTGACTATCATAAATAATAAATAAAAAAAATTAAAAAAAAAAAAAAAAGAATGGAAAAGCACTGAGTTTGTAAGTATGGCAAACCTTTGTACCTAAACTGAAGCCCCAAACACAGCAATCTCTTTGGAAGTAGTCTATATTTACACTTACAGCGGCCAGAAAATAAACTATATTATTTCCACTGCCTAAAGTATTTAGCCATGCCTATGGCCAACAGAGACAGTATGCTGGTAAAAATTTATGTCAAATGATAATATTTTGGCAGGTCATCAGCAAGATGAAGCAATGTAAACTAAAAAGGAGGGTAAGGGGAAATCTCACTTTGAAGTCAGGATGCTTCACTGGCCAAAGGGATTTCACAGAGGTTTTCTTTTTCCTTTTCCTTTTTTAAAAAGATTTTTATTTATTTATTCAAGAGAGACACACAGAGTAAGGCAGAGACACACAAGCATTGGGGGAAGCAGGCTCCCGAAGGGGAGCCTGATATGGCACTCAATCCCAGGACCCAGAGATTATGGCCTAAGCCAAAGGCAGACCTCAACCACTGAGCCACCCAGGTGCCCCTCCCAGAAGTGTTCTGAAGGACACCAGGGTGAGACTCTAAAAGCAACACGAAGAAGGCCACTGTGGATAAAACTACTGATAAAGAAGGAATGCCTGAGCTACTACTCCATTGGCCTGAGGTTCATTATCAAGTATTATTATGACATAACAGAATACTCACATTAAATCCTAAATGTAATCAAGCCCTGGACATTGAACTTCAGTATGCATAGTAATTACTCAGTAATACACAAAAAGAACTCCTGTTTTTAAGGGGGTAAACTGAGCTCCATTTACAATTACTCCTATAGTCAAGAACTAAATGCAATGGATTTGCAGAATGATTTGTTGAAGAGTACTTGACAGTAGACTTAAAAATCTGAAAATCATATTTGCTATAAAGATAAAACATAACCAAATTACTCCTATGACAGCTTAAATTAAATCAAAAGGATAGGGAAAGGGGCAAAGATCATCAACCTAACACTGAAAATTATTCAAATGAATTACTTATAAGAGAAAGCTAAGCAGCCAGAACTATTTACTCCTCAAATCTCCTTTACCCTTTAAGAGAAAATTCCATCAAAATTATTTCACAAAAGAATTATTTCTATCGCTTTTTTTTTTATCTTAAAATTGCTTCCATTACCATAAAGACAAACCAAATAGTTAAAAAATACCTGCAGGCACCGACTAGAAAAGAGATCAAGAAGTAAGAGCTGATCAGCCTCCACCCCCCTCAGCGATGCCCTCCCTCCTACCTCCCCAATGCTCCAAAGGAGATCTGAGCTCTTAAGTGTACCTGTAGAATGTTTCTGTATATATACATGAGTAGGTGGTGGTAGGATTGCTCAAAGGAGAATACTAAAAGAAAAAATAATTGGAACCTAAATCCTCCAAGTCGTGAATAACCAAATGGAGGTGAGATCTTCAAAATTAGCTAAACTGCCTAGAGCAGCATGAAACCAGAAACCAAGGCTGTAGGAATTTCTTTACTCCATCTCACTCAAGTAAGAAATAATCAGTTTTACAAAACTATAAAAGGAAGAGATAAAAATAGAGAAGACTGGATTGGAAGACGTAATACTGTGAAGATGTCATTACTACCCAAACTGATTTACAAATTCAGGGCAATCCTTCAAAAACCAACGAGATTATTTGAGGAAATAGAAAAATCCATTATAAAATTCATATGGAATCCCAAGGGACTCCAAATGGCCAAAACAATCTTGAAAGAGAATAAAGCTGGAGATCTCCCACTTCTTGATTTTGAAACTTACTACAAAGCTACAAGTAATCAAGACAGTGTGGTAACTGGCATAAAAACAGACACAAAGATCAATGGAATAGAACAGAGAGCCCAGAAATAAACTCTTGTATTTGTGGTCAATGAATTCCAACGAATATCAAGACCTCTCCATAGAGAAAGTATAGTCTTTTAAGCAAATGGTGCTAGGAAAACTGAATATCTATGCAAAAGAATGAAAATGGACCCCTACCTTACACCATATACAAAAATTAACTTAAAAATAGGTCAAAATTAACTTAAAAATATTATGTCTGTATTTCTTATATTCTTATAAGTAAGAGCTAAAAACTATAGAACTCTTACAAGAAAGCAAAGGTGAAAAAGTTTTATGACATTGGTTTAACAATGATTTCTTAAATATAATTCCAAAATCTAAGCAACAAAAAGAAAAAACACAAACTGGACTTCATTAAAATTTAAAACTTTTGCGCAAGTATCATTTCACCAAAGTGAAAAGGCAACCCCATGGAATGAGAATGTATTTGCAAACCATCTACCTGCAGAGGGAGATTAATATCTAGAATATACAAAGAACTCTTACAACTCAACAGAAAAACCCAAGACAAAAATGGACAAATGACTTGAACAGGCATTTCTCTAAAGAAGATATACAGATGTCTAATAAGCAAATGAAAAGATGCTCAACATCACTAATCACTAGGGAAATGCAAATCAAAACCCCACAAATACCATTTCACACACTTAAGGATGGCTATTATCCCCCCCACCACAAAAAAAAAAAACAAAAAACAGGTTTTGATGAGGAGGTGTAGGAACTGGAATCCTCATTCAATGATAGTGGGAATGTAAAATAGTGCAGCTGTAGAAAACAGTTTGGTGGTTCCTCAAAAAGTTAGAATTAAAAAAAAAAAAAAAAAGAATTACCATATGATCCCGCAATCCTACTTTCAGCTGTATACCCCAAAGAAACAGGGACTTATACTCTTGAATGCTAATGTGCATTGCAGTATTATTCATAGTAGCCAAAAATGTGGAAACCCAAGGGACTGAATAAACAAAATGTAGTATATACATGCACTGGAATATTATTTAGTCATGAAAAGGAATGGAAGTCTGATACATGCTATAGTATGAATTAATCTTGAAAACATTATGCTGGGCAACCCAGGTGGCTCAGTGGTTTAGCGCCTGCCTTCAGTCCAGGGCGTGATCCTGGAGACCTGGGATCAAGTCCCATGTCGGGCTCCCTGTAGGGAGCCTGCTTCTCCCTCTGCCTGTGTCTCTGCCTCTCTCTCTCTCTGTCTCTCATGAATAAATAAATAAAATCTTTAAAAAAAAAAAAGAAAGAAAACATTATGCTAAGTGAAATAAACCAGACACAAAGAGATAAATATTGTATGATTCAACTTACATGCCGTATCTAGAATAGGCAAATTCACAGAGACAATAAGTCAAATAGAGGTTACCAGGGGTAGAGGGAAAGGTGGAGTTTTTGCTTAATGGTTACAGAGTTTCTGTTTTGAGTGATTAAAAAATTTTAGGAATAGTGGTGATGGTTACAGAACACTGTGAGCATACTTAACACACTGAATAGTACATTTAAAATGGTTAAAATGGTAAACTTCATATTAGGAAGATTTTACACAATTAGAAAAAAATATGTAGATGGCATACCTTCTGAGCCTTTGTTCAGATTAAAATATCCTTCTTTTATTTTCACACACAATATAAAATTCTAAGCTCAGACTTTCTATTTACTGAAAATTTAATATGGGCATTTGATATGTTGGACATATCACCTGATAAACATATATTGTGGATTATCTTTTGTTATTGTTTCATTTCTTGATTGGGTGAGTGTACAATTTGTATTTAATGAATGATCATTAAAATTAAATATTAGGTTCCTTATAATTAGTAACTAGACAAATAAATAAATGTGGTATTAAGAAATAAAAGCTCATTTAAGACTTCCCCCTTTATTTTCAGTAATTCTCCCTGATTATAGCACAGACAACATTGTATATACAAGCATTTAAGTACTTTCACAATAATTATTATATATTAAAAAGACAGCTTTCTTAGAAGTATCAATCTGGAAATATAAATCACTAAAATATAGGCACTTGGGTCAAGGACATTTTAGGATAACCAAATAAGGTCATAGCCAAATTAAGTTCGAACTCTTATGGAGATGTTAAAATAGGAAGAGCCCTCGGCAATCATCAAATCCAATTCTCTTTACTACACAAAAAAGAAAACGTCAAAGAATGAAATGTTGCTAGAGTTAAACCTGGAATTATTCCCAAGGCATCTTACCTGCCAAGATATGAACTTGGAAAAGTAGCAGCATATGCCTAAATTCATTACAAATAAGTAAACATCTTTATATTTTTAAAGACTCTTTAAAATGGGAGAATTAGGTTTAATGGTACTTGAGAAGGAACCAGATGCTAGTATAATTCAACTATGAACAACCTTCAGAATTAGACTGAATTAATTTTTCTAGTGTTAAATAAAACTTCAGAAATAATGTTACATATAGGAATGCCAGAGATGGAATGAAGTAAAACATATTTTCCTATTCTACCTTGCAATCTGCAAATAAATTCAGTTTGTTATAAGTACTCTATGTAATATATGTTAAATATAAAGATAGATCTCTAGTCTAAGATATGCTTTTTAACATTTGCCACTTGCCTGTAGTAACGTGACTGTAAGTAGGTTGAGCACACAGCTTTGGAAACGTGACTAGCAGAACCAAAGTCAATGACCTTCACTCGGTAGGGTTGGCGCACTGGGTCGACCAGCATTATGTTTTCAGGCTTAAGGTCAGCGTGAATCAGACCAAGGCTCTTGAGCTTCATCAGGGCTGTGGCCACCTGCTGCAAGATTGGTCTGATGTACTTGAGTGGCAGTGGGCTAAACTTGTTCTGCTTTAGAAAATCATATAAGTTCTGCTCCAGCATCTCAAACACAAGGCAGGTGTGATTCTTATGCTGAAAGCATTCATAAGAACGAACAAAATTATACTCATCAGCATTTTCACTGCTTAGGCGGGAAAGGATGCTCACTTCAATCTGTCCTTGTCTGGCATAGGAGGGGTGGTTCTTCAAGATTTTAATAGCCACGATTTCCTTAGTGCTCCGCTTCCAGCACTTAGCCACCTGTCCAAATGTTCCCCGGCCTAGGAACTCCAACACTTCATAGCTATTGGTCATAGAGCAAAGGATCTCATGCTGGACCAGCTGGTAATCCCCTTCTCCGCTGGAACTGCTACTCTTTGTGGTCACAGTGGTGGTTGTGGCAGCAGCACCCACCACAGTCCTGTTTTGCAGCATGAGAGGGGGATGTTCTTCTATGATCTGCACACTACCGTTGCTGTCAACTTCCTCACTTTTTCTTTTCAATCCACATTTTTGATATGGCTCAAGCAAAGAAACGTTGTTTCTGTGAGTCAGGGTCTGGCTGCTTTGGAAGGTTGATGTAGCAGCACTGGCCGAGCTATCAGCAGCTGTTACAACAATATGCTCCACTGCAGGAGCTGGGAGGAGGAGGCCCTGGTCGTAAGCAGGGATGTTGAAATTTGCTACCTGGTGAGAGGAGTTGGCTTGCCCTTGTGTGGCTGGGAGGGTTTTGCTGTGGGTATAATATTTGTCGTTGCTGCTCTGTCCAGAAACATCCCAGCCAGAGGGCTCTATTTTCAGTTTCTTCGCACTGCAGAAGGCACTCGACGACACTGATGGGGGGGAAAACACCTGCAGCTGTGATGCCATACCTACGTTGAGAGAGAGGAAGAATTAGACCCTCAGTTTTACACAACCCTGCAATTAATAGATTAGAAAACTTTTAGTTTAGTAAAACCACAAGTAAAATATTACTATCTGGCTGGAGTTTTATTTTATGCATTTTCCAAAATATGTTTCCTATTACAGAAGGATAAACTTTTTGGTCTAATCACACACACACACACACACACACCCTTTTTTTAAAAAAGATTTTTATGTATTTATTCATGAGAGACACAGAAAGAGAGGCAGAGACAAAGGCAGAGGGAGAAGCAGACCCCCTACGGGGAGCCTGACGTGGGACTCAATCCCAGGACCCTGGGATCACAACCTGAGCCAAAGGCAGACATTCAACCACTGAGCCACGCAGGTGCCCCTAATCACTCACCCTTAATCACTCTTTGAGACTCAGCAATAGTAAGTCACCTTGTCAAAAGAGCATGAACATCTATGATGGTTTATAAAATAATAACCATAATAATAATAGCTTAGATGATTGATCACTTACTATGTGTCAAGGAGTAGTCTAAGCACTTCCACGTGCATTACTCATTTAATTGTCACCACAACCCTTTGGAAAAGATACTATCATTATTTCCCCTTTACAGATGAGGAAACTAAGATACAAAGTGGCTAGAGTAACTCGCCCAAAATAGCACAGCTATTAAGTAGCAGCACTGGAATTCAAACCGAGGCTTTTTGGCCCCAGAACTCATTCCACAGCTCTGTCTTCATTCCTACCCTGATGAGATTTTTGATCATTTAGAGATAGATGACACACTTACAAATTTTACAGCTGAATCAAATTTGCGAAGGATATTCAATATATTGCTAAAATAACGGGTCCCAAAAGATCACAATAGGGCAGAAGCCGCAAGACAAATCTAGATGAAATTTGACACAAATATAGAATCCTACACAGGCCCAAAATATGACTAGCACAAAGCACCAGGATAAAAAAATTCAAGGTTTAGCAGGAGCACATGTATATGAAAAACACTTTGAGTTGGTAAAAGAAACACTATGTAATAATGTTTCCCCAACCAAAAGCTAATTCAATCTTAAACTACATTCACAGAAAGAGTGTCCAAAATGTGCTGGACAAAGTGAAGGCTACTACTCTGCTCAAGTCATACACTATTTTAATGATGTCTAGCTCTATACACTACATTATTAGAGGATCACTGATAAAATGACCAGGAGAAAGTAATCAAGATGATGGGAACCCTACTGAGAGGATCTTCTGAAGAACCACATGAAGTTATTTTTAGAAAATATGGAGAGGGCAGCCTGGGTGGCTCAGCGGTTTAGCGCCGCCTTCAGCCCAGGGCGTGATCCTGGGGACTCGGGATCAAGTCCCACATCAGGCTCCCTGTATGGAGCCTGCTTCTCCCTCGGCCTGTGTCTCTGCCTCTCTCTCTCTCTCTCTGTCGCTCATGAATAAATAAATAAAATATTTTTTAAAAAAAGAAGAAAAATAGGAGAAAGAGGGCAGAACAACCCAGCTTTCTGGTCCCTTAATATCCCATAAACACCTCAAGTTCAATAAACCTCAAGACTCCCAAAGCTAATACTTTCAGAAAAAGGTTCAAACAACTGACACAGCATATAAGCCATTTCTATTTATCTTCTCCCTTCTCAACCATATAACCCTCAGATGCCTTGGGGCTCTATATTAATTATTCTGCTCTTGTCCATACATTCCCCTTTTCAATTAACTACTTCCCAGGATCAGTCATCTACAAAAGATTCTCAAATTTTTGATTCTAACCCAGACTTCTCTCTCCTGAACTCCAAATTCTTACTTCCAAATAACCACTCCACACTGAAATGTGGGTATCTTGCAGACATCTCAAATTTAACATGTCCAAAATGAAACTTGAGCCTCCACCCTATCCCCAGTCTTCTATCTCAATTATGACACCACCATATACCCAACATCTCAAGCTAAAAATCAGAGAGGCAATGGGTGTTTCTTTATCTATAAACTGGTGGTAGCAATACCTACCCTCAAGGGGTTGTTCTAGAATTAAGTTATCTAATACATGTAAAGTGCTAGTGTCTGGAAATCATTTAGTATTATTATCCTGACTCCTCCTCATTACTCCACCTCTAATCTATAACCAAATCTTAACTGATTTTACCTCCTAAGTATATTTCAGATCAGCCATTTTTCTCTATCTCTATCAGGACTATTCTAGTTCCAACAGCCAGTGGCCTCCAAAACTAATCTTGAATGCACTCTGGGGATGACCTTTGTTGTTAAACTATGCAAATCAGATGACTGCTCTTTCTTTCTTAACCACCTTCCTCCCCCTGCCTCCAGGGTTTTCCACTGCTTTGTGGATAAAATCCAAAATCCTTAATTTGCTTTTAAAAACTCTCCAAAAATCTGTTTGCTGTCTTCCAGAATCTCTCCACCTTGATTCCTCCATTCCAGCCATACTGCCCTTCCTTCAGTTCTTGGATAGGCCCTCTGATATGCTGAAGATTTTCTTCTGGGAAAACCATTCATTCACACACATCTTCACACACACACACACACACACACACACACACACACACACGCCCCACAACTCTCCCCCCAACCAAGCATTCCCAAGGCGTCCTGTTCCTCCCTTAGGACTCAAAAGTATTTCTTTAATGTTACTTTAGCATTCTCAGCTACAGTGTAAGTTCCATGTCAGGTACCATAACTGTCTCGTTTTTTGCTTCTATCACCACCAGCAATTACCACAGACTCTGGCAATATACAAACATGCAGTATTTGCTGGATGATTCTGACCGCTGCCTACCAACCTCTTATCTACTCCCTACCACTCATATTAAACCACAGGATTTTTAAACTCTTGGTTCTATTTTTCAAACGTCCCTCCTTTTTATCTGTGCAACCTGTGAGATATGGGGGAAGTCTCCACTCCAATACACAGAGTATAATTTTACTAGTCATAAGAGAATAAACACACACAAGAAAGGAAGGAAGTGTGACAAAGGATGTTACAGCACATAAAAAAGCAATGTGTACGTTTCTTTGTGCCTGAATGCAACTAAAAACCCTTTGCACTGGACTAGACAGCTGGAACGAAAACAAATCCTCAGCCTTAATTTCTAAAATGTAGTCTGGATTTACTTGAAACAAGAGTTTCCATAATTTATGTGAACTCTGAAGAGAAAAAAGTGTAAATTAAAAGCTAAAGTCAGTGCAATTGAACTCCAAAGCTACAAATCTGTAAGTCTTCTTGTTCTGCCTATGTCACTGACGTAACACCAATTTAAAATAAAAATGTAAAACCAGGTAGTGCCTTTACAGAATTTACCTATTAAAATATATGCAGAAATATTTCTCATCATCATAAAACTGAGCCAACTTTTTGGACAATGAAAGGAAGCAAATTTTTGAAATTTGTTTTCCATTTCATATCGGTTGAGCTACTAATTTTAATAACCTATCAAGAAACAGGAACACAAACTTTATGTACCTAAACGTATTTGATAAAAGAATTTGAATGCAAAATTTGCAGTTTGTAGCTATGCCTAGGAATATGGAAGCTGAAGGAATAATACTGAAAAGAAATCATGAAGTATAACACCAAATTTTTAAAAGTATGTTCACTACTACACACTTTTTAAAATATTACATTTACCAGAATAATGTTATGGACAACTTTTCACTCAATAAACAAAAGGATACTGATGGTTTCAAATCTTCACAGTGAGCACTGCAAAAAGCACAAGTTCTAGGAATTTTTCTAAAAGTTTATATAAATGACTATAATTCTTATTCAGCAAGACAAACTTTAAGTCCACACATAGGAAAAGAACCACCCAGAATTTAACTAGCTTTCCCCACAGTAGAGGTATGTGGTACTTAAGTCAGTATCATGCCAGTGTGGCTGAGTCTCATTCTGACCTCAACAAGCACAAGGTGAAAAGAAAATGCAAAATCAAAACTGTCTAGAAAAATCAATACTTACCTATATAAAACCTTGAAATTCAGCTAAAAGCAGCCATTTCTAGACGTAAGATTTTATGTTCCATAAAATTTGCCTTTGCAAAATGGGAAAGGAATTTTCTTCCTAGGGTGAGACCTCCCAAACAAAAATATGGAACAGAATTATCATCTGTGGAAAACTTTTTTATGAATATTCTCAAGTCCTGGGAGAGTAGCTCCCAATAAATTAAAACTTACTTCTCATTTCCTGAAAATGTTGCACTTCTTGACCCTAGTAATAAACTAGTCTTTTCATTTTAAACCTGACTTTCTGAGAATTTAACTATCTAAATATATTGACAAATTTGGTCACTACATTAATCTGGAACTAGAACTAACAGGCGGAAGGCTACTAGTACTTGTATTTATTGCTAAAGAGAATTGAGTCTTGCTAGAACTAAGGCTTTCAAAAACAAACAAATTAATAGCTTCTCCACTCACTGCCATGGTCACATCTATCTAACATCTACAGGTGCCCCACATTATGGACACTCCAAGTAGGTCATCTTACCACAAAGAATTCAAATATTAAAACTATGAATGGAACAGCTGGTTATGGCAACCAGTAATCATTTGTCAGTGTTTTGCCCTTACTCTTCAGGTAACTTCCATCTTCCACACCAATAATAAAATTCCTACTACTTTTGCTTAGCATCACTTTTGCCTCTTTGATACAATTTAACAATTGGGTGACCTAAATAACCTAAAATCAGTACTGTATATTGACTGCTTCCTCTGGCACTAGTCCTCAGATGACATGTACATAGTTGTACATCTTCTCCAGCAAGCTGATATATAAAGAATATTCCTATCACTAAAGTAAGTAAGAAAACACATTCTGTAAAAAGAAAGCAAGGAGTACAGTAAGTAAGAAAACACATTCTGTAAAAAGAAAGCAAGGAGTACTTTCAGGATGAAAACTCCTTCACCACAACTCCATCTCTCTCTCCACTCCACCCATTTTTCTCCACTCCTGCTGATGATCCTGGACTACTTAACAGCCTAACTTGCTTCCCCCAAATAGTACTCTCAAGTCCCCTTTTTAAATTCCCTTCTCCTAATTCATACTTTACCTTACCACCGAAGTTTTTAAAAATACTTAATCTGTCTTCTGCTTGAAACCTTGAGATAAAGTCCAAAATCTCTAAATTCCCAGCAGCAGTAAATTTCTCTGAGTTCCTAGAATACACCTTATTTCTCCCATCCTAGTTCTTTCACACATAACGTTCCCTCTCTGAACTTCATTTTCCCTTCTTAGTCTTCTCTTTTTCTAACTTCTATTTATCCTGTTAGTCTCCGCTTAAACCTCACTTTTTTCAGTGTGGTATATACAGGTGGTTGGTTTGGATCAAATTCTACTCTCTCCTTCACTCCAGGCACACGGCTATGTTTACCAGTCCCTCTCACCAACAGAAAGTGGTGTGTGGGTTAGCTTACTATGTTCCTTTCCATTTCCACCAGCAGGAACCTATGGAGATCCAGCTTCCACCACGAAACAATGCTCAAGGGGTGAGAGGGCAATAAGATGGAAAGAACTGTCTCTGATCATTTAACAGCAGAACCGCCTGCCCCCTAAGAATGCCCATTTCAACCTGGAACATTTACTTCAGGCTGTTACATGAAAGGAAAACTATTTTCCTAGATTATGTGTATTTTGCTGACACACACAGGAAAGCCTTGCCCAGACCACTTTGTACTAGCTTAGGTTTCCTGGTAAAAGCTCCCACAGCATCCTCTACTACTTCTTAGCACTTACCACACTTGTACTTATTTATTTCATTTACTCTTTTAACCAACCCATATTGAGTACCTAGTCTGTTTGCCTGGCACTGTTCTAGAAACTACGGATAAAAGTGATGCTCCAGATGGACAAGATCCCTTGTTCTCTTGGAACTTACTTTCTTTTGGGAAGACACACACACAGCCCCCACAAGAAAACAGTAACTAGTGACAATGTTATGATAAAAACAAAACACAACGAAATGACACAAACAGTGGGAAGGGGAGAGATACTCCAGATTTGGTGGTCAGGGAAGGCCTTGTAATGTGATGGCACTTAAGCTAAGACCTAATTGACAAGAAGGAGCCATTCTAGTGAAAGAGAACAGTCAGTTAGTGCCAAGGTACATTCTTGGCTTATCTAAAGAAGAGACCAGTATGGATGGACTAGAACAGGAAAGAAAATGACAAGCAGGGCCCAAAGAGGCAGACAAGGGCCAGGCCATATATTAACTCTTTAGGCCACCCTAAAATTTATTCTAAGTATGACCATTTAGGGATCCCTGGGTGGCGCAGCGGTTTGGCGCCTGCCTTTGGCCCAGGGCGTGATCCTGGAGACCCGGGATCGAGTCCCACGTCGGGCTCCCGGTGCATGGAGCCTGCTTCTCCCTCTGCCTATGTCTCTGCCTCTGTGTGTGTGTGTGTGTGTGTGTGTGTGTGTGTGTGTGTGACTATCATAAATAAATAAAAAAAAAATTTAAAAGTATGACCATTTAAAAGTTGACTTCTAGGGTGCTTAGGTGGTTCAGTTGGTTTTAAGCATGACTATTGATTTCAACTCAGATCCTGATCTCAGGGTTGTGAGACTGAGTCTTAGGTCAGGCTCTATGCTAGGCATGAAGCCTGCTTAAAAGTCTGTCTGTCTGTCTCTCTCTCTCTCTCTTCTCCCTCTGCCTCTCCCTCCTCCCCTCTTTCTTTCTCTCTCTCTCTCTCTCAAAAAAAAAAAAAAAAGTTCACTTCTCTTCTAAACTTCAAGTTCTGCGTGGGGAATTTTCAATAGTAGAGTAGGTATCTTTTTTGAGGGCGGAGGGTATTACCAGCATCTATCACCATGGCTGACGTATAGTATGTGTCAAATGTTCATTAGAATGAATGACTAGGGACACCTGGGTGGCTCAGTGGTTTAGTGCCTGCCTTTGGCCCAGGGCGTTGTGATCCTGGAGTTCTGGGATCAAGTCCCGCATGGGGTTCCCTGCGTTGTGATCCTGGAGTTCTGGGATCAAGTCCCAGCATGGGGAGACTGCTTCTCCCTCTGCCGGTGTCTGCCTTCTCTCTGTGTCTCTCATGAATAAATAAATAAAATCTTAAAAAAAAAAAAAAAGAATGAATGACTAAAAAAGATCATTATTTGTCCATATGTAAACATAAGGGGATCTCGGCTGTCATACTGAATGAATTAAATTAATATTCAAGTGAGACAGAAATTATAGTCTCTTGCCTACAAGAGAATATCTAAGTTAGTTTTCTAAGTGTAGAGATACAGAAGGAAAAAATAAGTGAAAAACTCTAAGGACACCATTTGAATGGAAGTTCCCCATCCCTTTCCTGTAGCACTTTCCTTCATAAGGAACTAACAAGCCAATTGCTCAACTAGTATGCAAAGAAAGGGTGTGGAATAAGTGGTGTTAGCTGATGAAAGAGTAACTCTACAATTCTATTATTATTTACAGCCATATAATCAATATTTTGTAATATTTTGGTAAGCCAGCTGATGGGTGCTTTCCTTTTAGGCAGGATATCTTTTCCTAAATTTCAATAGCTCATTATTTATTTGGAATGATGCATCTATAGCAACAAAACAAAACAAAAGTAGGGTTTTTGTGTATTTGGTAAAAAGGTCGATCTTGGTATGTGCAACCGACAGTTTACAGGGCCTATAAAGTTTAGAATGAAGAAAACTATACCTGGAGGAGTTTCAAGCATAAGGGAAATGTCAAATTAACAAAGCATACATCAGTATAGAACATAAATGTTGAAATGACCCTGTTTAGATCAGTCAGCAAAGGCCTAAGGAAAACAGAACTTAAATAAGGTAACAACTGTTTGGCAGATGGGAAGGTCGAATAACTTCTTTCAGATGAATGAGATAACTTTTGCCAATATGCCAGGCAATGTGGAAAAATGAAAAACTGTTTCAAGTAAGGAGATGTATCTGATGCAGAAGACACTGGCAAAAAAGTACAGGGATTCTTACAGCTAAAATGAACCTTATAAGACTCTTTCCAAAACGCCCTAACTCCAAGATGAGAAAAAGGAGACTCAAGAAAGGCAAACAAGTTTTACATAGAGCTAATGAGTAGCAATGCTGGCAAAGAATTCAAGTCTTCTGATTCTTTTTCAATTAAGCACTCTGGGAAAGCACTGTACCAGGTGCCCTTAAAAGAATCCAAAAGAAATACACTTAAGTTTCCCTATCTTCAAAGAGTTTAGAATGTTGCTTAGGTGATTTAACACACACACACACACACACACAAAAAAAAAAAGAAAGAAAGAAGAAAAGAAAAGAAAAGAAAAGAAAAGAAAAGAAAAGAAAAGAAAAAAGAAAAGACAAGACATAAAAACAGGATGTAAGGGTTTTTTTTATAGAGCCAAGTTATGCTCTACAAAAATAAGTCAGTCATTTAGGGAGCTGGTAAATTAGGAACAAAAAAGGAACCAAAAAGCAAATCAGTGATTGTTGAAGTGGTACTTGGAAGGAAAAATTATTTTTGATGACCTGTGTTCAGAATGGCATGAAATGTAAGTGAAGAAACTGGGAGAAATTAACAACTATAACTTGAAAAAAAAAAAAAAGCTAAAAAATATATGGATTGGTCTATACAGTCATGAAAATGAAAATAAAAGGGCAGATCAGGAAGTTCATGTTTGCAAAATTACTTCAAATTACAAAAGGACCAGTTACAATATATAACTAACATCAAGTTGTGCAAGTTCCAAGTGTAAGAAGTTTACAAGGCAGGTTTGGCTCACTGATTTCTCCCAACACAACCATGGACTGAGCTGAGCTTATGAAAACAAAACCACAGAATGAAGAAATTCTGTTTTCCAGAGAATTGTGAATTTTGAGATTATCTTTTTTTTTTTCTTTTAGGAGAGTTCTGGTTTGGTTTTCAATCTCAAGTTACCGATCAACTAACTTACTCTACAATCTGTGAAACTACAATATCCAAAAATAGTATAAACTTCTTATGAGTGTCACCAACAAAAGTCCTACTTACCAACTAGAGCCAGTATACATATTTACAAGATCTCACTCACCATTCTACTCATCAGATGCTTTACTGGCTTGGCTGCCTCCGGTTCCAACCACAAGTTACTTTAGTAAAATTTCCTCCCAGCTAGGAACAGTATATCTTAAAGTCAACGATATACTTCATCCTCCCATCGTACCCTTATTGTAACACAGAACCCGGAGGTAATTACATGCAACGATCCAAAATCACCAGCTGAATAACAACCATTAGGTAATAGGGCTGGTTAGATTTTTAAATGTTTTACAGGAAGCCTCAGACCTATAAAAGTAAAAGCTTGTTAACGATTTGAATTCTCTACAATCTTTCAGACACACGCAAACTGGAGACCAGGAATCAAAAATAGCTTTACACAAACAAGAGCAAAATTGTAGGTTTTGCGGAGGGCATCAGCCACTTAATTTAACCCCACTTCATCAAGAGCAGGAAGCCAGGCTGCTGTTTTCATCAGTTACTAGGGAACAAATAAGATAAAAGATAGACTGGGCAGGGGAGTCTACAGTCGGAAGGACTATTTATTTTGATGCAATTACAGAAAACTCCCAAAGTGTCACTAAGAAGCAGCACCCACGGCCGCCTCAAGACGAGTCTATCTACGACGGAGCGAGTGCCTGAAGGCGGAGGAAAGACCTACAGGAGCTTCGGATTGTTTCTTCCCCGCCTCGAGCCCCTCCTCCCTTCCCCCACCCAAACAGGAAAGAAAACGCGCCCAGCATAAACACAGGCCGAGGCTCCCGGTCTGTCACCACAACAAACTGGCGGTTGGACCAGCGCTCCCGGAGACCGACCCCCAAGTCCCGGTTGCTAAACACAAAAAGGGCCTCCTCCTTCCCACAGACCTGTGACCCGTGCGGGCCTTGAAGAGTTTCTGGTTGTTTCCTCACCTTTGCTTTCTCTCTCTGTCTCTCTCTCTTTTCTTTAAACGAAAGCTTTGGGAGAGTGGCGACCGACGGCAAAAGTTTCCCTCCGAGCCAGACCTCTAAATCCGCCTTGCCCAGACACATATTAGGTGGGCTGGTCCCACGGCGTCTCCACCATCATTACAAATTACAAACCTAACGATTAAAGAACAGAAGCGGAGAGGATCGAGGAGCTTCCACACCCACCCGACCACCGCCGTCCTGTCCAGACACCGCTCCCCGCTCGCAAAGAGCACAGATGACCCAGAAGCAGGGTGGTCGGCAGAGCTGAGCATACACACGCACAAGCCCCGCGCTGGGCACCGGCCACGACGGCCCGGGGGAGGCCGCCGGGCGAGGAGGCGCAAGGCGGCCCCCTGTCACCCGGGGACAGCAGCACGCCCCGAGAGCAGGGGCAGGAGGCAGGGGGAGTTGCCCCGCGGAAGACCAGCTCGGAGCCTCCCCGCTCTTCCCGGGAACGCAAGCCCGTCGCCGCCCGCCAGCGGCCGGGCCGCAGAGCCGGGCGCCGGGTCCCGGGGGGCGGGGGGGGACGCCCAGGCAGGCGCCCCCCGCAGGCCGGGCGCCCCGGAGAGCCCGCGGCCCGCCCGGCCCCGCCTCTGGGAGCCGATGGGAGCTCGCTCCCCGCCGAGGCCCCTTCCCGCCCGGCCCGACTCACCGCCGGTGGGTCTGGTTCTCAGCCGCGAGCCGGGGCTGCCGTGAGGAGGCGGCGGAGGAGGAGACGAGATCCGGGGCCCCGCCGCCGGGTCATCATACCCCCCGCGCGAGCCGGCCCGGGCCCCGGCCCCCGCCCCCCGGAGCCGTCCCCGCGCCCGTCCCGCGGGGGGCGCCCCCTCAGCCTCCCGCCCGCTCCGCCGCCCGGCCCCTGGCCGCCGCCGCCGCCGCCGCCGCCGCCGCCTCAGCCCCGCGCGCTCCCGCCTCGGCCTCCCGCTGCCGTCCGGGGCCACCGCCGGGCCCCTCGCTCCGCAGCCGCCGTTGTCGCCAGACCCGACGAGCCGAGCGCCGAGCGGCCGCCCCCATCCGGCGGCCCCGCCCCGCGGGAACCCTTCCTCAGCCCGGCGCCATGACACCTACTGAGGCGGAAGTGTGGAGGCGCCGGCCGGTTAGGACCACCGCACCGTACGGGTGGCGGCGGGAGTGGGGGGGCCTCCGTGGGGAGCCAGTGTGGATCGAGTGCGGGGGCCGGATTCCCCGCCCCCTCCGCGCGGCCGACTCCGCGGGGATTTAAAGGTCCTTGGTGGCGGCAGGGGGTCCAGCTGTAAAATGTCATCCCAGCCAGTGTGACATCACCACAGTCCAGCGTGACACCCGCGGAGACTGGGCAGCGCGCGGGCGGCAGCGCCTTCCCGGGAAGCCCCGCTGCCGGCGAGAAACCACCTCAGTTTGGGCTTCAAGGTTTCGTCGCCCGCACGGAGACGTTCTAGCCGAGCGGCCTCGGCGTGCGCGACCTGGCAGCCTCCGCGCACCTCGGGAGCGCCCAGGAGGCCCCCCCGCTGCCCGCCATAGGCCCCTGTGTGTGCCTCAGGAAGTGAGCGACAACCTGTGCCCCGGACCAGCCCCTCAAAACGGGCACTGAGCAGACGCTGCCACAACGTCCTTGCCCCTCCCAGGAGAGTGGGACTGGGTATTCAGGAAGCCGGTGCGTCGGGCACGCAGCGTTGTGGAGAAAATGGACACTGTAAAAACTAGGTTATCCTGACGGAAAGACTGTCGCCACCTCCCAGTCAGGAGATTCTGTAGGACTTCACATGTACCTCCTCCTGCTGTGTGAAGTGTTCCTACTCCTGAAGTGAGGAGCGTTTTTAGAGAGACGGTAGGATAATCTGTTTATTTTTTTCTACCCGGCAAGTGCTGGAGGCAGCAGTGATCTGAGCCCTACAAAGTGACTGTCCCAACATCACGGGTGGGTGTTTCCATATACCCTTTCAGGAGGGGGACAGATGTGGCTAAGTCAAGATTCTGCTATTACATTGTATTTCCCGGATTTCACTTGTTATACATTCTTGACTTATTTGTAGCGCCGACTCCTCACAAAAAAAAAAAAAAAAAAAAAAAAAAAAAAAATTGTGCTAACACTTTTGTGAAGAAGTGGTGATACCACGTTAGTACATTAGGGTTTCCCTTTCTGGCCTAAAAACGCTGGGAGCAGTTCTATTTTATGGGAAAAGGGAAGTTTAGTTCCCTAGAGGACCAAGGTTAGCAAGTGTTCAATCCCACAGGGCAGTTTTGTTTGCTTATTTTCACAGGAACTGAGAACATAAAGTCCTTACATTGGGCTGACCTGGGAAACAGCAAAATGTGGAGACTGGGTAAGCATGTCAGCTTGGGGAACCTGGAAAAAGGCAGAACTTGAGCACCGGTGTAGAACAGACCCTGCTCAAAAAGCAGGCTTCAAACACACTAACTGCTTACCAGGCCTCAGCTCAACCAACTCCATGGCGTGCTTCTAGGCTCCTACTATCTCAAGTTATATACCTTTCCTCTTTTCAAACTCACAAAATTCAATTTTAGGGAACCTTTCCCGATCGACTCCCACTTTATTCTAATGATTTAATCATTTACATCATCCTCTGTATTTACTTTCTTGTTTATACTTGTTGATCTATTTTCCTCATTCTTAGGTCACCTCTTTAGTTTGCCTCACTACAGGGAGACCTTCTCAAAATCTACTATTTCCCCCTCTGTGGGCCTCCTCTACTCCAGGCACTCTCCTAGATACTGGGTCAGATGCAACATGAATAAGGTATAGTCTCTTCCCTCAGCTTACAGTCTACTGAGGAAAAAAAAAAATGCATGGAGACATATATAAGACTTGAATGACAGAGCCAGAGAAGACTTCAGAAAAGGAGATATTTAAACATGGCATGGTCAAAGAAGTTTCAAAATTGAATGTAGCTAGGGTTCATTTGTCCATACAGCAAATGTCTATTGAGTATTTTCTGTGTGCCAGGCACTACATTAGAAATTAAAGATACAAAAAAGAAAAAGCATAGCCCATGCTCTGAAAGACCTTACACTTTAGCAGAGAAGTGGCAAGATATGGAATTAGTAAGGCAGGTAGAGTCAGCTTTTAAAGGCAATGAAGAACACTTAAGAGGTTTAATCAGACAGGTATTATGAAGGAATCTGTGCTTTAAAGAGAGAGCTAGTGGCAGCAAGGAGGATAGCTGACTGGAATGTGTGTAGGCTAGAGGAAGAGAGCCTAATTAGAAAGCTATGATAAAGGATTGGTCAAGCAGAGACCCTGGAGAGAAGGAGGCTGATGGGACAACTCTCCTCCTAGACAAAATCAGTGCAGATGGAGAGAGAGATGAAGCTGTTGCCTGTTGGAAGCACGGAATCTCACCTAGGGTATAATATTGCTCTGGGGCCTAGAGCCTAGATTCAATGTTGCAGGAAAAAGTCACTTGCTCGGGAGCTGCAGTGCATAAGGCCAACCTGGAGGAGTTGACCAAAAGGCTGTGTCATGAGAGAAGTTGAATCAGAAAACTCATCAAACCCTGTGAAGGAGTAGTGAATCCAAGAGTCCAGGAAGAAAAGATAATTCAAGTAGAAGCCAACAGTTAGTTGTAAAACTGGGAGGACTAGATGAGAGTAAAGGTCTGAAGGCAAGGACAGGAGGCAGGACAGGGAAAAATCCTTTGAAGCAAGAGGGAATCTTCAATGCTTTTTAAAAATCTGACCCCAGAAGACTTTATCTGGAAAAAATTCCAAACACACAGAAAAGTTAATAATAAAAAAAGCACCTATATATCCTTTGCTTGGATTTTTTTATTAACATTTTTCCTCTTGGGAGCCTGGGTGGATCAGTGGTTGAGCATCTGCCTTTGGCTCAGGTCATGGTCCTGGGATCCTGGGATCGAGTTCCACATGGGGCTCCTCACAGGGAGCCTGCTTCTCCCTCTGCCTGTGTCTCTGCCTCTCTGTGTGTCTTTCATAAATAAATAAATTAAATCTTTAAAAAAAAAATAAAACCCCAAAAACATTTTGCCCCTTTTGCTCTGACACTTGCAGTCTCCAATAGTTAAGACACATACACGTTATTTTTTTCTGACCATTTGAAAGTAAATTGCACACATTATACTCCTTTATCCCTTAATACTTGAATGTCCTAAGAATATGTACACTCTACATACACAATATATACAGTTACCAATTCCAGGAGACAACATTGATACAATCCCTTAATCTGCTATCTGTATTCCAAATTTTGTCATTTAATACAGTAATGTCATGCTTACCCTTTTTCCCTTTCCAATAGAGGATCCAATTCAGGATCCTATATTGCAGGTCTCTTAGGCTTCTTTAATCTGCATCAGTTCCTTAGCTGCTTTTTTCTGTCTGATATTTTTGAAGAGTACAGCCCCACCCACCCCCCACCCCCGCTTGGTTCGGACAAAAGAATGTTCCTCATTTCCAATTTGTCCCTGATGTTTGTCTCACGTTTATTCATTATTAGATCCCTGTTATCCATTCCTGGCCAGAATACTACATAAGTGATATTGTGTCCTTCTCAGGGTATCAAACCCAAAGTCAGATGATGACTCTATCCCTCACTGGGTAATAATTTTGGTCACTTTGTTGAGGTGTCTCATTTCTCCACAGTATATTTGCTATTTTTTTCCTTGTAATAAGCAGTCTATGAGGAGACATCCTAGACCCTGCAAAGCTCCTGCTCCTCATTAAACATATTCCCTTAGAGTTAGCATCCGCTGATGATTCTTAACTTGTACCAGTCCTCCTTCATCTCTTATTAATTTAGTTATCTGTTAATGATATAGACTCATGGATTACTATGTTTTTCAATGGTTTATAATTCCTTACAGTCCTTAATTATTTGGGTGCCAGAATTTGCCAGATTTAGGGGTGGCGCAGTGGGTCAGGCATCTGCCTTTGGCTCAAGTCATGACCCCAGAATCCTGGGATTGAGCCCCACATTGGGCTTCCTGCTCAGAAGGGAGTCTGCTTTTCTTGCTCTGCCTCTCCTACCCTCCCCCTGCCCACCCCCCTACCCCACCCCTGCCACTAGTGCTCACTGGCTCTCTCTCATGCTTTCTCTCAAATAAATAAATAAAATCTTTTTTTTTAAGTTTAAAATGATGACATAAAAAATAAAATTAAAAATTTCCAGATTTATATGGGTGCCTTTTCAAGTTCCTGTGTCCTTTTTGGCATGTCTGAATGTCAGATGTCCCTGACTCATCTTGACTCTTGCTCATTCACCATTCCCTGGAGCATTGGATTTCTCCACTGGGTGCTTTGTATCTGGCCAGAAAAAAGCAAAGGAAAGAAAAAAATATGGATTATTTGTGTGGGAAGTTTTTATACACCAGGCCTGCATGTAGCAAACACATAGATCTATTCTGCACACATCACATTGGTGGTCACTCAGGAACATGGATACTGCTAAAGAGATTAGGAGGTGACACAATCCGTGTGCCCAAGGGAAAAGAGACATGACTTAGTAAAAATTAAGCCAGTCTGTGCCACGCTTGTCCAAAAGCCATTCCTTGTGTTACTTCTTCCATATTAATACAATCCCAGTTGTATTCAGAGAGAAGGAAGATCCCTTGATTTCAAAGAAGGTAACATCCTCTCACCAATTCAGAAGATAAATCACAATGGTCCAAACCAATCCTGGTAATTCCACTTCTCTTCACCAATGACTAGTCTAAGAGTGGGTATAGACTCAGTTCTGGTTAATGAAATTGGAAAGGAAGTCTAATGGAGGCTCCTAGGAAAATTTTTCTTTTTGTATAAAAAAGACAGGACCTTCACAGAAGAAATTCTTTTGTTCCTGCCTCTCTTTTTGCTGAGACAAAGGAATGAAGACACCAGGCTTGGAAATGCCATAGCCATCTTGTGATCATAATGTGACAATAAACAAAGATGAAAACAGTCAACATGCTGAGGACAGCAAAGGAAACAGAAAGAATGGGTCCTTGATGACAGAGGTAAACTTCTGAATTAACCTGGGACTGCCTACCACTTTTGGACTTTTTACATAAATGCTTGTATGTTTCAAGAACACTGTTAGACAAGTTTTCTGTTCTTTGCAGCCAAAATCAGTCTTAAGTTGCTACAGGAAAGAATTAGGAGAGATTTTCTAGAAAAAGGAGCTAATTGGTGGTGGATATCCAAATGTTCTGAGAAGTAAAGAGAATAAGGATGAAGAGCAACCAGTGGATTTGCAATTAGGTCACTGCTGATCTTGGTAACAGCAATTTTAGTGGCATGGTGGGGGCAGAAGCAAAGTGATTGCTACAAAGGATTCTTTTTTTTAGGATTTTATTTATTCATGAGAGACACAGAAAGAGAGGCAGAGACACAGGCAGAGGGAGAAGCAAGCTCTCTGTGGGGAGCCTGATGAGGAACTTAATCCCAGGACCCTGGAATCAGGACCTGAGCCAAAGGTAGATGCTCAACAACTGAGCCACCCAGGCACCCAGGATTTTTCCTCGTATAAGTGGTGAGTGACAAACCAGGAAAGATGGAATCTACTCTAGTCAGTTCCCATATTCAGCTCCTAAGATCTAAGGAAGCTGCTTGGTTTCCACCTGTCCACTTCAGCCCACATCTGGGTATGCACAAACTGAATCACTTTGACTGCTCTACCACTTCCCACAGGCATAAGCCAAGAAAAATTATTCTGGCCCCTTAACTGGTTTCATGGAGAGCAAATCCAGCATGTGTGATGGGGGAGTGAATAGGACCTTTTTAAAAACATTTTCTTCCAGGATTTATTGACTGTATAATAAGTACCAGACATTCAGTTAGAATAAAAAGATGAGTAAAGCACATTCTGTGACCTCAGGGATCTGACAATCTAATTAAGGATATAAATTAGGAACAATTATAACAAGTCCAAGACTGATCCTCAAAGTGGCATTACAAGTGTTAATTGTCTGACGATCACTGCAGAAGCATCTAAAGTATCACTATTGGCTGAACAGGGACTTAAGGACGACAGCACTATTTCAGCCAGGCCATCAGTGAGATATTTGTTTTTAGCAACTATTTTCAAGTACCTTTTTCATGAAAGATGTGAACAGGATAAATATGCTGTTATATTATCATATACAATAGACAGGAGCTCTTCAGTATGACAAGTACTCATTGGGAAAGCGTGACTGGTCCGTACTAGGCCACCAGAGAGCCATGGGGTTAGAAACTGAAACCAGGCAGGGATGAGTGTGATATACAGAGCTAAGTGAAGCACCTACCTGTATTAGGATAATCGGGGGAGTGAGTCCCTCCACTGTATGGTAAGAAGCCTTGGTCCCCTCATGATTCCCACACCTCTCATCTTCCCCAACATCTTCCCACTAAAGCTGGGGTGGTTGCTGTGCTGAATAGTGGGATTTTAAGTAGGAACTGGCTTCCCCGCTCTCAGATGTAAGTCTTGCTGGTCTTGTTTTCTCTTTGTATCAAAATGGAACATTTTGGTGACTGGGTCCCAGCAGAAATGATGGCTTTGGTTGGAAAGGGAGTTTGGAAGAAGGCCGTGGCTGTGGGATTAAAAAGAATCAAATACAACTAGCTAAAAGAAGAGGAAGACGAAACCAGAGAGAAGTGGTGGTTGTACAACATTGTGAATGCATGAAATGCCACTGATTTCAATTCCGAAAAAGGGGGGAGGAGAGGGAGATTTGCAGGATTTAGAGATAATAGGCAAGAGACTTGATACCTAATTTTCGTAACTTTCAAAAAGAGTCAATCCAGAAACTTCTGGGAGAAGAGCAATCCTTTAAACACTCATACAACCGTGTTTATTCTTCCTAAGACCCTCCTTCTCCCTAATTGTTTGTTTCCTCCATTATCTACACATGACCATCTTACTCTCTCTTACTTTCTCCATATACCAACTCTTTGTTCAGCACAACCAAGGGATAGTGCTTTTCTCTCTCTTTTCCTGGGCCAAGGAAAATTCTTGTTATCATGCCTCCACCATTCTGTAGCTTCTCACCTTCAACCAACTGTTACACAAGCTTTTAGCACCAGCCTTCCTTCCCTCTTTCCCTATTCTCAATTCTGAGCAAAAGCCAAAGGCAAAACAAATGTCTGGGAAGGGACACAGAGATCCACAAGGGAGAGGGCTATGAATCAGGACAGGAACTCGAAATTCAATCATTGACTATTATTTGTGCTAAGTCATTTTGCATTTCCTACAGACTCAGAAATCAAAAAGACACAGGGACGCCTGGGGGGCTTAGTGGTTGAGTATCTGCTTTGGCTCAGGTCATGATCCCCAGATCTCAGGATTCAGTCGCACATTGGACTCCCCACAGGGAACCTGCTTCTCCCTCTGCCTATGTCTCTGCCTCTCTCTGTGTGTCTCTCATGAATAAATAAATAAAATCTTAAAAAAAAAAAAGATATAAAAGGACCTAATGAAGTATCCCTTGCCTAACGTAATGCCTGATATGTGGTCAGTACCAATAACTATTTGGCTGAGCAAATGACTATTTATTCATGGTGCTCAAAGTATTCTATAGTTAACTATAGAATAGAATTTTGGAAATTTCAACAATCTTCATCTTTCGCTGTGAATTTAAATTAGTTTTTAAAAACTATTACTTTTGGAAACACTTTTAGAAAATCTATAAGCTCTCATCAACAGGTTAACAAATGGCTCACTCCTTTGGAGGCAAGTAGAAGGATGGGCCCTATTAAAATCCTAAAGGATTAATTCTCTGATGTGAAATAGGATTGTGCCTGGCTAACCTCAGTGCCCCTAGAACATCCAGTACAGAAGTAAACTACAGAAGTAAAAGTGTTACTTCCAAAAATATCCTGAATCCACTACTATTTATCTCCACTGATACAGACTTCCTGATTTCACAGACATTAAGAAGTGAGATATAGACTAATAATAAATATGCATTTTTCAGTCCTATCTTGATTAAAGGGGGTGCATGTTTTAGTTATGTATATATTAACTAGGAGCCTTACAGAGGATGCGCTGTCATGAACAAAAAATTACCTGTTCATTATGGTGCTCCTCTGTAAGGAAGTAGAATATTACAAGTTGGTGAATTAAACAAAAAGGTTCAACTCTGACTAAATTTGACTATACTCTGATTTCTACGACATCCTTGATCTTTCCTCATAGATGCAGATATTCAGAAATCAGGACTAATGTTATTCCCAATAAAAGGTTATGGATGAAACTTTATAATAATTTACATAATTTAAAAATTAAGTTTTCTCTGATAAATATATATGTTGTTTTCTGAGGAGCCCTAGTCTCTCAGAAAATATAACCTTTAACCCTAAGGTTTGTGTTAACTCCAAAGCAAATAAAACAGTAACTTTCTCTTAAGTACATAGTTATAAAACATGCCATTATAGAAAATAGTGTTAATTCATAAAATATACCAGTTACTTGTAAAATTCATTATTTTCTTCTTCTCTCTTTCTTTATTCCCCTCAAATATCAGTATGTAGATATTCATGGGCATAGTTTTACAGTTGTGTACATTTCTCCTTCGTGAAAGCTTTGGGGGAAGAAAAGGCATGTCTTTTATTTTTGTAACTGCTTGTGCTAAAGAAGTTTCTCTAATAGATTTACATCCAGACACAAGTCCCCTTTCTTCCAGAAACCCCAGTTCAGCTCACCAGTATCTTTCATGGTCACAAGACCTTCCTAACTGGTTTGTCTGCTTTTGTGCCTGCCCCATTCTCCATCTGTTGCTTTCAATATGTATATAAAATCATATCATGCCCCCACACACACTTTAAGGCACTCCAGTAGCTTCCCATTACACTTAGACTAAAGCCCAAACTTACTTTAACCCCAAGACACTTCTTTTTTTTTTTTTTTTAAGATTTTATTTATTTATTTGACAGAGACCACACACAAGCAGGGTGAGGGGCAGGCAGAGGAGGAGGGAGAAGCAGATTCCCCACTGACTGCAGAGCCCCACAGGGGCTTGATCTCAAGACTGTGAGGTCATGACCTGAGCCTAAGGTAGAGGCTTAACTGACTAAGCTGCCCAGGCACCGCCCCCTCCCTAGGTCTTTTTTTTTTTTTTTTTTTTTTTAAGATGTTATTTATTTATTCACAAGAGATACAGAGAAAGGCAGAGACACAGGCAGAGGGAGAAGCAGGCTCCCTTTGGGGAGCCTGATGCAAGACTCAATCCCAGGACCCTGGGAGCTACCTGAGCCAAAGGAAGATGCTCAACCACTAAGCCATCCAGGTGCCCCTCTCCCCAAGACCCTTCTGACCCCACATCGGCCTCCCTCTCTGAATTTACCTTCTCCCTCTCTGACACATGCTCTTCCTAATGTTCCTAGGATACAAACCTCATTCCTACCACATGGTCCTTGCCCTGATGCTAACAAGTCTTCACTTCACTGGCTCATTTTCATCACTCAAGTCTCATCTGAAGTGTCCATCCCCCAACATACCTTCCTTGACCTGTTTCTGAACTGCTCCCCACACCCATTAGCCAGTTTCATTTTCTTCTTAGTATTTATCACCATCTGATATTTATGTATATTGCCTGTCTCACTTCTTTAGAATGCAAATGCCACATGGTCAGGACATTTTCTCTTCCCTATTTTGTATCTCCAATGTCTAGAACACATGCCTGGCCCATAAAAGGCATTCAGTAAATTTTGTTGGCTGAGCAAATGAATGAGTGATTTGTGGACACAGGTTTTCGAAGTAACATATAAAAAGTGTCTGCCAAGGTAAGCTTTGCTAGCTCCTTGAGGGCTAAGAACTTGCCTTATTACCTATTTGAGAGAAACAGTATTTACTAAGAGAGGATTGCCTAAAGGATGAACAATCCATCCATTTCTCTAGATTCATTCATTTATTCATCCTACCAAGGCTTGTTATTAAGAACCTGCTATGTGTTCTAGACATTATGGATGCAACAGTGAACAAAAGAAACAAAGTCCTGGAGTTTGCATTCTAGTACAGTGAGGTACACGCCAACCTCAATAAGTAAATGTTAGAGTGTGTTAGAAAAGTAGTAAGGGCTCAATGGAGAAAAAGGAAGGGAGAGAGCGGGTAACTGGCCAGGCGGTTGCAATGTTAAATAAGATGACAAAGTCTTGCTGAGCAAAACCTTGAAGGAGGTCAGGAAACCATGTGGCTATCCAAATGGAAGACATTGTAAGGAGAGGGAACAAAGTGAGGTAAGTGCTTGCCTTGCACACTGGAGTAACTGCAGTGAGGCTAGCATGTTTGGAAAATGTGAGTGAAGGGTAGGGGAGTAATAGGAGAGTACCTGGCAGACCACGTGGGCCAGGAAGACCACTCTAAGAACTTTAGTTTTTATTCTGGGTGAGCTGGAAAGGCCTTGCAGGATTTGAACAGAGAAGCAGCACCGTATGATTTATGTCAGGCCTGCTGTGGGTACTAGACTATGTGTCTGCAGGGGAGGGGGCAATGTTGGAAGCAGGGAGAACACTTAAGAGGCTCGAGCGATAATTCACACATGAGACAAAAGCTGTTCGGTAGGACAAAGGTGGCAGATCTGGGTGAAGACGGGGAAAGGAAATAAGATTTGTGATATATTTCAAGGTAGAGTCAATAGGATTTACTGACAGATGGTAGAGCGGGTGGGAGGGAAAGCAAAGAGAGAAGGAAAACTGGAAACCAAGCCCTCTAAATAAACAGAATAGGATTGCTTAGCAGAATGGAAAGCCATTTTGATGTATGAAGTCATGAATTAAAATGAAACCAGTCAGCCTGGTTGAGGGGTTTCTCCAACAGCATCTAGCTGCTCCAGTATAGGCAATGGGCAAATAGATGGTATAATTTATTCAGAATTGGAGTTTTTCAAGGCAAGGGTGTCTGAGTAAGAGAGCAAGGGAGTTGTATTATATCAAAGGATCATGGGAGGCAGTCAGGTCAAGGTGGGAAGTGGAAGTTCAGAGGGGGCTTACACTAGCAATGGAGGGATGTGAGCAAATAAGCTGGGAGAAAAGGCTTAAATTGAGATTTCAGATGCAGTGCAATTTCTGGTAACTACAGACGTGGTGAGGAAGACACAAATAAGGTCTTCGGAGGTCAAAGAAGCTGAAAGGCTGGAACATTGAAATCATCCAGAATGAAGACAGAATTCTGAAGGAGTGAACACATGGAATTTTGGGGAGAGCAGCGTGCTCAGAGAGCATGGAAGCTCCTCGCCCTCTTCCAGACCCCACCCTAAGCATCTCTTCCATCTGAGTTATATCCTTTTACAACAAACCAGTGATCTAGTGAGTGAAATGTCCTTCTGAGTTCTGTGGGCTGCTCTAGCAAATTAATCAAACCCAAAGAGGAGTTGTTGGAACTTCCAGTCAATAGCCAGTGGTCAGAAGCACAGGTGACAAACTGGACTTGCAACTGGTGTCTGAGGAGAAAGAGAGCAGTCTTATAGGATTGAGCCCTTTGAGGGACTGGAGGCTATCTCCAGGTAGAGAGTCAGAATTGAGTTGAATTATAGGATACCCAACTGGCATCAAAGAATTGTTGGTTGGTGGGGAACTCTCTCCACTTGCCCTCCCCAGTGTAGGAATTGGGTGCTCAGAACCTTTTAGCAGGTTTTCTCCAAACATTATATCCCTGACTCCCTCTGTAAAGGAGTCTAGTGCCACCCTGATGCTTTGTTTCTGTGGAGCTTGGTTAGTAGGGTGAGTGAGCTGGACACAATGTTCTTGGTTCCACAAAAGCACACTTTACAGTGAACACATTAAGAATGGGATTATAGCATCTAGGACAGCCTTTTCATCTTCCACGCCCCCAAATTCTTGAAAACTGATGAGAGGACTCAGGATTGGTAAAATAGCCAATATAATTGTTTTTAATTTTTATTTTTATTAAAGATTTTACTTCTTTATTCATGAGAGACAGAGAGAGAGGCAGAGACACAGGCAGAGGGAGAAGCAGGCTCCATGCAGGAAGCCTGATGTGGGCGTCAATCCCTGAACCCCAGGATCATGCCTTGGGCCAAAGGCAGTCACTCAACCACTGAGCCACCCAGATGTCCCTAATTGTGTTTTTTAATATGTGAATACTATAAGGGAAAGACTAACCCAAGGCTAGTCTGAAGTTTTGTGTGATTGCAAAATGATTCAATGAGCCATCTGTCCAGGAAAGGAACCAAGCCTAAGATTCTGGGAGCATTCTGTGATCGGGTAGGTTAAGGATGCATTCAAAGAAGAGGAAGTTATCTAGGAACAAGTAGTCAAGGTGGAAAAGTATAGCTAAATTAAAGCACTGTGGTAAAAATAAAGACAAGCCTGACCATTCTGAGAATCTCCACAGGAATTATAGATGTAGATTATGACGGCCAGCAGAATTATTCTGTATTGATGTGGTGGGGTGTTCCATGGAGGAGGAAGTGGAAAGCACTGTGAACCCAAGACATAATAGCTTGTTTCGTAGTGATTAGGGAGGGTGAGGGGTGGAACCAGGTAACAAACCGACAGCTATTCAGTAGTGGTAGCACCAGCAATACGTGCATATGGACCCCCAGGTGGGATTTCTCCTGCTTCAGAACCACTCCAAGAATATAGAGAGAATGATCTCCCTGGGAGTGGACTTGAAGTGGAGATCACAAATCCAATTGCTTTTCTTGAATAAGCATTCTTGCTTATCTCCTATTTCCTACTATAAAGGGCAGTATGGGTCAGGAGTGAGAGATGGCCCCTCAAAGCCAGCCAGGCAGATTTTTTTCTCTAAAGGGACTTAAGCCACTGTCAGTCTTCTTGTGGAATAGTACACATTTTCCCACAGATCATGAAACAACTAATCCCTAGGAAATTTCCTTTCTCCCTGTATCTTCAAGCCTAATGATAAGATCTCCTTAGATCTATCCGATCATTCAGAGATTCTAAAAATTCATTAAGGGGTGCCTGGGTGGCTCAGTTGGTTAAGGGTCTGACTCTTGGCTTGGACTCAGGACATGATCTCAGGATCATGGGATCATGGGATCGAACCCCCGTGTCATCCTCCACACTCGGTGGGGAGTCTGCTTGGGATTCTCTCTCCCTGCCCCTTGGTCTCTTCCTTCACACACACTCTCTCTCACACAAGTAAGTAAATAAATAAAACCTTAAAAATAAATAAACTGGCTACTTATGGATATATGAAATGCAGCACTTTCAAATGAGACTATTGGCAACAGCCAATCTCTATTATAAGCCAGACAAATTTACTTTAGAAAACTTTCCCATTATTAAAACACAAACATGCCATCAACAATTAAGTTCCTCAAAGCCATTTGCTTCTACTCTCCCATCTGAATTCACATAGATCCCATTTCAAGGAATGCATGTGACACAGCACATGCCAAAAGTAGACAGGTTCCCTTGTTGCTAGAAGATAACGCCAATCTGGGGGCCCTTGTATGGAGACTACCTTATCTCTCCCAGCCACCTTTGGGTAGCAGAGAACTGAGACAGCTAGAGGCTCCCAAAGGAACTCTGGCAAAGCCTTTGCTCACACAGCTCTAGTAAATATTTATTAACTTAACACACACGGTGATTTACCAGATGTTCACGTTCCAGTCTAAAGTCATCATTTGAACTTAACAAATCTTCAAGATATTCTAATGCTATCCTCTTCTGCAGAAAGGATGCCCTTTCTGAAGGGCAATTGGGCACAATTTGCATTAAGAATTTAGAATTGAAAAAAAAAAAGAATTTAGAATTGTAGGGGCACCTACAATTTGGCTCAGTTGGTTAAGCATCTGACTCAATTTCAGTTCAGGTCATGATTTCAGGGTTGTGAGACAGGGTTCTGCACTGGGTGTAGAGCGTGCTTAAGAGTCTCTCTCCCTCTGCCCCTGCCCTCCCCAACCCAAAAAAATTTACAACTGTAATTCTACTTTCAATAATTTAAGGAAATAAACAAAAATGCCATGAGATATGCCTAAAAATGTTCACTGTATATGTATAGTTGTGAAAAAAGGGCACACAAAATGTTGAATTTGGAAATGGTATTACCTATGTAAGGTATCTTACAACTACTCAGTTAGTTACATTTCAAATAATATTTAATGGTACAAAGAAATGTTTAAGATATTCTGAAAGTAAAATGCAGGGTTGAGACTGTATACAGTATTGCCCCAATTGTGAAAAAATAAACATATATCTAATACATTTATAAATACAAAAAAGGACTAGAAGAAAACAATTGATGTTCATGGGGGAATTACAGTTGGCTTTTTCTTTATCTTTATCCTTTTTATAGGACTTCCAAAATTTAGTATTTCATATATAGAATAATCTCCTTAGAGAACCAGAAGCTAAGAGAACCAGTATTAGAAATGCCAACATGGGATAGACATTGAGCTCAGAATTTTACCAATTATCTAACCTCTAGAGCAACCAGGAGAGGTAGGTCTCTCAGTCCTCGTTTTATTTTTTTATTTTTTAAAGATTTTGTCAGAGAGGGTAGGCAGAGAGAGAGGGGGAAGCAGGCCCTCTGCTGAGCAGGGAGCCTGACAGGACCCTGGGATCATAACCTGAGCTGGAGGCAGATGCTTAACCAACTGAGCCACTCTCCCCAGGAACCCCGGTCCTCACTTTACAGATGAACAGAGGCTCCACTATCTAGGTGTGGTAGCTCCTTACCCAAGGTGCCCTGGATTTGAGCCCAGGACAAACCCATGTTTCCTGCTGCCCCACATGCCTCACCTGCTGTGGCTCCTAGTGAGCCCATGGGAGGCTTACAGTGAAGATCACTGACAGAACAGAGCTGTGTACAGCTTGCCCAAGGGCGAGGCCTTATTTTACTTACTAAACTCATCACATCTTCTGAGAGTAATAAACTTTTTCCTGGGTAAGAAACCACCTTCTCTATTGTAAGGCTCCATTTGGAGGAAGTTTTTATCCATGTGCCTAGCTCCACAGGCCTGTGCCCTCTCAGAGCCTATGGTATCTGTTGTCCCGCTTGTTGGTTTGGCATGTTGTCAGGCTGCAAGCAGAAGGACAGGGCAGAGCTGCACACCCCCACCCCTTCCACCAGCTGGCTCCTTGGTCTCTGCCCTGGATACTAAAACAAACAGGCTGTGTGCTCTGGCTCCCTCCCTACTCAACCCAAGTGGGTGGGGGGTTGGGAGAGCAGCAAATATCCCAGCTATGTGAACAATCAGGAATATCTGGCACACATTTGATCTTTTATAACTTTATTTCAGCCTAATAGTCAGGGCCTCCAGGCAGCTGGGAGGCTGCTGTACCCCTAAGTCTAATGTCAGCTGGGTTCCAGATATGGCCTTGGCGGGGCATGCCCAATCCCCTAGCTGGCTATTCCAGAGAAGTCTCCAGTGACACTAATTGCAAACTCTCATGGATGCAAGGGGGAGTTTCTCTGCACCATTCCAGGGTTCTTCATTGCTTCCTGTTCCCTCCCAGAGGCAAAGAGAGGAAGTCCCTTTGATGGGGTCATGGCAAGTCAATGACATTCAGGATTGGAACACCCTGCCTGGATCACCACATTATCCTCCAACAACCCAGTTCCTAACTTAAACAAACAAAAACCTCACAACAACACATAACTGCCTTTATTTGGGAAGAGGGGGAAGGGGACATGGGGAATGGCATATGGCACACGAAATGACAATGGGAATAACCTGGTCCTTTCTGATTGAGACTGCACCTCTTTCTGCACCCACATCAGAGGACTGCATGTTCATATGTCCCAAAAAGGAGAAATACCAAGTTAAGGTTAAGCAGATTAAATTACTAGACTTCTTGGAACCTTTGATGTGCTCAGGTATAACGGGCAGGGGGCATAATGAAAAGTGTTTCTTAAACAGAGTCAACCATAAAACTAATAAGTCTGTAGGCACTGGGATTCCAAGGGACACACTTGGAGAGGTAATGCTCCAGGGTGAGCCCACAGGGATCCCATGAAGGTTGAAAAGCAAGGCCCACCACACACCTCCTCACCAGCTATCAGTCACTATCTTTAAAACTGCAGTGTTGGGTCAGCTAAAGGGATCATTCTGCATTCAGTTCTCTGTATTTCAGTAGGGGTTTATGGTATCTTTCCACTTGTTGGTCAAAGCCCCTACAAGAGAACTGTGCCTGGAAAAAGTTCACTGGAGTCAGAAGGTATTTTAGTGCCAGGCCCCTGAACTTAGGAGCCAGCAGAGGAGCAGCCTTGCTGCTGTGGGACAGCGGAGAATCCTGGCCCACCCAGGTACTCTGGTTCCCCGAGGCTGCTGAGCCAGCATGGTCTCCCTTGGGTACCAAGTGGGGCCCTACACCCATATCCTCCCCAGTTTCTAGAGAGAGAAATTCCTCATCTGTAGACCGTAAGTGCATTGAAAAATTCAAAGGGGCAGTCAGTACAGTCACCATCTTCTGGGACTCAGAGATTGGGACTGCCCCAACCCATTCTTTGCTGCTGAGGTCCAGGAATGATGGTTTCTGCTTCTCAAGCTCCCCAGAAAGGTTCTTGTTCCTGGCCTTCTTTGAGTCCCTGTCAGCTTGCGACTGATCAGCAGTTTCCTGAAAGGAGTCAAACACAACACCCTGAGTTCTCGGCCTCTTTAGCCTCCTTTCTAACAATAGCCAGAGAAAGCTTGGTTTTCTTGAAGAGGAATTCATATATTGCTGCACAGAGTTTGGGATCAGGGGCATAGAGAGCCCAGGGCTCAGGCTGTCCTGAAAGTAGTCCCTACAGGGCTGCTGACTGACAATGGGCACCACCTGGCAAGGCTTCAGTGCTGCAACAAAGGTCTGAAGCTCTGAGAAGGAAGAATGGTCAGAGTAAGGGATGATATGGATGTCAGGGTGGGAGCGGTGGATTTTCCGGCTCGTGGGAAGGATAGCAATGGTAGGATGGGTCTGGTTCCAGTGCAGCACAGCAGCGCGGCAGATCTCCATGTGGTCCACGGCATGGATGCGGCCGGCTTTCTCCTCCACGGTGAACACATTTGCCAGGCCCAGCAGCTGCACCAACTCCAGGCGCTGAGGGCTTAGTACCACCCAGGTCCGAAACTCCAGGGCTAGCTGCTCCAGCAGTGACTCCTTTCCCAGGCTATAGAGTCCTGGATAATGTTAAAGGAAATGGGAAAAGCAAGAGATGAAAGAGAAAGAAGATACTGGGGAATCCTAAGAAATCAACCAAATGTTTAACAAAAATACACAAAATTGATGGGGCAATCGGGGAGTACATCGGGGAGGAGGTGGCATATGAGCTGAGATATACAGAAGATGGGGGAAGGCTTAAACAGAATCCACCCACTGGTTCAGTTCAACAAAGGAAAGCATATACCAGGTGCTAGGCCCTGTGAAAATAAGCATAAGCCTCAGTCCTCAAGGAGTGTAACCTCCACAAGGACCCAGAAGCAATGTGGTTACGGGCAATGTTAGAGACATGCACACAGTATTATGAGAGTAAAGAAAAGTATCTACTGGTTGACAATTAGGGAAACTTTCCTGAAAGTGGCAACTGAGTCGTCATAAAGGATGGGTCTGAGTCTACCTGGCAAGGGAAGGGGATGATGAGTCAGTGTTACTAAAGTGCAAAGAAGGAATTGGTAAGAAATGACACAGGAGAGAACAATTGGTAAGGGTTGCATAATAAAGGGCCTGTATACACTGCTAAGGAGTTTGAACTTAATTCTGTAAGTGAAGGGGAGCCATTAAAGAATGTGCAGCAGGAAAATGGCTAATTTTTTTTTTTAAGATTTTATTTATTTATTCATGAGAGACACAGAGAGAGAGAGAGGCAGAGACATAGGCATAGAGAGAAGCAGGCTCCATGCAGGGAGCCTGATGTGGGACTTGATCCCGGGTCTCCAGGATCACACCCTGAGCTGAAGGCAGATGCTCAACCACTGGGCCACCCAGATGTCCCGGAAAATGGCTAATTTTAATCACAGGAATAAAATGATCAGAGGAGGGCTTTAGGGGGAAAAAAAAAAAAAAGTAGTAGCAGTATTATTGGGTCACCTGGGTGAGGAGATGCTGAAAGCAGAAGTACCAGTTAGAGAGCTCCAAAATGAGGGCACCCGGGTGGCTCAGTTGGTTAAACATCTGACTCTTGATTGGCCCAGGTTATGATCTCCAACTCTTGAGATCAAGCCCCACATTGTACTCCATGCTTTCTGTGGAGTCGGCTTGAGAGTCTCTTCCTCTGCCCCTCTCCCTACTCGTGTGTGCTCGTGCTCTCAATAAATAAAATTTACAAAAAAAAAAAAAAAAAGGCCCAAAATGTCTTATATACAATTGTGGAATCGCTAGACCCAACCATATAGTTGGTTTCTGGCTGTGTCTGGTTTTAAGCACTTCACTTGAATATCTACATTCTGATAAATTTTGTTCACTCAGGTAACAAATATTTATTGAGTACCTCCTTAGGCATTAATCTAAGCATTTGGGATATATCCACAAATAAAACAAAGAGCCCCACCATTGTGAAATTTATATTCTAGTAGGGGTAAACAGGTAATAACCAAATACAACGAATGTAAATTGTAGAATATGTTATGAGGTGATCATCTAATATTGGCTCTCTCCTATTTGAAAACCTTCCACAGCTTTTTATCCAAATGTAACCATTTGGATCAGGTTACACTTAAGGATTACATTTAGGATCAAGTTCAAGCTTATAAGCAAGCACTTCAGTCCCTCTTACCTTGACAGCCTCCTCACCCACTGTGTGCCTGTCACTCTGGCTGCTGCTTCTCTGTTCCACAAATAAGACTCCTTCCTACTTCTATCCATGCTTTCAAGGAGTTGGGGTGTGTGTGCGTGTGTATATATAGCAGAAGTGGAGAATAGACAAATAAGCGATAGCATATTGAAACATGGATAGAGTATACTGGAAGATGATGAGCGTTATGAAAGAGCTGAGATGGTATAAGGGATCAGGAAGTGGGAATGTGGGAATAGAGATGGTGGGAAGATTGTAATTTCTTTTTAAGATTTATTTATTTATTTAGAGACACTGTGCACAGCGGGGCGGGGGTGGGGTGGGGAGCAGGATGTTGGTGTTGGACAGCTGGGAGAATTTTAAGCAGACTGGGCGCTTGGTGTGGAGCCCTAGGCAGGGCTTGATCTCACGATCCTGAGCTGAAACCAAGAGTTGGAGGCTAACTGACTATGCCATCCAGGCACCCCAGGAAGACTACAATTTTAGATAAGGGGGTCAGGGTAGATTTCATGGAGAAGTACGGGGGGTCTACAAAGACCTGAAGGATATGAGAAACCCTCAAAAAAAACCCCCAAGATTCATTACCTATGGGTGAAAGAAAAAGGAAAGGAAACCACTCACCAATCTTTATGTTATGTTGTGGGTGCTTTCGAATGAGCTCAACAATCTGGCGGGCAGCTTCTTGTCGGGAAGGAAGAACCCGGGCTGGATTGCAGTTGGTGTTGTCTAGGTATAAGGTATGGATCTGTTTCCCCAGTTTCAGGGCTGGCTCCTTTAACATGGATGGTGTATACCGAAAGTCACCTAGACAAAGAACATACAGGGAGCAGAGAGTCAGAGACAAAAGTATAAAACACAAGCCTCTCCCTGCTTCCAACAGCTGATAGACACTTGATTACTGGCCTGTGGAAAAACTAACAAGAAGTCAGGCATTAACACAGTATAGCTTCTGTTTCCATTTTGCTTCTGTTTTTATTATTCTTTATAAGGTTTGAAACTTTAAAGAGTGGGAAATCAGTTGAGAAAGGGTCACTTTGTTTATATGGGTTGAAGCTAGGAGGCCTCCAGACTTCTGAGTTAAGGCTACTCAAGAAAAGTGGTATCTAGGCTGGGAAGGTAGGAGGGAGGCCCACCTGTGTAGAGGATGGTTCCAAAGTATCCTTCAAAGAGAAACATGACAGAGCCAGGGCAGTGATTGGCATCCATGAGGGTTACAGTCATGGTCTCGCGCCCAATTTCATCTAGAGGCAGGACATGGCTCTCACCAACCTCCAAGGCCCGGATCCACCTCTTAGATACCTGAGGAAAAAGGTGGTCATTCTAGTGAACACCGAATCTCCTTGATACTGCCCTGGATCAGGAACTAACCCTTTACGGCAAGGAGGGAAAGCAGACCACATCCTAAGCCACCGTGGAGCAGGAGCTCTATGGAGAGTCCCCTCAAATCCCCTCTTCTTCCTCTTACTCTCCCCTCCCACTCTGTACAATTTAAATTATGAGTCCAAAACCAGTCTAGCCAAGAGATTCTCAAACATTCCTGATCATCATAATCCCTAGGGAGCACCTGGTCCAACCAGATTTCCAAGACCTGCTCCAGCTAGATCTACTGGATCGGTGGGAGAGCGGAGGTAGGGTGGGGGCCGCTGGAGAACATGTGTAGTCCCCCAGCACATTAGGTGGATTCTGATGAGACTAAGGAAGCACTGGCCTGGTTTACATGAAAAGGTAGGTAGTTTCCTTGGGTGGACTAAAAGATCTCCCCGACTTCTAGCTGAAACATCCCAAGTCGGCCAGTCAAGAAGCCAGACTCCCATTCTGAGCTATAGGCGCATTTCTGGATTCAAACCACTCCCGCATTTGTAAAACTCGGCCCTCCTGTCCCCGCTCTACGCGCCCGAGGCTGTGACGGATCGCACAGCGCCACCGGACTCCGCCCCGCCCCCTTCCCCTCCCCCGAGCCCCCGGGTACCTGCAGCTGACGGTGCACGAGGTGAGCCGTGATGGGGGAGCAGTAGAGCGGCCGGGCCCAGGTGCTAGACAAGCCCACGGTGTGGTCCGAGTGCATGTGGGACAGGAAGAAGAGCCGTGCGGAGCCAGCCCGGCGCAGGCTCCAAAAGTCCACGGCGATGGGGGTGTGGGGGATCAGGGCCCCGTTCATGGTGGCGGGGCCGCGGGCTCACCCGCGGGATCCTCATGGGCTCAGGGCTCCGCGATCGCGCCCTCTGGAAAGTCGCGCTGGGGGCAACGGGAAGCCGCCCGGGAGAGGAAGAAGCCCCTGCAGCGGGGGCAGAAAGAAGGAAGCGGCCGCGCTCCCGGGAGGCCCGGCTGGAAGCGCAAACCGCGCAAACCGCCCGCCCGAGCGCCACTCCTCCCCGCGCGCGGGAGCCGGGGCTGAGGCCGGGCACTCAAAGCGCGCGCTGCCGGGCGCAGACAGGCCGAAGCAGCGGATCTCCGATGGTCGCCGCGCCCCCGGCAGAGGGAGCTGCGCGGCTGCGCCCCGCGGAGCGGCGGGGGAGGGCGCTGGGAGGTCGGCGTCCGGGCGGCGCTCGGCGCTCGGCGCTCCCGCGGGGGGGGGGGGGGGGGGGCGCGGCTGGGCGCCGTCGGCCCGGAGGAGGCGGGACTTCCGCAGGGCGCGGGCCGGGGCCTATCGGGGCGGGTCGCCGCGCGGAGGCGCTCGGACGGCGGCCCCGGCCGGGAGGGGGCCGCGCCCTGGGGCGGCGAGGCTGGGAGTGGGGCGGAGGGCCTCGGGGTAGCCGGGGCCGTCTCGGGGCGGAGCGAGCCGGCCTGCCGGCCCCAGGAGGGAACCGCCGGAGCGGGTGCGGGGCTCGCCGGGCCGTGGAGCCTGGGCTGCGGCCCGGGGGAAGCGGAGGCGGGGCCGACCTCACGCCTCGGGGCGCTTCGCCGACCGACCTTTGCTTCGCCCAGGTTCCCCCGTCAGGGCTGGGAGGAGCCCGCGGGGACTGCTCCTGGCCGGGAGACGATGCCGTACCTGGGCTCCGAGGACGTGGTGAAGGAGCTGAAGAAAGCTCTGTGCAACCCTCACGTTCAGGCGGATAGGCTGCGCTACCGGAATGTCATCCAGCGAGTGATTAGGTATCAGCCACGGCCCGCGCTCCCCGCCGCCGCGGGCCCTCCACCCCTGGCCGCTCACACCGGGCAGGGCACGTCGGGTCGCCCTGCTGCCCCGCGGCCTTCGCAGCCTCCCCCGGGGGACCCACTTGACTCCGTTTACTCGGGAGAGTGGCTACACCCGTGCCTGGAACTTACACTGCTGACTCCCTCTAGACCTATAGAATCTGGGACAAAAAGCCTTTTGTATCTTCAGACCCACATATCCTACTGCCTGCTGGGCATTCCCTTCTGGATGTTTCTTCAAAGACATGCAAAATAGCACCTGCGTCCTGCCCCTCTCCCCAAACCTGCTCTTCCGCTGGTATTTGGGTTGAGGAATGTCACCATCCAGCTGACCAGGGGAGGGAATCAGTCTTGATGACTCTTGATTTTCACTTCTCTGGTCAGATGGTATGGATATATAGTTCTAGATATCCATCTTCTTTTCCTTAAAAAGTTCTACCTATTTATTTTTTGTTGGCACCGCTGTTCTGGTTTTATTATCAAAGCAATTGCAGCGGCTTACCAGTAGGTCACCTTGCCTCATTTCAGTCAAGTTTCCCAACGTATGAGTTTGAATAATGCATAACTCTTGGCCTGTGGTTGTGGATTGCAAACTTTGGTATGCACAAAAGTCCCTTGGGGTGCTTTTTTTAAAAAATGTAAAATTTTCATCCGGTCCAGTAATACTGCTTTTAGTAAGGTGGCGTGGAACCCAGGAATATGCATTGGAAACAGACATCCCATCTGCTTCCTGTAGGAGACCACCGCTTGAGAAATAGTGATCTACAGAATAAAGTCCAAACTTCTTATCATAGCAACCAAAGAACACCCTGCTTAGGGAACTACTTGCAGACTCGCAGAGTGTAGCATTACTTACCTACTACACTTGCCTGGAAAATTCCAGCTCATTCAACTGAAGTATTACTTCCCCTTTGGAAACATTTTTTATGATTTTTTTTAAATTTATTTATTCATGAAAGACACAGAGAGAGGCAGAGACACAGGCAGAGGGAGAAGCAGACTCCACGCAGGAAGCCGGATGCGGGACTCTTCCCAGGGACTCCAGGATCACACCCTGGCCCGAAGGCAGGCACCAAACCGCTGAGAAACCCAGGGATCTCCCCCATTTTATGATTTCTTAGCAGTATTAGATTTCTGGATCCCCACTGCACCTTGTCTGTTTTAATACCTACCTGTGGTACTGTAATTAGTGGCATTTTTTTTATCTTGCTCCTTAGTCATATTTTGAGTTCCTAGAGATCTGAGACCATGCATTCTTCAAGATTATATCCCCAGAGCATATCCCTGGAATGTAGAAGCTGAGTTACACTGGAATGTACCAGGAATTCAATAAGTGTTTGTTGAATGAATAGAAGAACATTTGTGGTAGGCCCATAGTGTGAAGTATTGTGCAGTGTAATAGGCAAGGTAGATGTGGTTGCTTCCTTCACAATCCAGTTGGATAGCCAGGATGTGTATAGGTAAAATGCCTTTTGTTGTCGGCTGGGGATTATGTATTTTACTTTTTTCTACTGTGTGTATTGGTTTCAGGCACATGACTCAGGGCTTGGACATGTCCGGTGTTTTCATGGAAATGGTGAAGGCGAGTGCCACTGTAGATATTGTTCAGAAGAAGTTGGTTTATCTGTACATGTGTACATACGCCCCCCTGAAACCAGATCTGGCTCTTTTGGCTATTAATACGCTGTGCAAAGACTGTTCGGATCCCAATCCGATGGTGCGAGGGCTGGCATTACGGAGCATGTGTAGCCTTAGGTGAGTACCCGCTTCCCTGACTGTTTATCAGTGGCTGATGTATTCAGGAGATCATGGGGCACGTTTTCAATGGTGATAATCTATTTGAGCTTCGTAATACTAGGGAAAATGCTGTTGTAACCTGAACTCAGGTTTTCAGCCATTGCTTAGGCTTAAAAAAACTATGTCATATGGTTACATTAAAGGGAGTTTTCCATCCTCACTGAAATAGTTTTTGGTTTTGGGTAAAGGTTTCTAAACAAGTCAGTAAATATAGATAATATGTAGATAATATATTTTTGCTGCCCCTGGAGTATTATTCCAAATGAAAAATCAAGTCTGACTTTTTAAGTTGGGCAGTGGCTTTCCCTAATTCTTTATGATGTGATAGAGGTACATTCAAACATCTACTAACCCTCTTGTTAAGTGAATAGGGGCTGAAGTATGTCAAAACTAGTATTTCAAGATCTGGCTGACTCCAGGATGTGTTGCTTAGGATGCCTGGTGTGCAGGAATATATCCAACAGCCTATTCTCAATGGCCTGCGAGATAAAGCTTCATATGTCAGGAGGGTGGCGGTCCTTGGTTGTGCCAAGATGCATAATCTTCATGGAGACTCTGAAGTGGGTAAGTTTCAGTGTAATCCATCATGATCAGTATTTATTTGTGTCTCCATTATATGTATGGTTTTGTAAAAGATGACATGACTTTGGTAGAAAATAGTAATATGGCCCTACTTCTGTACTTGCCTCTTTAAGTAGAAAGGCTGGTTTGGTATTTTTTGAGATTAGAGAAGTCTTTTCTTTGGGGGCCCAGGTGAGATCCATTGGATTAGCTACTTAGAACAGTATGGAGATGGCAATTTTTTGCCTTGCACTTTGTTATTGCCTTTGTTATTTTTGAGGCAGAGAAGTTCAGCTTTGTCTACCTGGAGTTATTACTCTGGTTCTATTCCTGAGACTCTGAAGCTGTTCTTTATCTGAGATCTTTTGCTCTTTTATAGACGGTGCTCTGGTAAATGAGTTATACAGTTTGCTGCGTGACCAGGATCCAATTGTGGTTGTGAATTGCCTGAGGTCTCTAGAAGAAATTCTGAAACAGGAAGGAGGTGTTGTCATCAACAAGCCCATCGCCCACCATCTCTTAAATCGGTTTGGTTGCCTTAGTGCTCTTTTTGTTATTATGAGATCTGCATCCTAGTGGGATCTTGACGTGTTAAATTAAGGAGACATCTTTTTTTTTTTTTTTTTTTTTTGGAGTTCGATTTGCCAACATTTAGCATAACACCCAGTGCTCATCCTGCCAAGTGCCCCCCTCAGTGCCCATCACCCGGTCACCCCAACCCTCCACCCACCTCCCTTTCCACTACCCCTTGTTCGTTTCCTAGAGTTAGGTGTCTCTCATGTTTTGTCACCCTCACTGATATTTTCACTCATTTTCTCTCCTTTTCCTTTATTCTAAGGAGACATCTTGAACAACTTCTTTAGAGTAGTAAAGTCAACCATCACTATTAACTTTCTTGTATTTCACTGAGAGAATTTCTTTTATTTGTCTTAGATTCTTTTGATTATATGGAAAGATGGCAGAAATATCCCGTGGAAATAGGTTCTTTTTTTTTTTGGAAATAGGTTCTGTCCTCCTCTACAATCATTATGTTCCCCCAAACGAAGCATTTATGCTATCTTAAACTGTAAAAAAAATCAGGATCTAGGTATAGTGATCATGGTCTGTGGCCTTGGATAAGTGAGAATTTGTACTGTAAACTCAACTCAGACTTTAAAGCCTATTTTGTGTAAAGTTTAAATAGTACATAAAAAGAATAATTCTTTTATGGCATAGACTGTTTTGAGAATTTCCTCCTTGTGATGAACAGATGACTGGTGACATGGCATTTGCATGCAGATGGTCCTAGTTTGGTTGCTAAAATAACACTTTTCTTTTCTTTTTTGGCTAGAATGCCAAAACTGGACCAATGGGGCCAGGCTGAAGTATTGAACTTTCTGCTACGCTATCAACCCCGCAGTGAGGAGGAGCTGTTTGACATTCTCAATCTGTTAGATAGCTTTCTCAAGAGTAGTAGCCCTGGTGTGGTGATGGGGGCCACAAAACTCTTCCTAATCTTGGCAAAAAAATTCCCCCATGTACAAACCGATGTGCTTGTGCAAGTCAAGGGACCTTTGCTGGCTGCCTGTTCTTCAGAGAGCCGTGAGCTCTGTTTTGCTGCTCTATGTCATGTGCGTCAGATCTTGCATAGTTTGCCCGGTCACTTTAGCAGCCACTACAAAAAATTTTTTTGCTCCTACTCGGAGCCCCACTACATCAAGTTGCAGAAGGTGGAGGTGCTGTGTGAGCTGGTGAACGACGAAAATGTACAGCAGGTGCTAGAGGAGCTCCGAGGGTACTGTACGGATGTGTCAGCCGATTTTGCTCAGGCCGCCATCTTTGCCATAGGTAGGTATCTGCTGCCTTTTTTCCTTTTGGAGAGGTTCGACCAACCGGAAAGCTGTGGAACCATAGAGAAGAAAAGGGAATGAATCTTGCGTCAGAGACAAATTACTATGCACCAAAGAATAGAGTCAGTGACCGCAGACAGGAGTGGGGGGGAGGTGTTTTTCTTTGTCAACACTGGTGTTGCCATATCTTCTAAGAGAGAGAACACAGGTAACTCAAACTAGAGTACTTAAAATTTATATTGCCTTTTGTTGGCTGCTACCCAGAATGTTTTCCTGTATATCATCTTAGCACCATCTTGAGAGGCAGTCAGGAAAAGTGGACAAGTATTATCACTTCGTTTTAGAGATGAAGAGACCCAGAAACAAAAAGGTTATTAAATTGACCGAAAGGTCATGTAGTTCCTGACCTGGGGTTGGAAGTCGACTTTCCAGACTCAAAGTCCTATGTCAGAGATGTCTGGGCGGCTTAGCGGTTGAGCGTTTGCCTTTGGCTCAGAACATGATCCTGGGATTGAGTCCTGCATCGGGCTCCCTGCATGGAGCCTACTTCTCCCTCTGCCTGTGTCTGCTTCTCTCTCTGTGTATCTCATGAATAAATAAATAAAATCTTAAAAAAAAAAAAGTCCTATGTGAGTTGGCCAGTTGTTTATTGAGTTTCTACTACGAGCTATGTATTGTGCTAAGTACATACCAACACAGAGTAAATCCGAAACCTTACAGGCTTTTTCATACTACTCTGGAATTCAAAAGGCCACAGTGACTCACAAAAGGAAAGCAGCCGGGGAGTTATGTTTTGTTGGAGGGCTTCAAGTGGCAGAGGAGAAGGAACCCTTATATTAGAATAAAGAATGATTATTTTCAGGAGCAGGAAGAGAGAACAAAGAGGAGAGCAGGGTCTCCTGCAGTCAGGTGACTGCTGTCAAGTGTTCCTGGCAGGACATTGCTGTGTAGGTGATCTGCAGCCCGCGATGCCTCGTATCTAGCTGCCACATAAATACCTTTGTTGCTGAAAGTTTTCAACCTTGTTCAATGGAAAATTCACTTTTACCAAACTTAGGAAACAGATTGTTATTTAATCAAGCAAGAGGTAATTATTTTTTAAGGGTATCTTTGGTTCTCTTTGTCTTTGTCTGATGGGAAGTTTTTTAAAAATGAGGTGCTAGGATTTGACTTACCACTTTGCTCTCTGTTCCTCCGTAGGTGGTATTGCCAGGACCTACACAGATCAGTGTGTGCAGATTCTAACAGAGTTGCTGGGGCTTCGACAAGAGCACATTACCACAGGTAATGGCTGGCTACCCTTTGAGCACTTTTTTTTTTTTTTTTTTTGGTCAATTGCTTGCCCCGTAGCAGTTGCTTATAAAATATTTGTTGTTGAATAAGAGCTTTAAACTTTTCTTTGCATCATCATCTGTTGCTATCAGAAATAGCATAAGGTCTTAGATCCAATAGGTAGAGGATCTTCAGGTTGCCATAACTCTACAAGGCTGTTCTGTAGATAATGAAGGGTACCAGAATGCTCATGCTTGTTAACTCCCCACTTTTACTTCTCTTTTTGCTTTATGTCAGCAGTGGCTTCTAGGGCTGGGACTAGGGTGAGGCAAGCAGGGTCCCCAGGATGTAAAAATTTAAAGAGGCACTCACTCTCAGGTTCGTGCAAGTGCTAACCCTATGTGTCTTCTTAAATTTTACACCCCCAGTGCCTTGTTTGCCTTACCCTAGTCCCAGCCATGGTAGCTCCATTTATACTGTCTTCAGAATAGCTTTCAACAATAATATGACCTCACATTTGCTTTACATTCTATAATGTGCTTTTGCACATATTAGCACATTTTGTACATTTTGCATATATTAGCTCCTTTATCCTCATAGCCAATCCAATAACGGCAACATTCATTTAAGAAATTATTGCCCATGTCCAACATTTCTCAGGTAATCATTGACCACCCCTCCAACACCCATTTTACAGAAATTCAGTAGCAATTACAGTAGCAATCTAGTCTGAATATGTGACTTCTTTTAAGATTCCTTCCTGCGTGGAGCCTCTAATCGTGTGCTCTTGTATCCTGAGCTGTGTTTTAGTGGTGGTGCAAACTTTCCGAGACCTGGTTTGGTTGTGTCCTCAGTGTACGGAAGCTGTGTGTCAGGCTCTGCCCGGCTGTGAGGAGAACATTCAGGATAGCGAGGTAGGTGGTAATTCTCCTTTACTTCAGGCAGAGGAGAAATGCTTGGGACCCTGCTCTGTAAAATGGAATCTAATTCTTCTCTCACAAATGCTTTGATAGTATTGTTTTCTTGAACTGTTTTGAGTCCAAGATTTAGACCATGGTGTTTTCAGCTGGAATGAGAATCAGAGTCATATGTGGTATTTGGGCCTCACCGCAGGCCTACAAACTTTCAGGAGTGGTAGACCTGGATGGTAGGTTTTGTTTTTTTTTTTTTTAAGTTTAAAAGTTTTTTTTTTCATTTATTTATGATAGTCACACAGAGAGACAGAGAAAGAGAGGCAGAGACACAGGCAGAGGGAGAAGCAGGCTCCATGCACCGGTAGCCCAATGTGGGATTCGATCCCGGGTCTTCAGAATCAGACCCTGGGCCAAAGGCAGGCGCTAAACCGCTGTGCCACCCAGGGATCCCAAGGTTTTTAAGAAGCTTCACATATGACCTCGATTTGCACTCTAGGTTAATTACTACTTTCATGAAGTGGTTTAGAGGAATCTTTCAGTAGCTTCCATTGGCACATTAATAAAGCCCAGATTGGGGCAAAGGTCCCCAAACTGAGGAAGCCTTAATATATAACCCACACAGGCTCTGGGAGTTTGGAGTCTCCTTTTGTGTAGTAACATTTTATTCCTATTTGTTGTAGAGAGCGGAGTCAGGGTGCAGGGGATCGATACAATGCAAATTGAAGTAAATAAAAGATTATACCTTTGCTGCCGATGTTGCAGGGGAAGCACAACCTGCCATTGTGTTTGGGACAGCCAAATGTTGAGCTCTTACTCCTTTATTCCCCAGGGGAAACAGGCACTTATTTGGCTCCTTGGTGTCCATGGGGAAAGAATTCCCAATGCTCCCTACGTGTTAGAAGACTTTGTGGAGAATGTGAAGTCAGAGACATTTCCAGCGGTGAAGATGGAGCTACTGACTGCACTGCTGCGCCTTTTCCTCTGCCGACCTGCTGAGTGCCAGGACATGCTGGGGCGTCTGTTACATTACTGCATAGGTAGGCTCTTCAGAAGGAAACTGTTCTTGTCAGATAGTAAACATTCTGACAGCTGACCCTGTTTGGTAAGTCATGTCTGGGACCCAAGAAGACAATGTTAATGATGCTAATGTTCTCTAGGAGTGTCGTTCCCCCCCTCCCCCCGCCATGTGGTTGGCACAGGGTAGAAAGAGTGTTTTTGTTTTTGCTTGTAATTAACTCAGTCTTTGTCTTAACCTCAGAGGAAGAAAAGGATATGGCAGTACGGGACCGGGGTCTCTTCTATTATCGCCTTCTCTTAGCTGGCATTGATGAAGTGAAGCGGATCCTGTGTAGCCCTAAATCTGACCCTTCTCTTGGACTTTTGGAGGATCAGGCAGAAAGACCTGTGAATAGCTGGGCCTCAGACTTCAACACACTAGTGCCGGTCTATGGCAAAGCCCGTTGGGCAGCCATCTCTAAATACCAGGGGGCAGAGCATCGGGGCCCAGAGCTTCCTAACACTGCATCCTTTGCCTCCTCAGGTAAAAATAGTTCTTACTTTATATCTTGTCGTGAAAATTCTTTACTTTTTGCAATGACTGGTAGAAAGTAGAGTACCCTAGCTACATCTTAGGCTGTTGCCTGAATTTGAAGTCTTGATGGGCAACAAAGAAGTTCTTCATTGGTTATTTCAACCATTTATCCGAAGATAAAAGTCACATTGTGTACTTTTGGAAATCTAGATAAAAACCATAGTTCATATAGATTAAGAAGATCTCTTATACAAGCTTTCTGCCTCTTTTAGGTCCCCTGATTCCTGAAGAGCACAAGGAGACAGTACAAGAACCAGATTCTGGAGCCCTCATGCTCGTCCCCAATTGCCAGCTTACTGCTGAGTATTTTGAGAAAACTTGGTTTAGCCTGAAAGTTGCTCATCAGCAAGTATTCCCTTGGAAGGGAGCAGTCCATCCTGACACCCTCCAGATGGCCCTGCAAGTAGTGAATATCCAGACCATCGCAATGAGCAGGGCTGGGGCTCACCCGTGGAAAGCCTACCTCAGTGCTCAGGATGACACTGGCTGCCTGTTTCTAACAGAACTGCTGTTGGAGCCCGAGAACTCAGAAATGCAGATCTCTGTGAAACAGAATGAGCCGAGGACTGAGACACTGAACGGTTTTATTTCTGTATTAGAAACTGTGCTTGGAACCATTGGAGACATAAAATCCTAACAGGTTCTTGCTGCCTGTCCTGAGAGGAGTAGCTATCAGAGTTCTAGTTTTTCTGATTAGAATTGCTTGAAGTCCAGATATTATCAAATGCAAAAGAGAATGGACAATCTCAGAATCAGGATTCTTATGTTTTTGTCCGAAGACAATTGACTTCTTCCTCTCATACCTCTAGGTGAATGACCCCATTTTTCCAGGTGTTGTTGAAAAGGTTAATGTTGGTAAGGGGATGGGATGGGGTGAGGATAGGATTTGGATTCTTTTCTAATCCATTTTAGGGATTGTTTTACTAATTAAAGATGCTCAATGTTTATGGAAACTGATGAAGTCATCATTTGTGTGTGTTGGGGGGGTCATCTTTTCTTCCCTGTGTTACTGCAATAAATTCCTCACTGGCGTCATATTTCTAATCACACTTTTCAAGGCCAGAGTTCAAAGTAGCATCCAAAGTGACTCTTTGGTGTCCTGTCTCACTGCTCGTCCAAACACTGTTCTTGAAAAAGCAAACCACTAGCATTCCTTGAATGCACAAGGCTCTCTCACCTCTGTGCTTTGATACCTTTTACTTATTGGCTAGAACATTTCCTCACCCTCCTATCTTCTTTCTTTAATACCATCTAGTCCTTGTCTTACAGTGTTCTGCTAAGTCATGCACACTGGAAGTCATGAGCTCTTGCAGGAAGTTTTCTGTGACCCTTGCTCCTCTCATTATCGGTCCTGTTCGGGCTGTCATGGCATCCAGGGCATGTGTCTAGCAGTACTGGTGTAATGGTTTCCTGTCACTCTTCTCTGCTTTCAGTTGCATTCAGACCTGCCCACATTTCATACATTAACTGATGCAACTTAAGAGCAGATGTAATAAAATGATTTAAAGTATAGATAGTGAAATGTAGATAACCAGAGGATCTACAACAGGGAAAAATGGAAATAACTACTTAAGACCAACGTGGTTGGTGATAAGGAAGTACGCACATGTTCAGGTCTAAGGGCCTACATAATTGATGCAGTAGAGCCTCAAATTTAGCTCCGTAAGTGATTTGACAGTCAAGGTGAAGAGAAATAGGTATGTAACTGTCATCAGAGGGAAGAAACTTTCCAATATTAATTTTTAAGATTTTATTTATTTATTCATGAGAGACAGAGGCAGAGACATAGGCAGAAGGAGAAGCAGCTTCCTGGCAGGGAGCCTGATGTGGGAGTCAATCCCAGGACCCTAGGATCAGGACCTGGGCCAAAGGCAGATGCTCAACCACTGAGCCACCCATGTGCCCCATCAATATTCATTTTTAAAAGGAATCTACATGTAGTTTCACATAGGTGGCACTGAATGATAAGTACAGGATTCTTACAGAAAGTTAGTAATGGGTTTCTCATGACTTACAGGGTTCTTTAATGAAAATGAAGAGCATAACTTTAACATGGAGCTTAGTGAGGGCATTTCTTCAAGAACTTAACGATAACATGGTCCAAATGTCATCTAGCTTAATTCAAAGACTTTTACTATATAGGTACATAAATGGACTTGCATACCTTTAAAAGATTTTTTCATTCATTACTTCTCTCAACTAGGCTCTTAAGAGGAGTAGATAACAGACAGCATTGAATTTTCTGGCAAGGGCCTGGATTTTTTTTTTCTTTTTTTTTTTAAAGATTTTATTTATTCATGAGAGACACAGAGAGAGAGGCAGAGACACAGCAGGAGGGAGAAGCAGGTTCCCTCTGGGGAGCCCGATGTGGGACTCAATCTCAGGACCCCAGGATCACCACCTGAGCCAAAGGCAGATGCTCAACTGCTGAGCCACAGGCGTCCCAAGGGCCTGGATTCTGTGAGTTGTTTTACCCCCTGGATAATTTCTTTTCTTTTTTTTTTTTTTTATGATAGAGAGAGAGAGGGGCAGAGACACAGGCAGAGGGAGAAGCAGGCTCCATGCACCGGGAGCCCGACGTGGGATTCGATCCCGGGTCTCCAGGATCAGACCCTGGGCCAAAGGCAGACGCCAAACCGCTGCGCCACCCAGGGATCCCCCCACCTGGATAATTACTAAGGACTGTGATACTCTCTTCTTCCATCTCCACAGTCTGCCACATAGTGATAACTCAATAAATATTTATCAAATGAATGTAAGTAATTAGATTCTGATGGTGTTTTTGGATTGGTGTTCGAAGTAAGTTTTGTTATATTGTATCAACCGAACAAAATGATAATGGGAGTCCATCTAGGTTAGGGTTTTTCAAAAGTGGTATTAATGGGGCAGCGCAGGTGGCTCAGCGGTTTAGCGCCGCCTTCAGCCCAGGGCCTGATCCTGAAGACCCAGGATCGAATCCCATGTTGGGCTCCCTGCATGGAGTCTGCTTCTCCCTCTACCTGTGTCTTTGCCTCTCTCTCTGTGTGTGCCTCTCATGAATAAATAAATAAAATCTTTATAAAAAAAAAGTGGTATTAATGACTTTCGGGGCCAGATAATTCTTTGTCGTGGAGGATTTTCCTGTGCACTGTAGGATGATTATTAGCGTCTTTGGCCTATACCCACCAGAAGCCAATAGAACCCCCAGTTATAACAAAAATGTCTCCAGACAATGCCAAAGGTGCCCTGGTGGGACAAAATCACTCCCTATTGAGAATGATCTCAATCCTGGGTCCTTAGGGATTACATTAGAGAGATTAGAACGGCTTTAGAATTGCTTTTTTCCATAGTTTGACTTGTTTGGTTAAACCATAAATGTCAATTAGGTACTCAAAGAAATAAAATGGAAGTGTTAAGTGCTGCCAATTTAGAGTTATAAGGCATCAGGATATAAATGGTGGAGATTAAGTAAATTAACTTTTTTAAAAATTAAAGACTACAATAAAAATGTTGACCTAAAGAAAATTAGGTATGGCTCAGTAATTGAATAAATGTTACTAAAATGATCCCAGTTATTGGAGCTTTTAAAAGATTAAGTCCTACTTGGTTGTTTTTCTGTAATGTATGGGGGCATAACAGAATATGAAACTGTTGCTTTTGAAAAGTGTACTTTTAAAATGATCTCAGTAAAGCAACAATTCCTCTTAACTGTAGCCTAGTTTTGCTAATTTAGAAATTAGCTCTCTAGCCTTGGCAGACATATGCTTTGATGATGTGACATAAGTAGATGCATATTTTTTAAAAATCCTTGAGGGTAGTTGATATTGTGCTTTTAGAAAAATGGCCTTCTAATGTCTATCCTGGTTGGGAAATAGTATGTAACACATGTAATGGGTGCCTACTGATGACTGTGGTGCTTCAGAACATTGCAGAAGCAATCATTTATGTAGTTCCTGACCATAATCTTATTGCTATGGACTATTACATGCCTCCATTTCTTCCACCCCCCTTCTTGAATGGGAGTTCGTTACAATTATTCTATCTCTTTCTCATATATTGGGTATATGAGAAAATATACCCATTATAAAATAATTTATATTTTAGTTAGAGATTTATACATTGAGAGGAGTTGTAGCCAAGGATCCTCATTCACAGGCAAACATGGTGCAGATGACAAGGCTTTGAGCCAATGATAAAAGGTGATGAGGTTTTTGAGAGCAGGATGTAAATTGTTATGGCCACAGCAGCAAAAGAAGCAAATGATGGTGAAAACATTCTGGCCTCATTTTTCAGTACTAACTGGACTGGGAGATAGTACTTGACATGCAAGAGTGAAGGATATGTGGGCCGTGGGAGAAGGGATGGGACAGTTCTCAAAGATGCTATAATGAAGGCTCACATTGTCCAAGAGAAAGTAGACTTTCATTTCCTTAGCCTTACAACATTGATTCTATAAGGTAATGCTAAGAATAGATAAGATAATGTGGAGATCAGATTCCAAAGCTGGCATTTGTCTATAAGCACATCAGTTGTGAAATCAATTACTGTGGGAAAAGGTTTATTATTTGAGGTAAGATGGGCTTGATTTTAAATTTCTATTCTGCCACTTAAGGATGCCACTTACCTTGGGTAAGCTCTTTAACACCAGTTGGATAGTATCTTAAAAACCTTTTGTTTCTTTTCATATGCTAATTGGGGAGTATGTCATAAATTAATTTGTTGGAATCCTTAAATTTTTAGTAACTGACTGTAGTGTGAAAGGAGGGTGGCCCAGAATTATCTCCAAAGGACCTACTTACATTGGAGATCTGAAGCTTACCTAGTAGAAACTGAAATTTCAACCCTAGTGACAGATGAGAAGTGAAAATGGCCCTTTACATAATTTGTTCCTTGTCCCAAAGCAATTTATGATCATTTGTTTCTAGAATAGAAAATAGAAGGTTGGCTCTTTTTATTTCGCAAGTAGAACTTTTATTCTGAACAACTGCCTTACAGTGCTTATGGTTGAATCTCTTATCAGCTCACCAGTTCAGAATACTCTGGAAGAGCTGATAGGTTTGAGAACTGACTCTCAAATCCAAAATCTGGGTATAGCTACATTAAGAAGACAGCTACTATAGGTAAGTGTCTAATCATGAGAGCTCATAAAAACTGGTGGAGTCTAACCCTGTTAGGAGAATCCTACTTACTCCTGTTAGAGAGTAAATCCCAGATCCCCTTCATCCTGGTCCTCAGGGTTTAGGCTAACTGGAAGACATTTAACATTTACTACCTGTGAGAAACTGCTGGATCATTCCACACAACATTATCTTATTTAATCCTCATAACTTCCCTGTGAAATACTTTGTATGTTCCCCATTCCCAATTCCTCACTCAAGTTTTTTCCCCTACCTTGTCAGCTTATATATATCCTATTCCCTCCTGGAATGGTCTTATTTCTCCTTTTTTGCCTCATAATCCTTACTTGTCCTTAAGAGCTCATCTCAGATGTTACAACTTCCAGAAGCCTTCCTAACCCTCTAGGTCTGATTCCCCATTGCACACTGTAATCACACACTGAATCTCAATAAGCACAAGAAATTATTCTTAGTCATGTAATATCTGTCGCTCACACTGAAGCGTAAGCTCCAGGAAGACAGGAATGTATCTGTTCCATTTTCCTGTGTTATTTGTAGTTCCAGGCATATTTCCTTATCCATAGACACTCAGTAAATAAAATGTCTAATTATGGTAAACAAATGCCATCTATCGGGAGTTGTATGTTTGTCTACTATCATTTCAAAACCTTCTTTAAGTTACGCCATACACAAAACCTAACAGGAAGTATTTCTAAAGGAAATTGCCCAAGAAATTCTTCCTCAGCTCTCTTTCAGTTCTAAATTGGTTAACAATAAAAGTTATTCATTAATCTTAGGTGCTGGCTAGGGTGTGGTACTAAAAAAAGGAACTGAAAGTCTCCATAAAGTCGCCCCAATTTGTGTAAGTGAGCTCTTCAGAGAAGTCCCATGTTTCTGAGTAGCAAGTTTTGAAAAAATTGGTAGGACAGGCTCTGGAGCTATAAGTCCCATTAGGAAACCTTACAAAGCACAGAGACAGACGCATGTGGTTTACCAATATTTCTGACTTTCTGCTGGGCTGAAAATTGCTTGTTTTGTGGAAAAGCAAAACTCCACAGCAAGCATCTAAAATGAAGAAACCCCGAACTTTTGAGGAGCAAACGGAATGCATCGTGGACACTTTACTCAAAGACTTCTTAGGCACCACGCTGCTGGTTGCTGACCGGAACCTACGTTGTGTAGATGAAACAGATTCAGGTAAGGCTCCTGGCCCGAGGTCGTGATGGCAGGTCAATAAGAGAAGCTGAGTATGCTTTCTTATTTTGTCTTCACTTTCAAAATGAGAACTAAGCTTTCAGCAATACCTGAACATCAGTAGCCTCCATGAAGGGAAAGATGTTCTCAGGGAAGGGAGATCTTCTGACTATGGGGTTGACAGAATATTGAAGCTGTTCTTGGAAGAGAATGATGCCAAGATTGTTTAAAAGTCTAGAGAACGTTCTCTAACACCCAGATTCCTGGGACTTGCCATCCCCTCAAACTCTGTAACAAATGTAAATGTATTCTCCCCCTCTTAGGAGAGGCTTGCTCTTTTGATGTGGCCATCATTGCTGGTCGCCTTCGGATGTTGGGGGACCAGTTCAATGGAGAATTGGAAGCTTCTGCCAAAAATGTCATTGCAGAAACCATTCGGGGACAGGTAAAGTTGCTGCAGTTTTTCTATTCCAAACACTCTTTTCTTACTATTCTTATACAACTGTAACTAGAAATGTCCTTCGAAAGATTTGGGGGCTTATGTTCATCCAAGGAGACACAGCAGGAGCTCTCCAGTTGCTAGTTCTTCAGGAGCTAATCACAGGTCCAAATGGTATTGAGAAGAAAATCTTCTGGGTGGTCAGCCTTCAGACTGTTCCCATTCGTTTTCCAGCAGAGCGGAGCATACATGGCATAGAGCACATCTGTAGCACTTTGTTCTAGGTAAAGCACTTTATTCTTTTATGTACCTGTTGTAATATTTATTTGGCTGGGAGTAGGCATCTCCCTCTCCCCCCTACAAGGTCCAGCAATGAAATTATCTACATAATTTCAGAACGACAGGCAGACAAGACAGTCGACAAGTCTGCTGGGGTGAGGGGTAAGTACCTACAGCAACCATCTAGGACATATCTGGATTTTCATCAGAATGCTGATTACTGGCAGAAGCACTTGGATTCTGTATTGCTTGTAAAGACCATAGACGATGTCGTGTTCTAGAAGATATTTCTGACTAATGTCAACAATGGCGAGTAATATGAACTTATCACTTAATACGTGCCAGGCAGTATTCCAAACACTTTGCACTTATTATCTCATTTAGACCTTCCACCCCTCCCTGGGGTGTTATAGAAACTGTTATTCATCTGTGCATGTAGTGCTATGAGAGCAAACATCTAACCCTTTTGTTCACTGCAATATCCACACAATTCAGAGTAGTACCTCCTATACGAGAGACCCTCCACAAATACTTTTTGACTGGATATCCATGTAAACAGATAAGGAAACTGAGGAAGAGGGAAACAAGAAATTAGGTTACTCAGTGGGTATTGAAGTTAGGATTTGAACCCAGACTGATTCCAGAATCCTACTCTTCACCATTATGCTTTATTCTGGATAATACACCTATTTAGGCAGAACTGTATTATCACTCTTCATTGCTTGCACTAAAGTTTTCCTAGGTAGCAGAAAGCTGAATTTACTTTTATTTTTTAATTAAAAAAAAGTTTTTTGAAACAGTTCTAAATTTATAGGAAAGTTGTATATATTGTACAAAGAATTTCCCTCTTGAATCATCTGAGAGTGGGTAGCTGATAGGATGTTCCATCATCTCCTAATACTTGGCACATTTCCTTTCAAACAAGGCCATTCTTTTATATAACCACAGTCTAAGCATCGAAACCAGGAAATCAGCACTGACACATTATCATCTTGTCCTCAGATCCCATTCAAGATTTGCCAATTGTCCCAGTGATGTCACTTAACAACAAAAAGATCTAAGCCAGGGTGCCTCGGTGGCTCAGCTGGCTAAGCATCTGCCTTTGGGTCCCCTGCTCAACAGGGAGCCTGGTTCTCCTGCTTCCTCTGCCTGCCTCTCCCCCTGCTTGTGCTCGTCCGTTCTCTCTCTCTGTCAAATAAATAAATGAAATTTTTAAAAAATCTAGGCCAGAATCATATCCTGCATTTAGTTGTCATGTCTCTTTAGTCTCCTTCAATCTGGAACTGTTTCTCAGTCTTGCCTTGATTTTTCATGACCTTAACACTTGAAGATTATGGGTCAGTTATTTTGTAACCTTGGATTTGTTCCATGTTTCCTCCTGATTGGATTCAGGGTATGTACTTTTGGTAGGAAGATCACAGAAGGGTTGCTGTGTTCTTCTCATTGCACCTATTAAGTGGCACAAATTTCAATCTGTCCCATTACTGATGTTAACTTCAATCACTTAAGGATAGGGTCTGCAAGACTTCTCCACTGTAGTTAATATCCTTGGTTAATATAGTCAAGTGTTGTGGAGGGAGGTACGTTGAAACCATGTAAATATCCTATATCTCATCAACATTTCAATCTATTCATTTATTTTTTACATCAACATGGACTCATGAATTCCTCCTTTATTCAAAGGTTAAAATCTGTTACTATCACTATTTATTTGGATGCTCAAATTGTCCCAGTTTTGACCAGTGGGAATCCTCTCCATCTGGGCTGTGTCTTTTTGGCATGCCCCTGTCATTCTGTGGGTACTTCCTTAATTTCTGACAGATCTCTTTGTATTTTCTAAGCCCCACCCTGAAATCAGCCACTCTCCAGGGACCTTTGGTTTCTTTTAATGGAGAATGATATTAGGAAACCAACATCTGGGTACTCATGTAAATGTCTTTCTCAGTGTGTTTGGCTCTGACAGCCCACTCTGACTAACATGGGTCCCCCTACAACACTACGCTAGATCTTGCTTGGCCCCACCTAATGACTTTTGGATCAGTTTTTGGGGAGAGGACAGAGGAAGAGGAAAAACAAGTCTTTTTTTTTTTTTTAACTTTAGAATTTCCCAGATGTCAGTCATTCAAATAATACGGTCACCACTCAACCAGCTATGCTATCACATACTTAATATTTTTCTTTCAAATCATTTTGTTTTTCTTTCAACCATTTTGCTCATCCTCAGTAATAATGTCTAAAATCATGGGATGTGATGGGTTACTTATGTTTTCTCTATACATGTTACAATAAATAACAAAATAATAAAATAATAGACATTTGTCCATCTACTCCTTAAGATTACCCCAGATACAACCAGTTGTGCATCTGCCATTCTCTAGGAAACTCTTGCTTTACTGGACTCCTGCCCCTGCAGCCTCTTCTGCTTATTTATCGATACTTCACTGATAAACTATGTCTCTCCCCAGGCAGGAGCTGTACTTCGGGACACAGTAAAATCTCTCAGCCAGGCCTGGTGTGCTCAGGATTCCAGCTTAGCTTATGAGAGAGCCTTTCTGGCAGTGTCAGTGAAGCTTCTTGAATATGTGGCCCGCATGGCTCCTGAAATGGCAAGACAGATGGCTGCCCCCATGACAAACATGATCAATGGGAACAATGCCATCCGGGAGTTTGTCCAGGGACAGGGAGGTTGGGTAAGTATGTCGGAGCCCCTGGCTTTAATAGGCATTTGCATTGTTTTTGTACTAATACCTGGGACTCCCAATTCCAGATTCTTTCTGTAAGTTGGAAACCAAGTAGAAAAACAGACCTCCTTATTTTGCTGCAAATGGCAGGTTTTTGTTTTTGTTTTTGTGTGTGTGCCATGGAAATGGCAGCAGTCAGAAGCTCAAGATTATAGATGTTGGACTCCAGAAACATTTGCCTAAAGTTTTAGTTGACTACTAACAGTGTAGAGCTAAATTCCGCTTCCCAGATATAACAGCCTAGGAAGCATACTAGTGATAGTGTACTGGGCTCAGCCTGGCTTCAGAAATTCAGAATCATCCCCTGTTGTCTAACCAAAAACAATGTCATTTGCTGCAGTAATAACTATAGGAGAATAACTAAGCCCATGTCTTACTAATCATTAGAATATCTGCTCTCATAGAGCATTCCTCTTCATGTCCAGCATCAGCAGAAGCCTTAGTAAGAGCTGCATTCCTGGGAGGTACCTGTAAGTAATTTGTGGTTTCTTGAGGAAGCTCCCTGTAGGAAGATGATCCCTTTGACCGAAAGATATTCATTGTCCTTCCTAGGAAAATCTGGAGAGCTGAAGAAGAGGTGGCACTGTTTACCAGCTTGAACATCACTGCTACTTTGATCGGGCGATTGATTTCTGGCAGTTAAAACAGATGACCAAATGCAAAGCTACCTTCTTTTGGACTTAGCTGAATAATTTCTTCTCTACTGATGATGCTAAAGTTAGGAGCAGCCCTCGGAGGTCTACAGAGATTTTGTACTTTCTGCCTTTATGTGAGTTTTAATGAGGTTCCATTTAAGCAAATACCTCCAGATACAAAGTAATGGCTTGTTAGGAGTGGAATTCCAGGTGACAGAGCAGGACTTCGCTGGAGATAGTTTGGAAAAGGGAGCACGTGGTAAACTATTCATTCAGATTTGGCCCTGTCTTTTGGTAAGGATCTTGTCTACTCATTTTGCAGTTTAAAGATCTTCTGGGAGATTTTGGTTGGAACCATGTTATTTTAAGTTGAGAATTTTCTTTTAAATCCCTAGCCTAAGTTTTGTGTTAATTTCACCAAAGCAGAATTATTTTATGAATTTTTAGGTTGAAAGCAAAAAATGGCAGTTTCCTCATCTGCCTTTCTACTAAAAAGGCCGACAAAAGATGAAACGTCATATTTTTACTGCCACAGGATGCAGGAAGTGCTGGCCCACATCTAGGACAGTGGGGCCATCCCAGCTTAGATGAAACTAGCTGTATACCACAGTATTTTTCAAACCGAAAACTGGTTTACATACCCCTGGTGGACCTTATAAATTGCTGATTTCCAGGCCCCGTTCCTAGAGATTCTGATTCTGTAGGGGTGGGCGGAGGCCTAGGATCCTACCTTTTTGAAAACCAGTTCCACAGGGGATTCTTTTGTACATATAGAATTTGAGAGCCATTACTTTAGAGCAGGGCTTGGCCAAATACTGCCCACTACTTTTTTTGCAGATAGGTTTATTGGCATGCAACTACACTCGCTTGTTTCTAGATTGTCTATGGCTGTTTTAGCATTGCAATGGCAGAGTCGAGGAGTCACAGCAGATACCTTATGGCTTGTAAAATATATTTAATATCTGGCCCTTATGGGAACATGTGTAGCTTTAAAGCTAGGTGAACATTTCTCCTTGAATTATTTAAGTTCTGTTGCAATCCTGATCACTCATGCCAAACACAACTGTATGTAGGATAACTCATTTTTATTTATTTATTTTTTTTTAGAATTTAGTCTGAGAGTGTTTGTTAGTTCCTGCATAGTAAACACTTTCTCTAGGACTCTGAATCAGAGAGCTCCGAGACTCCTAGGTAGTCAGTCATTAGAGGGTATACATTTTCCTGGCCCTACCATAGGTGACTGGTAGTGACTGGAAGCATATGATATCTACGGTATGTGTGTCTTGTAATAGTCCTTAATCATCTTATAGTTGAGTAGGCAATCCTCAAGTAGAGACTCTTATATTCATAAGCCCCAAGCCTAGACTACCTAACTGATTGTCAAGAAAAAAAGCATTGCTATATCTATTTTTGAAGAGCAGCATTAATGGCTTGGTTACAGTTTGGCTCAAGTGTAACCACATCCCCTCCCTTCAGACAGCCAGCTATCTGCTTCCCCAAATGCATAGAAACAAGGATGTAGGTAGCATTGCTACTATATTTTGACTTTTTCAAGTTATGCTCTTTCCTCTATTCATAGATAAATCACAACAGGTTAGTAATCCCAAATGAGATTCCATGTCTCTATTAATAGAAATTAGCTTTTTTGCTACCAAGTTAAGACACTCAATATATTCCTTTTTCCTTTGCATTACTATAAATTCAACATGGTGGGTTTTGTGGTATTTGACTTCTTCGGCGAAATCACTATTTTCACTTTGACCAATGCTGTTTTGTTCATGAAATAAAATTGTGTCTACATATTTGAACTAATTCTCAGCAAGTGCAGTCTCAATTGAATGACAGAGAAACAGAACAGATTGGTAGTTGCCAGGGCAGGGCGTGTGAGGTGGGGGGAGAAGATGAAAGTGGGCAAAGGGTATAAACTTCGAGTTATAAGATGAGAAAGGTCTAGGGATGTAATATACAGCATGGTGACTATAATTAATAATACTGTATCATATATTGAAAAGTTGTTAAAAGAGTAGATTTTTAAGGAACTCGCCACACACACACACTCTTTCTTCCTTCCTTCCTTCCTTTCTTTCTTTCTTTCTTTCTTTCTTTCTTTCTTTCTTTTAAATTTTTTTATTGGAGTTCAATTTTTTTTTATTGGAGTTCAATTTGCCAACATATAGCATAACACCCAGTGCTCATCCCGTCAAGTGAGATTTTATTTTTTCTAAGTAATCTCTACACCCAACATGGGGCTCGAACTCACTGAGTTCAAGAGTCGCATGTTCCACTGCCTGAGCAAGCTGGGTACCCCAAAACACATCTATTCAGCTAGGTAAGGTGATAGACATGTTAACTAACCTTATTGTGGTAAGCATTTTGAAATATGCATATATAGCAAATTATTACACTGCACGCCTTAAACTTATACAAAGCTACATGTCATAACATCTCAATCAGCTGAAAGATAAAGTAAATGATAAATGTCAGAGGCCAGCAGCCTCCTCTTTGTCTTTTTTTCTCCCACTTAGCTAGACCAGCTCCCTGTTTCATCCTATACTGCCAATAAAACATTAGAATATGAATCTGGCTCCGAGTGTACAGCATTATTTTGAGATTGCGGATATGGTGCCTCTGGGGATTATACCAAATAAATGGGTAATGCAGCTCTGATTTGGATGTTGTGTTTGTTACTAGGCCATCCGCTTCTAGGCGAGCTGAAGTGGTGGAGTTGCAGCAAGAAGACACTGTAGCCCAGAGATTAAAAATACCTTCAGATTGTCTGATTTTAACAATTTAGTTTTACCAGAGACTAATCATGTGAATTGGGCCAGTAATCCAATTCCTTTGTGTCTTAGTTTCCACATCTTAAAATAGAGATGTTTTGGTCACTAATTCATAGGATTGAGGTGAGGGGTAAATGAAGCAATACATTGTGTTAAGGGCTTAGCCCAGTTTCTGGAATATTTTAAGCACTGCACCATTAGCAATTTGAGGCTGCAGTGATTTGGGGTTCGTAAAGTTCTAGCTTGACTTTTTTCTCTCCACTGACACTGTCTTTTACAAAGATAAGCCAACCTTCTGGCTTTACCTCTCACCTCAATGTGAGTGATTTCTAAGTCTGACTAATTTTCCTTCTTCCTAAATCCACATCTACAAGCTCTGATTCTTCATTTCTGTATACCTTTTTTTTTTTATATCTATGCTTTCCCAAACTGCCATCCAGCTAGCTCATAACCTTAGTCATTTTCCCCTGTTCGCTCTTTCCAGTCTTACACACAAAATTAGTCTTTCTCACTTATTCCTTATTTTTTGACCTAATTCTCTCACAAGAGTTTATTACCACTTACCTGGACTTTTGGTAAAACCTCTTAGTTAGGCTGTTAATTGATTGTCCTGTTCCAGGCTTGCCCCATTCCAGTCTGTTCTGTATACTGCCACCAGGTTAACCAAAGCCATGGTTTCCTTGTCTATTCTTTTGATTAGTTTTTAGATATGGTATAGTTCATTTTGAAATTTTACATACTACTGAAGGAGATGATGAGACTTTCAAAATATTAAGTACAAGGGGCCATTTCTTAAAAAAAAAAAAATATCAAGGACCATTGCTCTAACTGCCATTTTCTTAAGATTTTCCAGTGCAACTTTTGAAGGTGATTGGATACGTTCATTATCTTGATTGTGGTGATGGTTTTGTGGGGTGTACACATTTCAAACTTATCCAACCACACACTTTGAAATGTGTAGTTTACTGTATTTCAATAGTACCTAAATAAAGTTGTTATTTATTTATTTTTAAAACAAAACCTTCGCTGGTTTTTCACTGCCCGTCAAATAAAGCCCAACTTTTCAGCCTGGTATTCAAATTCCCTCAGGGTCTGTCTCCAACTGCCATTTCTAGCCTTTTCAATCAGGACTCTACATAACCAAGGCTTGGTCAGATTGAGCCACTCACTAAGCTACCCTCTTCCTATTGTTCTTTCTCTCTCTCTTTTTTTTTCCTAAAGATTTTATTCATTTATTTTTGAAGACACAGAGAGAGAGGCAGAGACATAGGCAGAGGGAGAAGCAGGCTCCATGCAGGAAGCCCGATGTGGGACTTGATCCTGGGACTCCAGGATGACACCCTCAGCTAAACTCGCCCCCCCCCCCCTTTCATATTGCCTCTCCTCAGGCTCTTTGACAAATCCAGGGCCTAACTCAAATGCTGCTTCCTCCATGAAGGCTATCCAGGTAACCCAAGTCAATGTGATCTTTGCCTTCTCAAAATTTTGTTTGCATAACATTTATAGCTGTACCACAAGTGGCCTTAAATTATAGCTATTTGTATACTTAACCTTCCTCACAAGTATAAGAGGTCCTTGAAAGAAGATAATTTGTTGTATTCACCTGTAGTGCACCTCTTCCTGTTCTCTAGCATATATCTGGATCTCTTAAATATTCATTAAATAAATAGATGAATAGACTGAATAAACAATCAAAAGGAAGATAAGACTTCTAGTTAATTTTCTTTAAGATTTTATTTATTTATTCATGAGAGACACACAGAGAGAGGCAGAGACATAGGCAGAGGGAGAAGCAGGCTCCCTGCAGGGAGCCCAATATGGAACTCGATCCTAGGACCCCGGGATCATGCCCTGAGCTGAAGGCGAGCGCTCAACCACTGAGCCACCCAGGCACCCCAAGACTTCAAGTTTGATTATATTTTGAACAAGATGCCAAAACCCCACCAAGAGTCCCAATTCTGTTTTAAGAAAAGGTACATTGTGTCGATTGCAAACTATCAGTTGACTTTTGCCTTCTGAGGGTTGTTTCTGAAACCAAAGGCAGAACATGATTCCCTGTGGAATGTAGGAAGCTAACTAAGAGGTTCATAGCCGATGACCTGAGATTGATGAGGGCTCAGAATGCTGTAGTGACAAGAAACAACTGTGACCAGAAGCAATCGTGACAAGAACATGGGTAGGGGACTTTCCTGGTGCTGGTGATGTAGAAAGATGAGCAAAGCAACAAGCTTCATCAGAGGTGTTTTAGAAGACTCTTCTGTGTCCATTTATAGAAGGGAGAATGGATGTATTCTGGAGAGGAAGGAGATCATTTCTTCCCCCAGCCATCACAGCCCTGCAGGATTGGACTCTGCCTCAGTGGTGGTGGCCCCATTCCTTCCTCAACAATGGCCCTGCTGCTTGGGCAGTAGCACTCAGGCAAGTGCTCTTTGCCAGGTTCTCGGGGCCTCCCTGCAGGGAAGGCCCATCTGCTCCTGGCATAGTGAGAGTGCCCAGCCAGAGACTGGTGTAGACTGTGCCAGGCAGGAGACCTGGAGTCACTGATGTAGTGAGTAAGCAAGTCAGTGTGCATCTCTCGCCAATACCTAACCGTGTTATATAGCACATGCTTTCATAACAGAAACAGGTTTATTTTAAGTGTGCTTAAGACCACGTGAAGTGTTGTGGCTTACACAGATACATACAGAAGACACTAGCACTGCCTTTGATAAACTTAACCCTCTAGGGGGAGGGTTATGTTTTTTCTTTTGAATAAACTCTTTTAAATAATCTTACGGGAGACTAGGAACATGTGAAAAAATGAAGAAAACTTCTATAGCTGAATATATAGACTTGATCCTGAGAGAAGGCCAACTAAGTAAGAGAAATGTGTGGTGAGATGGCATTAGGAGCAGGGTTTTTGAAGAAAAGAGTAACCAGGCTTTACAGCTTTATTTTCGTCTTGACAAAAAGTAGGGGAAAGGTGAGAAGTAGCAAAAGAGGTGGTGATAGAATGAGCAAGGTCTGTGGATAATGTGGCTAGGTAGTTTGGATAGGGACACATGGGGAGGGGCGTGGTGGCAAGTGGAAGAATCAGGACAGACGTGTTCCCATAGACCATCAGCGATTACTTTGGGTCTTTAGCATGACAGTAGAATTTTAAGAACTTTCGTGGTTTCTAGAAGCCTTGGTTCCTAGGAGATGGTAGCATCGGGTATAACTGAGAGCCTGTTGCTACAGGAACCCACATGTGCAAAAGTACAAAAGGGGATAGTGGTCAGCAGGGGAATGGACAAGACTGCTTGAGTCTATCAGATATTGAGGAGAGAGGACAAGTTGGCCCTGGTGACCAAGGGGATGCTCACAGAGAATGGAGTATCCCACAGATAACACACGGAGCCCATATCAAATCAATGGCCCTGCAATGTAGAGAAAGGCAGGCATAGTGCCACTACAGCAAAAATTGGTGAGTGGCTTCCCCAGGGTGAAATATGCCTTCTTATATAGAGAGAAGGATGTTCTGAGAAACCTGAGAGTATTTCCTATTAACCAAATAATAACTGTCCTAATACTTTCCCCTGATATTGTCTTTGGTTGAAAGATTTTTTTTTTCTTTCGGTCATTGAATTCCAACCACGGTGACACTCATGTTTCCCCTTACACTGGCGTACTTCCCTCTTCACGATGTGGGCGACAGTGTGATGGTCACTTCTCTCCACTGCCGTCTTCCTTCTGATCACACAGCAGAGCCACAGGAGGCAGCAGTGAGGTCCTCCTTCCTCTCTCTTCTTCAGGCGCTCGTTCACTTTTACTTTCCACTAGAACTCACCTTTGAGGGTTCTGACAAACTGCTCATGGGTTTTTCACTGCATGGAACTGTCGTGTTCACTCAGGGTTTATGCCAGCCCGGTTTAAATGTTTCATCACAAGTTCATAAATCCTTTTAGGTGCTTACCAGTCTTTGCTGTATAACATGCTCCCCCTTTGCCAGCTCTTGATCTTCCCACAGGAGATAAATGAGTCATCAGAATCTCTATCAAAAAGCATGATGCTCCTGTTGTCCTCTGGTACCTGTAGAAGGAAGTACAAAAAATTAAGTATAGCAGCTTAGATTTGTTCAAAATAAAACTGAAAAAAAAAAAATAAAACTGAAGGGTTTTTTTGTTTTGTTTTGTTTTCTCCTTCACTCTTGTTTTTTGCTTACTTGAGTGGTCTACTCAGGAAATGGTCTTTCAGCTAAGTGGGTTTTTGAGGTTGGGTTATTTCACGATGTTTCTGTATCTTTTGGTTTTAGAGTGGAACAGACTCCTAAGAATTGCTGTTTGCTTTTTAAAAACTCTACAGTTATGTGAAGATAATATTTTTAGATTCTTATATTTGGGGTAAAAGTGCTATGGAGGGTATCTCAGCGAATTTCTGTCTGTCTCATATCTATCTCTATGTCAGCTCTCCCTAAGATGAGACTAAAGTTAAAGATTGTTCTGAAATATGAACTTGAGACAAAGAGCTTTAAATCTCATTTTATTAGGTCTCTTTTGTTTATTAATTAGTAAAGATCTGGTTTGGTTGGAAGTAATTATATTCTAAGGGGACCGAAACTCTCTCATTAAAATATAGAACATCATTTTCCTTTTAGGGGTATGCTTTGCTACTCTGCAAATGAGCAAGTTAGTTTGGAATGTTTTTTATTTTAATTAGTAATTACATCTTTGTCTTAGTCTTGAGATGCTTTATTATTGGCTAACAGTGCTTTTTACTGTGGCTTGTTCACTACTATATCCGCAGCCCTGACATAGTGCTTTATATTTAGTGGATAGTCAATAAATTTGTGAACAAATTGATGGATTTTTATGTCTTTTATTCTAATTTAAAGATAGCATAATAATTTTAAAAGACTTTTTAAAAAGCACCCTTGATCCCAGCACTTACACAATTGATTCTTTTCTGCATCACTTACTTAGTCTTCACCTAACCTTATACATACTTTTATAGAGTTTTAGTTATTGTGAACTTTAGCCTTTGTGCTTTTAAAGTTTTCCTTATATTTTATATGTCTTAAAATAGCCAAATTAAACATCACATTAGTTAGTGCTACAAAAAGTTCCCCTTTAATGCCAGATGGGGCTAACTGGGGAAATACTATCCTATTCTCAACAAATATTATTGAAGAATTATGCTTAATTTTAATTTATTATGTGGCTCTGGATTGAAATTCTTTATTGGCCTCACCTGCCTATAGCAGGATCCCTCAAAGACTGTTCCTTTCCTGTTGTGAGGAAAATAAAGTGGATGCAGCTTCATAGTGTTTGGAATCATAATTTCCTAAAGGAAGTTTGAATAATGCAAAACAGAAAGGATTGCTAATATCTTAAATAGAGGAAGCTCTAATGGCACATTTCCCGGTTTCCTTTGGTATTATTTCAGGCTAATTTTGCTAACATTTATGGAACTCCTGTCCTCAAGCAGAGATGATATGCTGATTTTGGCTTGCACTTACTCTGTATGAGACAGTCTTAGGTAGGTTTGTACTCGCTGAGGAGAGGATTTATTCAAGCTGAGATATGGAAGCTTTTTTCTAGAACAGCCTGCCTGTCAAACAAGCCAAAATGCCATGTGTACAGTGTGGCCTCCTGAAGCAATGGCCTTTTCCAAAGCACTCTTTGGGAAAGTAGAAATGTCTTCTCTAGACCTGGAAAGCTACTGTTGCCAGCAAGGTAGTCGATTTTACTCTTTCTTCTGTTCCTTATAGTTAACTAGTATTGGATACAGAGGATATTGGGCCAACTTCCTCATCAGGTGCTCTTCGTGGGGCGGGGGCACACTATTCTCCTGGCTCCTGTACAGTCCTGAGATCAACAACACTTCCCTTAAGCAGGTCGGCACTTCCTCAGCCCTGGGGAGAGATACAGACTGTCAGAAGCAGCTGACTTTGCTTCATCCAAAAGAGAATTTGAGGTCTGTCTGGCAGGCTTAAAACTTCTGAATAAAAATGCCTTGTCTGATGAACAGAAATTTGCCACTGATCACGTGGACAAAGAACTTTGGGGAGAACGGTACAGGTGGAAGATGTCTTAACTCCATACAGTGCCTATCTCCCTTTCTGACACTAATTTTTCTGAGTTCATCTGGGACCTGAAGAAACAGAAAGTATTAGCAGGACCTCTGTGTTCGTGGAGGAACTGGGGAGAAGCAGACCCCAGCCATGAGAACTGGCCTTCTGTCTTTTCTCTAGGAAACAAGAAAAAAAAAGGTGAATCTTGCTTAAAGATGATGAAGTGGAAGAGTCTCAGAGCTAAGCAGACCATGTGTTATGTTCTGGTTAGCCTCTTGTTTGTTAAAACTTGAACTGTAAACCAGGTTCCTTCCTTGAGAAGGGAGGCACTAGGGCCCTGGAGTGATGGTGGCTTTGTTGTGTGACCACAGAGGCTGGTTGCGTACTAATTTCCTCTAGGGCTTGTGACGAAGTCAGTTAACCACAGCCTTCAACATGCTCTGCTCTGGCAGCAGCAGTGGCTTCTTGGTGGTATCTCGGCCATGACATACATTTGACATGCCCTCCCTCAACCCGCTGGTAGACAGCTTCTCTTGGCCTGCAGCATGGACCAAAGGGAAATTCTGCACAAGTTCCTGGATGAGGCCCAAAACAAGAAATCTAGCAAAGAGGAGTTTGCTGATGAATTTCTGGTGAGTCCTATGTGTGACACTCTCAAGGTAGTTACACAGACTGCTTAATTGATGAGGATGGTCCAACTGTCCTAGACCAAATTGCTCTTGGGATAAAAAGTGAATGTCAGACCTTGCAGGGGAAGAAGGGAGAGAGGCAAAACCAGAAGCTCGACTTTTCTCAGTGGCTTGTGTGTTTTTCTCTTGAAAAAACTATTTCAAATGTTGGTTGCTAGTTCTCAGGAGTTTGGCCAGGATTCCTATGGAAGGCTTACACAATTCCAGGTGTATAAGTACTCATATTAATTGACCATCTGGAGTTCCTAGGTACCTGAATTGAGTTGTGGTTGATGCTTCAAATGACTACTTTTATTTTATTTTATTTTTAAAGATTTTATTTATTTATTCATGAGAGACAGAGAGAGAGAGGCAGAGACAGAGGCAGAGGGAGAAGCAGGCTCCATGCAGGGAGCCTAATGCGGGACTCAGTCCCAGGTCTCCAGGATCACACCCTGGCCTGAAGGCAGGCACTAAACTGCTAAACCACCCAGGCTGCTCTCAAATGACTACTTTTAATTAATATTAAGAGGAAAGAAACCAAGATTAACTTTTCATGGAACATGATGTTTTAGCCTCCCCATGGAATCCCATTTGGATGACAAAGGTTCTTGAGGAGCACTGAAACTACCTCCTGTCATATTTCTTTATTTCTTCTTTTATTTTTCTTCTGAGAAGAAAAATGAGCACATGTGTTTTTGTACTAACAGGGTTTCCTTAAGCTTCTTTTGTTTGGAGGGGTGGAATAACAGGGATGGGGGAGAAGACACAAGTGAGGGGTATGGAGACAAATATAAGTGCCAGGTAGCCTAGGGCCAACTAGATCTGACCATCCAGGAAAACAGTGCTTCTCTTCTGAGGAGACTGTGGTGACTGATGTGTCAGCAGCTGGGTAGGCCTCATTTGTCCTATAACCTAGCATATCAGAGGACATAGGCTATCTGATAGTGCCTACTATGTATTTTGGAATACCTCCAGCTGGTGTTTCAGGGCTATAAGAACTCGAAGCCTTCGGTCTTCAGCTGTGAAGAAGTAGGAAAAACAAGAGAGTTGAAGCAGAAAATCTGAAATCAAATCATGATTCTCTTTCTTTGACATGTTCCTTAATTTCCCCATGTCTTTGTTTTCTAACTTCCAAAATGAGGATGATAATCCATGTCCTACCTGTCTTCACAGGTTGTTGTGATGATTAAATATCAATAATAATTAAGTGTTCATTCATTCAGTAATATTTATTGAGCATCTACTGTATACCAAGTTTGGTTCTAGGCACTGAAGATACAGCCATGAACAAGACCAAACTTCTGTGCTCATGGACCTAATATTCTGGCACCCGATAGTAGATATGAAAGCACTCAGTAAAGTCTTGAGTGATTAGATATTATGACTGAGTGATTATATGTTGTGAGAGAAGCCCCTATGTCAACTCAACTTGGGTAATATTGGGGCATCGTGAAAAATGTACTCTCATCGCCACTGGCCAGGCAGTGAGTCCCTCTGAGTAGACCTACCAGGGAGGGAAGCAAGGAGAAGTCCTGACCTACGTGTCTGTTTAGATATGTGCCTCCCCCTGGGCTATACTCCAGAGCCAAATTCACCCAACACATAGAGGTAAAAAGTGACCTGAGGAGGTAGGGCCAGCCTCTGTCTTATTCCAGTTGTGTTTTTAAAAATAATATAGACTACATCCCCAATATTGTACTTTTCTTACCTCAGTCATTATAAACTCCCACCAAATTATGGAAGTCACCTAACCTCCTGTTTTCTCTGCCTCTAGACTTGTCCCACCTTCAATCAATTTCCCATTCAGTACCCAACTGATCTAATAACCACAGACTGGCCATTTCCCCCTGCTTAAAAACATTGTATAGTTATTTTTTTCAGCTGTTTAAAACTGTGAAATATAATACATAGTTATAAAGCTACATACAACATGTGTAAGTATAATTATAAAGCCACCACCATCAAGGTCACGGACCAGAACATTCTTGGACTTAGGAAGACCTCTGTATATCACTTCTCTGGCCGACCTTGCACCCCACTCCCATTCCCCACCCCCACCATGTCCTGATCTGCTCTGCCCAAGGAATAATCACTATCCTGACTTTTGTATTAATCACTTCCTTGCTTTCCTAGCTCTTGGTTTCAAGGACCTTGTTTTTGGATGGTGATTAAGTGGAACCTCACTGTTCATTGACTCACGTCCTCCAGTGGAAAAACAGAGTCTTGCCCTCAGTCCCACCTAACGGTTCAGCTGAGATATCGGAGACATTCATTTTGGGGGAGTTGTGTAGTGGTGAACAGGGCTAGACTGCTTGCTGGGACAAGATCAATACTGCTGTTAACTTGAAGGGCTTTCCATCTGGTCCTGTTCCCTACCCCTCCTTAAGCCCTTTCATCTATTCTCCCAAGATTTGATGTTTTTGAGGTTGGAGGACTGATTCTGTGACACAAGGCCAATGTTAGCCTAAATGGTAGAGACTTTGTGGGAATTCTAGAAAATCACCTCTGGTTCCAGGTAGACCATCTGTGTACCCTGCCCCTACCAGGTCAGTGGCTTGGATTTCCATCTCCAACCTCCCTCTTGGCTGTGTATCTGTGTGCAGAGCACATGGCCCTGCTATGATAGTTGAAGCCAATACCATGTGGCATAGGATATTTCCCATGCCAATGCTAAATTTGATCACGTTCCTATAGTGTGAACTGCCATGAAACTAGTGGAAGGGGGCACCTGGGTGGCTTGGTCGGTTAAGCATCTGGCTTTGGCTCAGGTCCTGGGATGGAGCCTTCATTGGGCTCCCTGCTCAGCGGGGAGCCTGCTTCTTCCTCTACCACTCCACTTGCTGTGCTCTCTACTCTCTCTCTCTGTCAAATAAATGAATAAAATCTTAAAAACAAGAAAAAAAGAAACTAGTGGAAATTTAGTTTAGTGGAAACTGCCATGACTATAAGCTATTCATGCATTTACTCATGTGTTTACTGAGCGCTTACTATGTGCAAAGCATCATGCTAGATAATGCAATATGCAATGAAATGTCAAAGACATTAGGAGATGTTATAGGGAGGTAGACACTAAATAGCTAATTACCCTAGTAAATATTGAATTGTGATAGTCTTGGTGGTGTGCCAAGGAAGCATCATAGTCATTATCTTATTTATTACTCATTAAAAAAAAAACCTCTATCAGGTAGTTACGATCTCTGACTCTGGAGATGGAGCCCCAGCATATAGTCCAAAAAAGAAGGGGAAAGCCACATGGCCAAGTGAATGTTATCAACAATCATGAAAAGTTAGAAATAATCTAAATGTCCAAGAAAAGAAAAAAATCAAATTACTACCACACATTCGGTAGTAATTTACAGATGAGAAAACTGAGGCTCTGAGAGGTTAAATAATTGGCCTAAGCTCATGCCACTGTTCAGCCCTTGAAGTTTAAACTGAATCCATCATTTCAAAGCCTGTGAAATTAATCCTATGCAATAGTGTCTTGCTTCAGCCTGTAACACTGAGTCCCTCAAAGGGTCCAGCCTGAGAGTAAGTCTCCAGTTAGTATAGTCTCTCTTTTTCTTTCTTTTTTTCTTTCTTTCTTTCTTTCTTTCTTTCTTTCTTTCTTTCTTTCTTTCTTTCTTTTTCTTTCTTTCTTTCTTTCTAGAGAGCGATTGAGTAGGGGTGGAAGCAGAGAGAGAGAAACTCAAGCAGACTCCCCTGTCAGCACAGAGCCTGATGTGGGGTTCAATTTCATGACCCTGCAATCATGACCTGAGCCAAAATCAAGAGTTTGACTGAGTCATCCAGGTGCCCCATATTGTCATTATTCTTATAAAACAATATTATTGCAAGTTAAAAGAAAATAAATTCACCTTAGTACCAATATCCCAACAAATACAGTCTTTTTGGAGGGGAAATTCTAGTTCTTGTCCATTTATATGCTGCCTTTTACATTGTTGCAGTGATAGCATAGATACAATTTGGTATTCCCATATTTTCACTTAACATTATACCAAAATTATATGTTAATTAAAATCTCTATGGCTTTTGATGCAGCATAGTATAATGAAAGAGTAATATTCATGATAATTGCTAATACTTCCGTATTTCTCATAGAAACTGTTCTAAACACTTTCATGTATCAACTCAGTTAATCCATTGAAAAAGGTACTATTATTATGTTCATTTTATAGATGAGGAAACAGAGAGGTTAACTGACTTTCACAGGGTCAGAGAGCTAGTAAGTGGTGGAACAGAGACTCAAGTTCAAGTAGTCTGGCTTCACCATTTATATTTATAACAACTCAGGCATTATATAAACCTGAGTTTGCATTTAGGTTCTGCCTATCATTAGCTCTGTCACCTTGAACAAAGTCATTTAAAAGTGGGAATAAATAAACATTCACATTACAGAATTGCTGTATAGGAAATGGAATAAATATACACAATGCCTGATGTGTGGTAGTAATTTGATTTTTTCTTTTCTTGGACATTTAGATTATTTCTAACTTTTCACGATTATTAATAACAAGCAATAAATGCACTTGGCCATGTGGCTTTCCCCTTCTTTTGGACTAAATGCTGGGGCTCCATCCTCAAAAGTGTCCTTACTGGGTCAAAGAGTCTTAGCATCTGATTGGCTAAGTATTGCCAAATGCGTTTTTTGTTTGTTTGTTTGTTTGTTTGTTTTTACAAGTAGACTCTTTTATTGGAGATTCAGAGGTTTACGCCTTTCTATGGTAGGAAGTTCCGTGGAGAAAGCTCTTGAACTCGGAAACACATGCCGTCTGGTCCTGCAGCTGTGCACTCTTTTCTCACACAGCTTCTGACAAGCTTCTAACATAAGGGAGTTAGAGGCTAATTCCACATGCAGTGTGGAGCCACGAGGGAGAGCTTGGGTGCTCAACGTTCAGAAGTGTGGCTTGAAGCCAGCTTTCAACTAGCCTCTCTCTTAGGAGAGATCGAAGCAAACTCCATTCGAGGTGAGGAAGTTTGGTGAAAGCGCTGTAGTCAGCCTGGAGACGCAAGCATCCCAGGTCTGCACGAAGAGACTTGCCTCTCACACCATTTCTGCCAGGCATTGTACAGAAGGCTGTTAGGGCCTAGGTATACTCGGTTGTGAATGCGAGAGGGAAACGCCATAGGCTCAGCTCTCAGAAGTGTGTATGTATGCCTTCAAGCCAGCTTTCAACTCGTCTCTCCTATTGCAGGAAAAACCTAGCTCAACTCTCGGTGAGCAGGTTTCAAGGAAAGTGCTGTATTGAACTCGAGACACAAGGCTTCTGGGTAGGCAATTTGCCACTTGCCTCTCACACAACATGTGGCAGGCATTGAACATCAAGGAGTTAGAATTTTTTTTTTTTTTTTTTTTTTATGACAGTCACAGAAAGAGAGAGAGAGGCAGCAGGCTCCATGCACCGGGAGCCCGACGTGGGATTCGATCCCGGGTCTCCAGGATCGCGCCCTGGGCCAAAGGCAGGCGCCAAACCACTGCGCCACCCAGGGATCCCAAGGAGTTAGAATTTAAGTGCACAGGGAGAGTGCAGCCGGGAGGGATAGGACTTGTGCTCAACTCTCAGAAGTGTGCCTTGAAGCCAAATGTGGTTTTTAAAGAGCTTTTCTAACTTGCAAAGTCTGAATTTATCATCTTCTCTATTAACACTTACTAGTCATTTATTTTTTTTTAAGATTTTTAAAAAATGGGGATCCCTGGGTGGCGCAGCGGTTTAGCGCCTGCCTTTGGCCCAGGGCGCGATCCTGGAGACCCGGGATCGAATCCCACGTCGGGCTCCTGGTGCATGGAGCCTGCTTCTCCCTCTGTCTGTGTCTCTGCCTCTCTCTCTCTCTCTGTGACTATCATAAATAAATAAAACTTAAAAAAAAAAAAAAAGATTTTTAAAAAATGTATTTATTCATGAGAGACAGAGAGAGTGAGGCAGAGACACAGGCAGAGGGAAAAGTAGGCTTCCTGAGGGGAACCCGATGTGGGACTTGATCCGGGATCTCCAGGATCACGCCCTGAGCCAAAGGCAGAGGCTCAACCGCTGAGCCACTCCAGGTGTCCCACCTTGACGCTCAACTGCTGAGCCACTCCAGGTGTCCCACCTTACTAGTCATTTAATAACTATACAAGAAAATAAATAAATCTTTTTGACTGCTTACCATATGTTAAGCAATAAGTGGTTTACCATATATGATCATAATCACTGCAACAGCCCCGAGAGGAAAGCATTATCTTCATTTAACCCATAAAATGGCAAGGCCAGGATTTGAAACTGGTCTGATTAAAAGCCCTTTACCTCTATACTGCATCATAACATCATAACATGCCTCCCCCTGCCCCCAATTTAGTGTAAAATAGTACTTTGCCCCCAATTTAGTGTAAAATAGTACTTTGTTACATTAATTCTATTTATTTGATTTTAGAGACTCAAACATTTTCCTGATTTTCTTTTTCTTTCTTTTTTAAAAATTGAAGTATAGTTGACCAACAGTTGTTACATTAGTTTTAGGTGTACAACATAGTGATTCTACAACTCTATATTCCATGGTTATTTTCAACCTGCATTTTCTTTTTTTTTCAACCTGCATTTTCTTATATAAAATTTCTGTTCTTCTACCTTCAACAATCACTAATCCATGGAACTGTGCTCCAGACTGTGCTAAAGTGCTTCACAAATAGAGCCTCATTTGCTTCCCAAAGAATCCTTTACATTGGCTAACCAAGTCCTGCACGGACCAGTGCTCATATGCTTCTCCAGATTCCTACAGCACGTTGAGTTTTTTCTCCTTGTCGTACTTCTTCTACCACAGGGCTGTGGCATACGTGCTGTTCTCCCTTTCCTTGAATAGTCCCTCATACTCCTTTTTACCTAGTTAACACTTCGTAGTTCTTCAGATTTCAATTTGGTGGTCATTTCCTCAGAAAAGTCTTTCTTGACCTCTCCAAATAGAGCAAACCTCCCATTATACATTCTCATTAGCACTGTCTTTTTTTTAATGCCTCTTTTTTTGCCCCCAGCTTTATATAGGTTTTCATAGCATATATCACCATTCCAATTTTACATCTCTTTGTGCCATTATTTGATTAATGTCTGCTCTTCCATCAGTCTGAAGCTCCATACAGACAAGGCTCACATTTAGTTCTGCTTATCTTGGTATCTTCAACCACTAGCACATGTTTGGCAAGTAGTAGACACTGAGGGACAGCTTGCCTAAGGTCATTGCAGTTCATTAAGTGGTGGAACTTGGATTGGAAATAAAACTATCTAACTGGTTAGTCTGTGCTCTTAGCCCTCGTTCTGATCGCTGACTCTATTGCTCCCAATTTATGCATTGGTCTGAACCTTTCAAACTTATATATACACACAGAAAAGTGCTTTAGACGCACATATGAAGGGAGCCTGGGTGGCTCAGTTGGTTAAGCATCTGACTCGATCTCAGCTCAGGTCTTGATCTCAGGGTGGGGAGTTCAGGCCGCATTCTGGGTTCCACACTGCACATGGAGCCTACTTAAAAATAAATTTTAAAAAATAAATAAATGCATATACATGCAATTTAACAAGTAGTGATAAAGAAGGTACCCATACAAGCACCACTCAGATCAAGATATAGAATGTTGCCTACACTTCAGAAATCCCTTGGGTGTCCTTCTAGATCACAACTCCCCCCCAAAACCCACCACATTAGAAGTAAACGCTGCTCGGAAATGGTTATGAGTTTTATTTATTTTCTATCCCCTTCACCTATTTTGCCCATCCCCCAACACCCTCCCCTCTGGCAATCACTAGGTTTGGTTTGGTTTTGTATATGAGTCTATTTCTCTTTTCATGTTATTTGTTTTATCTTTTAAGATTCCACATATAAATGAGATCACGTGATATTTGCCTTTCTCTGTGAATTATTTTCTTTGTTCTTCTGCATAGCTTTAAGGCCTGTATAACTGAACAGTAGAGATTAATTTTACCTGTTTTAGAATTTTATATAATGAAATCATGTTGTTTGTGTGTGTGTTTGTCTTTTTGATTTTGTCTTTCATTCTACATATTTATGAAATCTATACATTTTGTTACATTTGGATTTTTTTTCCTAATAATTTTTATGAATTCCATCAGGGTTGAATATATGCAATTACTGTAGCGTTGTGATCACAGAGTGCATTGAGCAAGGTCACGTAGTCACTTAGGATGGTATTAGCTATTTTGGATCACTACAGTCCAGGGTCATGGCTTTAGTTTTGCTGGTCTAAAAATTCAATTTTATCAGTATGCCTAGAGTGGATCAGGACTAGGCAAACACATAAGAAATTCACCAGAAATAAGAGTACCAATTTATTAATTTTTTAGTCAGAAAAATCACTGTCAGAGGACAAGTTTTCATTGACTGACTTCATGTTCTATAGCTTGGAGAAAAACTTATGTGAGAAGTCAACTATAATCAGAAAGTTGCCTGATGAGCGTAGTGGCTTTGGTGGCCTCAACTGTGATGGTATGGTCCCCACCTCTTTGTTCCAACCCTCAAGCTTGTGACTACTACTCTTTCCTGGCCTGCACTAGGGGCACAGTGACAGTGTTGGATGTCTTGTCTTCTAGGTTTTAGCATGAGGACCATCTGCTTCTATTAGTGCATTTTTGATCAGATAGATTACAATTTGCAGAGGAATAGGCATTCCCTTTGGCCACTTACTGCAACTGATTGTGGTTTATGACATGTACATTTCAGTCACTGTATGAAATATGGGTCAAGGCTTGGTTATGCATATCACATGCTGGTCAATTTTGTTTAAAACTCCTTTGGTTTTGGGATCCTAGGTTCCTCGGCGGTTTAGGGCCTGCCTTTGGCCCAGGGCCTGATCCTGGAGTCCCTCAGATCAAGTCCCATGTCAGGTTCCCTGAATGGAGCCTGCTTCTCCCTCTGCCTGTCTCTCTGCCTCTCTCTCTGTGTCTCTCATGAATAAATAAATAAAATCTTAAAAAAAAAAAAAACTCCTTTGGTTTAGTTTTCTATGTTGGAGGCTGTTAACGTGTCTTCATTTAGAAAGCAGGTATAGGAATGCTTGGGTGGCTCATCAGTTGAGCATCTGCCTTTGGCTCAGGCTGTGATCCTGGGGCCCTGGGATTGAGTTCAGCATCAGGCTCCCCACAGGGAGCTTGTCTCTCCCTCTGCCTATGTCTCTGCCTCTCTCTGTGTGTCTCTCATGAATAAATAATCTTTAAAAAACAAAGAAAAAGAAAGCAGGTTTAAAAGTATGAATTGTGTACAAAAAGTGAAAGCTTAGAAAATGTCAAGAATATACATATATGAGCTCACTGAATGTCTGTATGTATTTATACAAAGGCTAAATGGAATTACAAAAATATGAACCCGGCTTCATGTAGCTAGGGTAATTTGATTATGGTCTATCTACCTTCTTTCTTCTAAAATATGTTTTGTAGGAAAGAAATAGCAAATAGAAGTACAAATAACAAAAATACCACTAACAGCATTTAACCTATCAGATGGCCCTATACTTAAAATATTATAACCCTAATATTGGTCAGAGTTCAGAAATATGCAGTGTCATACATTGCTGGTGTAACCTTTCTGGAGGCAGAATTTGTATACCGTTCCTGATATATGTTTGATAATATGGATCAAAAGCCTGTAGAGTTGACAAATTCTTTGACCACTCCTAAGAATTTATCTGAAGGAAATAATGAAAGACATTGATATAGGTTTTGGCTACCTTTAATAATATTGTTTAGAACCATCATTTAGGAAGATTGAAGCATCTTAAATGTGCAAATATAAAGGAACAGGCTTCAAAAGTAATTTATGTTACACCCCATATAATGGAATACTCTGCCGTCACTAAAAATGTAGATGCAAAATCATAAGTAAAAAGAGCAAGTTGCTAATCCCTATATGCAGTGTGATCCCATCTTTATTACACACCTAGATAAAGGATTGGAATGTAATATAAAATATCAAGAATGATTAACTCTGGGTAGTGTGGGATTATAGGGGATTTTTCTAATTTTGTTTGCTTCTCTGTATTCTAAAATTCTTCAATGAATACACATTACTTTTTTATTTAAGAAATCTATGTTTAAAATTTTCCTTTAGTGTTATTTCATTCCACTTAAGGAAAACTAAAGAGGAAAAAAAGGGGAGGATGATTTTTATGTTTCTTAGGGATGAGGTATTTTTGTAGAAAAAGGATACATTATACTTATCAAATACAAGGACATATTTATTAAATACCAAGAATTCAATGAGCCCTAGTAGAAAGAATATACCCGGTTCTAAAAGTCACAGTAATGTTGGTTTATAATACATTAGAAGTTAGACTGGTAGTGCAGCAACTTCTGGAGACTTACCATAGACATACCAGAGAAGGCATGGGTACATTTTAGTTCCACAAGGAAGATCTAGATAAATTCAATTCTGTATTTATTTACAGTAACAATTCTAACTGGGCAGCCATGAACACCGTACCTTCTGCATAGCCAGTGCACAAACATTGGTCCAATTCAATGACTCATTGATGTGAAACAGCCTATTGAGTGAACATGCTTACCAGAATTTCTTGACTTTTGTGTACACTGAGGTGAAATTTTTTTTTCTGCTACCACCAGAATAAATACATCACTTCTAAAGCTAACTCCTTTCAACTCCATCCCAGCCTCTCACTGGGGACCATTCAGTCCTACATTTTCTGATACTCACAGGATTTATAAAAACAAAACAAAACAAAAACATTTCTTGTCATATCATTACATTGTAAGTATCTAAAGAGTTGAACTTCTTGGTTTATTCACCCCACTTTAGCAATCGCTTACCCACTCACCCACTTGCCTTAACTATGGGACTGCAACCCGATCCTCATATGTTTGGCGGGCTAGTTGGAGCTAGATTGGAGGCTTAGAATACATCTTATTGACCTGGCGTTGGTTGTAGACTTTGAAGAACTAGCTTGAGAAGCTCTGGAAACAGCCCAACCTGATTCTCCTCTCTCATCTAGCACAGGGGGGCCGAATTTGAATTCACCCACTCTGAAATGTAACTTATGCTAGGTCTTCTATACAATGATGTCGTTCTCCAAGGCAAAGATAATATGGTCTTGGGCTTTCTTTTTCTTTCTGTCCTCTTTTAGGAGTGACCTTAATCCACTTGTTAGTAATTTACTGACTAGTCAATAAGAACATACTAATGACTCTGTCCTGATTTCTATTTTTATGGCCAAGACTTCAGTTTTCCTGTTTTGAAGGGAAAAAGATAGTATAGACCATAAACCAAATGTGTGTACTATTAGCTTGTGAAGCATACACCGAATCTGGTTTGTCATACATCCCAACTGACCACAGCCCAGGAGGGATACTGGCCTCCCCCCCCCCCTTTTTCCCCTTTTCTTATTCTCTCAGCAACTTTGCCCCTGATTTCTCATTGGTGCTGCCTCTAGTGAACGCACATCCCTGTACCCTGTGGTTGGCAGAGAAATACCTTCTCCTTTTGACTTATCCTTCCCCCTCAATCCCAACCCATCCCCTGGCTGTGTTTTTTCTTTTATGCATTTTTGCTGTCTAGTCTCATAGCTCCTCCTTTTCTGATAAGGTATATCTGTTCTTCTGTCCTAATTCTGGTCTGTTCTGTTCTCTGTTGGGGTGTTGGAACCTGTGGGTCTGGTAGGGAGAGAAGGAAAAAAAAAGGCCCTTACAGTGGTCTGAGCTAAGGTATCCAAAACTAAAACAAAACAAAACAAAAACCTTTCACACTTTCCAAATTAACAATTCCATAGACATTTCCCGTGTGATGTTTTGTTAAGAGCGCATCTCCCTGTGTCATCCAGCAGGATGACTCCAGGAGGAGGAACGAGTCGGGGGGTAGGGGGGATGAAAGCCATTCCGTCCCATTGTTGAAGGTGGCAGGTCCACCTTCAACAAACCTGAACAAGCACAGGTTTGCAAGTGCACATGTGCGTGTGTACACACACACACACACAAACACAGTCTTTATCTGTGACATTTTACCAAATTAATAGATGCTTAACTTACAAAAAGGGCTTTTGGTCTACAGCATTCTCCCTAGAAAGCATTCCACAAGTAAGCAAAGCAAAACAAACAAGTAGGAACCATGTAGCAAGGAGTAAGCACTAGGCTCAGTTCTGGAGATTTCTAAGAGAAACAGTTCTGGGACTTGACATCTTTTCAGCAACCTAAAAATGATCATTCCAAGGATGCATCAGAGCAGAGACAGCTGAAAAATTGGTGTAACTTGAGTGGGAATCTTTATAGCCTCCCATGTGCCTGTGGCATATCTTTAGTTAAATTCCCAAATTAGCCCACTTGCATCTATCTTGCTATGAAAATATGTCATATCGTTGTCAGTTCAGTTTATTGTTTAGTTCCCTTAAAACTAATCCTGAAAATCCACAGGAATTCATGGTAAGAAACGAGAATTTAAGGACTGTATACCTGCTTTTTAATAGGTTTCCTGTGTCTGATTTACCTCTAGAAACAGAAAAAATGGTCATTAAAACAACACATGCTGGTATTTGTGGCTCAGCAACTCAGCAGGCAGTAACTGTCCTGTTTGTCACCTTTAGTGGGAAAACGCTCACAATCCTATACTCCGTGGTGATGTAACAATTTAGCGATCTATGTATTATTTGGAAAGTACCAATTTAATTAGTTCTAGATATTTGGAATTCTTTGTGTTATGAACTGGCACCTAAAAAACATCTCATGATCCCAACTTTTCATTAAGTTATCTTGAGGTGATCTTGAAATCTAATGATGGATTTGGATGATTTATTGGAGCAAATTTCTATTCTCTATGACCTTTTTTTTTTTTTAATTTCTCTCTCTGTCTCTGTCTGTGTCATCATACCTTGATTTTAGGTTCTCCCTTCCTCACTCATTTTTTTAAATGACGTAGTTGTAAGTGTCCTTCATAAACTCCTACAGATAAACACACATTCTAATTACGTGAAAACTAGGGGATCCCTAGGTGGCTCAGCGGTTTAGTGTCTGCATTCAGCCCAGGACGTGAGCCTAGAATCTCAGGATCGAGTCCCACATCGGGCTCCCTGCAAGGAGCCTGCTTCTCCCTCTGCCTGTGTCTCTGCCTCTCCCTCTCTGTCTCTCATTAATAAATAAATAAAATCTTTAAAAAATAATTATGTGAAAACTCTATATGAGGTATGGCAACTAAGCAACAATAAATAACACACCCCTTTCTTTTTTTATTATTTTTTCTTGTTGCCAATCCCTTGAGGAAATCTCTTTTTCTATTTTTTTATTTCTCTATTATTTTACCTCGTGGAACAAAATAGACCATAATCTTGGCTGAGAAATGTAAAGGCAGTGCCAGATACACTTTTAGGAGAATGAAAAGGAAACCATAGTTTTAAAGAAATCATATTATACATAATTGACAGTGACATCAATTTGTAGAATACTTTTTTTTTTTTTTTTTGAGAGAGAGAGAGCGAGAGCACACGCACATGCTTGCATGTGCAAGTAGCAGGGAAGGGCAGAGTGGGAGAGAGAGAGAATCTCCAGCAAGCTCCACCCAGCACAGAGACTGCTACAAGGCTCAATCTCATGACCCTGAGATCATGACCAGAGCCCAAATCAAGATTTGGATGCTTAACCAACTGAGCCAACTGGGCCCCCCACAATTTATATAATCTTAAAAGAACCTGGAGGTCAATCTTAAGGCGTTTTATAATTGTAGGACAGTGGGGAATATGGGAAAATTAGCTTGGGGTCCAACTGGGGAGAATCTTAAGTACTTAACTAAGGAGTGTGGACTTTTTCCCAGTAGCAAGGGGGATTCACTGGAGTTGTTGTGGTCATGAGAGAGATAAAGAAAGCAATATTTTAGTAAGATTAACTTGACATGATTGTCCCTTGATGAATTTGAGTGAGGAAAGACAGAAAAGTATGAAGGTGAGTTAAGAAGCAACTGGAACAAGTTTGAATTTTAAGGTAGAGGATATAAATTAAGGTACCCGTGGGAGAGGAGACATAGGAAGGAAGGCAGTTAGTTGCAAGATACTGTGTGGGAAGAATCAGTTGAACTTGCTGGCCCAATTAGAAGTAGGAATTGTCAGAAAGGGGGAACGACAAGCCACTCTTGGTTTCCCATGTGTGGTTGCCTGGGATAAAGATAATGCCACTGGCATCGACAGCACAAACAATGGTGATTTTAGTTTTAAATGTGCTAAGTTTGAGGGTCTAATAAGATGTGAAAGTGGAAAGGTCTAGGACATGGTCAGGACTGAACTTAGGAATTGAATCTCAATATAGAAATTTGAGAGTTCTCCAATCAGGGTTGGATCTATAATTAAATTTGAATTAGATAAATAAATGTTAACATCTCCCACTGGTGTGCCTTCTATCAGAGTATGTAGTATCCCCGAGAAAATGTATATGGTGAGAGAAGAACAAAGAGTTGAGGTCTTGGGGCACCTGGGTGGCTCAGTGGTTAAGCGTCTGCACTTTTGGCTCAGGTTGTGACCCCGGGGTCCTGGGATCAAGTCCCGCATCGGGCTCCCCACAGGAAGTCTGCTTCTTCCCCTTCCTATGTCTCTACCTCTGTCTCTGTGTGTCTCTCATGAATAAATAAATAAAATCTTTAAAAAAAAATTGTTGAGGACTTAACTTCGGAACTTTGAATAACTCACAACCGGAAGGCAGAAACAGACAAAAGAGCCAGTGAGAGAGAGTAGACATGGGAATGGAGAAGGCAGAGAAGGAGAACCAAAATAATGTACATTAGGAAGGGCCAAGGGAGGAGGAGATTTCAAAAAGGAAATTAAAGAGAACGAAGACTGAGTGGATCCTGAGCGATCTGACCTATAGGAAGTAGTTAATGCTCTGCACGTGATTGATCCACCATGAAATAGTGAGTAGATAATGAAAATTATTTTCTGTGGTTCAATTCAACAAATATTCATTGGCTCTCACAGCTGTTTCCTCCCTTTCTTTCTCATATTGAGTACAGCTTCACCAAGGTCAGCTCTATTAAAAGTGGTTTCCTTAAGTGATAAGGGAGGTTAAAGTCTGGGACAAAGTTGATTCCTAAGGAGCTACAGAGGGCCTATCATTTTCTCTGACCCCAAATTCAGGTCTATAATAGAATATTGGAAAACAGGAGTAATTTTTTTAAATATTTTTTTTTATTTATTTATGATAGTCATACAGAGAGAGAGAGAGGCAGAGACACAGGCAGAGGGAGAAGCAGGCTCCATGCACCGGGAGCCCGACGTGGGATTCCATCTCGGGTCTCCAGGATCGTGCCCTGGGCCAAAGGCAGGCGCCAAACCGCTGCGCCACCCAGGGATCCCAACAGGAGTAATTTTAAGGAGTTTAATCCACTCTCTTGAGAAATCTTGTTGAACCATATTATGCCAGGCCTAGCCTGGTTCAGATCATATTCTACTAACTGAATAGGATATTTTTCTTTTTTTTTTATTTTTTTAATTAAAAAAAATTTTTTTTTTGAATAGGATATTTTTCAAAGATTGTTGCTTGGTTGAGAGGTAGGCTTGCAGATTAGGTCATATAAAAAAGGAAAAAAGAAAAGACTGCTTTTGGGACTGAAATCTTTGATATTTTGCTCGATATGGAGAGATTTTATTAGGCTTAAGCTCCATTTCTGCTATAAAGAAGGGTATCTTTATATCTGACATTTGTGTGGAGCATGTAGTTTGTCTTCAAAAAGATACTGGCTTTTAAAATATTCACTAGTTTCACCTCTAGGTTTTAGCTATTTGTGGCTCAGCTCCTCTAAGTGTGATCTTTTCACTTCTCCAAACTGAAGTCTGCTGACCTTATGCTCTGGGGCTCTGTCCTGAATTGGAGGTAGTTCTAGAAGATGCTATATGTTGTAAAAGTGGACTGTTTGGGCAGAAGAGATCGAAAGTTCTCTAGAGATAGCATCTTATCTCCGTACTCTAGGAGGATTTAATTTTTGGAATTTCATTACAGAAGCTGAAAAGACAATCCACCAAGTACAAGGCAGACAAAATCTATCCCACAACTGTGGCTGAGATGCCCACGAACATCAAGAAAAACAGATATAAGGATATCTTGCCCTGTGAGTTTTGTTTCTCCCTATAAACTTGTACCTCCTCCCAAATTCTATCATTCCTACCTCTTTTTACCATTGCCTGCTGTTCCTAGACCTGGAACAGTGCTTTGACAAATTAGCCTGTACTTTTACAACCACAAAAGAACATGCATTCACTCACTCAGCACTCATGAGCATCCACTATTCACAGTGCTAGTTCCTGACTTACAGCAAACTCTCTAAGCCTTTTTAGTCTTTTTAGACTATGTCTGTCTTTTGTATTATAGATGATCATAGCCGAGTAGAGCTGTCCTTGGTAACCTCTGGTGAAGATTCCAACTACATCAATGCCAACTTCATTAAGGTATACCCAGTATTCTCTAGTTCTCTAGGTACCCAAATAAGAGGTCGGGGTACCAGACCATATTTCTCTAGCTACCTAAAAAAAAGGTGGAGGGGATACTAGACAAGAAGAAGACAATATTATTTGTAGTCATCCTATATAATTTCTGTTCCCCCTTAGGGAGTTTATGGGCCTAAGGGTTATATTGCCACCCAGGGACCCTTGTCTACAACTGTCTTGGACTTCTGGAGGATGATCTGGGAATACAGTGTCCTGGTAAGGGCAGAATTGCCTCTGTTACTCTCTTCTGTAGCTGTCAGGGATGGAGGGAGGAGGGTGTCAGGGTATGTGACTGAGGTTTCCTTTGCATTAAAATCAATGCCTCTTGGGGTCAGTCTTTGGAATTTCAGGGTCAGGCAAATTTTTTGTCAAAATCACAATATCACCCTTATTCAAGGAAATGAAAGTTCATATCTTGACAGGTTCATTTGTTAACAAGAACTTACTAATTTGAATAGAGAAAAGGGAAGGAAGGACAGAAAAAAGGGTAGGAACAACATTTTATCATTTACCAAGATTTCTTTTTTGGGTTAAAAACCAAACAAAATAGAAAAAAAGAATGACTCTGGGATCCATGCACTAACTGCTCTTTCTAACCATCTCAATGCTCTATTTAATCCCCTCAGATCATTGTTATGGCATGCATGGAGTTTGAGATGGGGAAGGTAAGTTGCTTTCTAGTAGACCTAAAGATAAAGGAAAGAGAAAGGGGAAGGAGACTGTAGTAGAACTTTCCTTAAGTGTGTCTACTTAAAAATTATTCTTCTTGCTAGCTGTCAGTTTGGGAATTTCAAATGACTCTCATGGCTTTTTTTTTTCTTCCCCTAAGAACTCCTTTTGCCCATTTTCCCAGTAGGCTCTATATTTTCAAGTAAAAATCAAATATGCTTTTAATGTAATGATTCATTTTCCCACTTTTTGCATCAGGCATCTTTAACCAGCAGTCAGTACTTCTAACCCTGTGCTGCCCACCATGACATCCACTAGCCACATGTGGCTACCAGGCATTTGAAACATGGCTAGTGCACCCAGGGAACTCCAATTTTATTTCATTTTATTTTAATGAGCTTAAATTTAAAACTCAGTTTTCCAATTCAGTGTTTGGAAAACTTTATGTTTTGAACGACCAGGGTACGTGAATCTTTTTCATCTATACATTTAACGAACTCTAAATGGAAAGAAAATGTTTCCAATGGAAATTTAGTGTGTTGAGATGTGCTATAAATATAAATACACACTGGGTTTTGAAGACCGAGATAAGAAATGCCAAATATCTAATATTTTTTATATTGATTATATGTTTTATTGATATACTGGATAAGATGTATCATTAAAATTCATTTTTTTCATTTTTGAATGTGGCTATTAGAAAACTTAAAACTGCATGTAGAGCTCACATTATGTTCCTATTGAAAGACACTCTTCTTACCTACTGTTGGCATTCATAATTCCAGTTAAAAACCAAATTTTCAGGGGCCCTGGGTGGCTCAGGTCATGATCTCAGGGTCCTGGGATCAAGCCCCTGCTGCAGTCTGGCTTCCTGTTCTGCAGGGAGTCTGCTTGTTCCTCTCCCTCCACCCTGTATCCCTCCCCCCCCATTCCCTCCTCCTTGCACTCTCTCTTTAAAAACAAAACAAAAAAAAAAAATAAGCTTTCACTTAGCTTGTGCAGCTTTGCTTTAATAGACATGATTTCTGTTAATCCCTTTGAAATACAGTTGTCCCCCCTTATTCACGGGGGAATCACTCCAAAACACCAGGTGGATGCCTGAAACCCTATATACACTATGTTTTTTTCCTATGCATACATACCTATGGTAAAGTTTAATTTGTGAATTAGGCACAGTAGGAAGTTAACAACGACAAAAATAAAATAGAACAATTATAACAACATACTATATGTTATGTGGATGTGATCTCTTTCTCAAAATATCTTATTGTATGGTTCTCATCCTTCTTATGATGATGATGTGAGATGATCAGATGTTTATGTGATGAGAGGAAGTGAGGGGAATAACATAGGTGTTGTGATGTAGGGTTAGGCTACTCCTGCCCTTCTGACAATACATCCTGGACTGTAGGTACCTGAAAGACCACAGTTGACCTTGGATAACTAAACTATGGAAAACAAAGCTATAGACAAGGGGCAACTACTGTATTAAAAATGTCAGATCTCTTTTACTTCTTCCGACTCCTAGGAAGTCTGTAATTTATATATCCTTTCGTGTTTTTCCCATCCTTGGAGATTCCAGACCATGATGTTGGGGTTGAAGCCCCAGGGGTTAGATGTTCCCAACCTAAGTGAAGGACACAGAGATGAATCTGCTTCTGAAAGGGGGAGTGGGTTTTGTTACCCAAAAGAGACTAGAATATCTGGAGGGAAATCATTACATTCTTCTTTATGCAACAGAAAAAGTGTGAGCGCTACTGGACTGAGCTAGGAGAGCTACAACGGCAACTTGGCCCTTTTTCCATATCCTGTGTGAGTATGATGTCTGCTCCCATTATGGCTGAGAAGACGCTCTGGGATCTACTTTATAGAGACTAGCTTTTGAAGATTCATCTTTGAAATAACTAATATCTTAATTTACTTCTTAGGAAGCTGAAAATAGAAAATCTGATTACATAATCAGGACTCTAAAAGCCAAGTTCAATAGTGTAAGTATGGAACTGGAGTAGTGAACTCAAGAGCTGGGCATAGGACAATGGGGAGTAGGGGACCTTTGATGTTTTGGGTAAATCTTCATATGCAAAAGAAACCTTTGGTGTCTCTATTCCCCAGTCTATTACACACTATGGCACATCTATAACATGATAATATTTGTAGGGTGGATAGAGGCTGGGAACCAACTTAAGAGCTCACATTGCCCCGTTGCTCTAGGCCCAAGGGGTTTAATATATCAGCATGCCAGGGACCCACTTGAACTGGTGAAGCATGCCAGTTGGGAAGTTCTGGTTTGGACTATCTTAATATCTACCTCCTCTTGTGAGTGGGGACAGACCAATAGTGACTTGAGATCACTTTTAATTATTCTCAGATGGCATGTGGTCACCAGAGAAGAAAGCAGCATAAATTGTCAACAGGACCAAGATGCTACTTAGGAAATCAGAATAACCTGGTGGTAGAATGAATGAGGTGGGGTCCTCACACTGAGCTTTCCTTTTATTCTGGCTCTTTTTTATAGGAAACTCGAACTATCTACCAGTTTCATTACAAGAATTGGCCAGACCATGATGTGCCTTCATCTATAGACCCTATTCTTGAGCTCATCTGGGATGTGCGATCTTACCAAGAGGACGACAGGTTTCCCATATGCATTCACTGCAGGTATGATGCTGTTCTCGGAAACTTCCACCCAAAACAAACCAAATGTCATAGTCTGGCCAGGACTCCTGCTATAACCAAAGGAAGATGGACTTTGTTGAAATTAATTAATAATTATTAAAGATATTACTTATTTACTTGAGAGAGAGAGTGCACAGATGGAGAGGGAGAAGTGGACTCTCCCTGAGTGGAAAGTTCAATATGGGGTTCCATCCCTGGACCCTGGGATCATGACGTAAGCTGAAGACAGGCACCCAGGCACTTAATCGACTGAGCCACTCAGGCACCCAGACTTTGTTGGAATGGTACAGACAAGTAGCATGTAGGCTCCTGATCCTAGTCTCAGTTTTCCCAGTTGATCAGAAAGGAATGAAGCTTAGAAATGAAAGTGATTAAAAAAAAAAGAAGAAGAAAGAAATGAAAGTGATTGAAAGAGCAAGGTCCATAAGCAACAACAAATCATAATAAATTCAACCTGAGCATTAAATCAGTATTTCCTGACAAATTACTTGTGAACAGTGCAGTTCTAGAGACTCTTGCTGAGAGAAGTCACGTAGGATCTGTCCCAAGGTTCAGTGTGGGCACGTGGCAACTGACACGCATGCTCTGGGAAGTAGGGATGGAAGTTGGGACTGTTTCATTGCCTCAAGGTTTCTGATTCCTCAATCTGCCAGGGAAATTTCCCAGCTATTGTCAATGATCCACCCTCTACAACTACATGTGCTCTTGTGATCTTCCATTTCAGTGCTGGTTGTGGAAGGACTGGTGTTATCTGTGCTATTGATTATACCTGGATGCTACTAAAAGATGGGGTGAGTTTCTCTCTGTAGGCACTTCCTGTTTGCTTACACTGCTACTTTCAGACTTAGGAATTGTTTGGTTCTTCCAAACATCTATCTCCATGACTCATCTTTTCTAGAATATTTACCATAGACCCACTTTGTCAGATGATTAAGTTAGTCCCTACAATGATGGCTCTCAAAGTGTGGTTTCCAGACAAGCAGCATCAGCATCACCTGAAAACTTGTTAGAAATGCAAAATCTTGGGCCCTGCCTTGGATGGACTGAAGCAGAAACTCTGGAGGGGGGTGGGGGCAGGTGCCCAGCAAGCTCTCCAGGTGCTTCTGATGCATGCTATAGTTTGAGAATCACTGCCCTAAATTTCACAGTTACCCTTCCCTTATCCAAATTACTTTAGTGAATGGACTTAATCCACCACAACCAAACCTTGTGCTCCAATCTCTAGGAAGTGGGAAGTTGGAAATACGGGCTTTAAACCTATCTGCCAACTTCTTTCATTTCATAAAATTCTCATGCTTGCTCATCTACTGAGCCTTCTCCCATATATATTTTTAACTTCAGACATTTGATCACCACATGTAAAATCATTCTCAAGGGTTTCTTCAATCTTTTCTAGGGAAAATACCAGGCTCTAAATCACGCTGCAAGTGATGAGAAATCTCCTTCATTTTAAAAATGCATTCTTTCTCTTATTATGTTATCTTATGTTAGGAGAGCAGATATCATGGGAGTGACAAGACTGTAAGAAATAATTTATCAACAAAGCTGGGAACAAAGGAGTAAGATATTTTTTCCTTTTAACTGATAGATAATTCCTGAGAACTTCAGTGTTTTTAGCTTGATCCAGGAAATGCGAACACAAAGACCTTCATTTGTTCAAACACAGGTATGTAACCATGGTGAATGGGTCATAACATGTGTCTGGGTCTTGCTACATCTCTCTGTTCAATAGTAAGGCAAAACAGCTGACTGACTAGCTATAACACCAATTTACTCTTAGGTGCATTAGTCCATTTGCATTTCCTCCAACTCTGATAGATCAATATTTTTCCTATGTCCCTTGCCTTGGGTTAAATTCCTCTCATTCCTTGTATTTTACTGCCTGTTCAGAAAATATTAAGAAACTAATGTAATATGTCTTATAAATGGCATGGAAAAAATTCCACAAGCTGTTTGACTTATTAGAAAGAAATAGCTGTGTCAGGTTAACTTGAAGTTTTGTAGCAATAATTCACTTCTGAAACCATAGAAAATCAGATTTGTCATTTTTACTTCAGGAAGTGGTAACAGAATCTGGAGAATGCAGTCTGTATACTCATTTTTTTAACTTGAAAAATAAAAATAAAACCATAAGTCCTACCACCTAGAGGTAGCCACAATTACTATTCTTCTGTAGTCTCTCCTGATCATTATTGCATGTATACTTAAAAAACCATAATTTAATTATTCTATATATGTATCACAGTATTTTCATCCACCCCAAAGTGCTCACAGTCATTCACTCTGTTAGGAATGCTCTTCCCCTGTTTGGTTCTCTCCTCTCCCACACAAGATCCACTTCCTAGATGAAACATTCTCAGCACAGATCTCTCACTCTCTACAATATTAATTTCATCTAGACTTTATGCCCACATTTTTACCCATATTTCTAAAAAAGTGGTCTCCATCTTTAATGGAGTTTAGCATTCACCCATTCATTCACCAAGCATTTACTGATATTAAGTAACAGACACTTTCACATAACTTATTAGAACTACTTTTTACGATTTAAATAGCAAGACCCTGAAGTGTTTAAGGCTCTTACAAATGAACATGAACGTAGACTTGGAGGTAAAATAATTGACAGTGGCAGTTTAGATACTTTCATCTAGCATTTGTGAATTGAGGGGAAAAAATTAAGAGCTGTTGTAATATAAGCCTTCTGTTTGGCCCACACAGGTTTTCCACCAATAGCTAGTGGAAAAAAATTTTTTTCACACATTGACTGTAGGTGTTTTCTATATTAAACCTGTGAGGAAAAAGTTTCTGTGACATGAAAGCATTGGCTGGTTTAGTGCTACCAGACTTAAAAGTGGGCTGATCCATGTAAATGTATAAAGACCCCAGGAAGTATGCAGCCTAGTTGTCTAATATTACATTGTTATATTGAATCAGTAAATAAAACCATACCCCATTTCAGAGAAAGCCCATTTTTGGTCCACTTGTAAAGGTTGGAAGACAGCTGAAATGATTTTCGGTTAGCCTTCGCATGTTGGCATTATCAACTAGCTGAACAAATTCCTTACCAGCTGTAGCTACTTTTTCTGACAGCACTCTAATCAGGAAATAACACTGTAACCAGCTGAGTGCTTCCTGTCTGATTTTTCTCTTTTCTTAAAAAAAAAATTTGAAGGGTGTACCAATAGATGTGTTGGGTGATATAGGTTTGGTATTGTTCTTCTGCTAAGATTAGAATTGGCAAAAGCTGTGCTTTATTTGTGTAGGATTGTGTGAGGTACCAAGGAGACCCTGCTTAGGCTCTTTCAGATGAAAAGTAGATCCAAAATCAAGAGCTAGAGCAGGTCCTGTGGCAGAAAAAACCCACAGACCTTGTAATTGTGGTGGTCCCATTTCTCAATGGTGAAATCCTTTTACAAGCACAAATTTCCAGACTCTCTGTAGTGGTCTACTTTTCTTTGGTGTCTTTGCTAGGAGAAAATCACAGTGGCTTGATCTTAGCCCTAATGGCACAGAACTGAGTCAGAAGATTCAGATTTGAGTCCAAGTCTGGAAATTACTGGAAACTGAATGACCTTGCACAAACACGGATAATAGCCTTCCTACCTTAGAGATCAATTGTGAAGGTCAAATGAAGAATTCATCTATCTACCCATCAACCATAATCTATCCATCTTTTTCCAGGAAAGATGAGATGGCTTACAAAAAAAAAAAAATGCATCCAGGATCAACTAAAACTTTTAAAACATGAGCCAGGAGAACCGAATTGGAGGGATGATGGTGGAGGGAAAGATAATTGAGACAGTAGGGTCAGAACATAACACATGCTGGAAGATCCTTGCATATTTAGAGGTAGAAGATTAAATATTGAGCTGTTTCTAATAGCCTAGAAGTGCTTTGCAATCCGAAATGAGGTAGGCAAACATAAGGGCACTACAATTAAACTACTGTTGATGGTCTTTTCTGGTCTGCTGTACTAAGATTTTACTGATGTTCACATTTCTGAACTCTGGTTCTGTAGTTCACTGAGTTTCTTGTTTGTTTTCATTTGTTTCGGTTTGTGATGCTCTTCAGGAACAGTATGAACTGGTCTACAAGGCTGTATTAGAACTATTTAAGAGACAGATGGATGTTATCAGGGATCAATATTCGGGAACAGAGGTAAACATTAAACTTGATATTTTGTCTTTTTTCATATTTGATTTTGGTCAAGGGATTTCAGATAACAATAGCATTATTTATTGTCACAACTAAATTGACTTGTCAGGGATGCATGGGGCTACACTACAATACTTCAACACTTCAACTTAGAAAATGAATCTTTTGGTTAACTTACTGTATACAGTTTTCAGCTAAATTTAGAAACAATAAGGGTGAGTGACAGGGCAAGTGTATATTCTGTTCCCAGTTTAGCTGTATGGCGAGTTAAAAGTGAGAATGACAGTTACAAAGTGAAATCATGGTTGAATACTGATGTGATTTTTCAGGTTCCTCCAAACTACTTTGATTGAATATGTCTCATCAAATTTGGGGATTATTTTAGAATATGCAGAGGAATTTTTAGCTGAAGGTCTTAGGTATAAAAATAATTATGATTTAACCAAATTTCAATTAAGAAATGTTGCATATTCCAAGATATGTTATTTTAAGCTCATCACAAAACTTGATAAGTCAAATACTTACTGTGTAGTCACAAAGTATTAAGTTCTGAACAAACTTTCAGAAGATAAAATTACTGATTTACCTTTCAAGGGTATATTTTATAACACTGATTAATTTTTAACATCACATTTTAGATTCTTAATCTGAAATATTCACTGAGAACCTACTACCTAGCTACTACCTAGCTACTACCTAGCATTGGGAATACAAAGTATGTAAGACATGATTCTGATCGTAACTCCTGTCAATCAAATGCTGAATTGTGGGGAAAGAAAGCAAGCCAGAAATACTGTTGAGGCTTGAAATGGACTAAGCAATCCTATGGTTAGTGTGAACTTCAAGGGAAAACAATGTGGTGGAAGGAGATGGAAATAATAGTTTTCCCAGAAATTGTTACTTATATCCTATCTATGTATGCTTCATTGGCTAGTATTCCCAGACCAAGGTTAAATGATAGAGATGATTATGGACAACCAAATTTTAATGGGAAAGATTCTCATGTTTCATTATCAAGTGTGATACTTACTTTATTGGAGATATTTGTTTGTTTATATCTCTTAATCCCCATCACCTACTTCACCTCTTCCCCTACCCACTTCCCCTCTAGTGACCACCAGTTTGTTCTCTATAGTTAAGAGTCTGTTTATTGGGGGCATCTGGGTGGTTCCATCAGTTTAGTGTCTAACTCCTTATTTTAGTTCAGGTCTTGATCTCAGGGTCGTGAGTTCATGTGTTTGGCTCCATGCTAGGCCTGGAGCCTACTTAAAAAAAAAAAAAGAGTCTTTTGTTTGTTTGTTAATTTTGCTTTTTAGATTCCCCGTGTGAGTGAAAGTGAAAGGTCTTCCTCTGTCTAACCTATTTCACTTAGTATAATACCCGTGTTGTCACAAATGGCAAGATTTCATTCTTTTTTATGACTGAGTAATATTCCATTATGTATATACCACTTCTTCTTTATCCATTCATCTATGGATGGACACGTGAGCTGCTTCCTTAGTTTGGCTATGGTAAATAATGGTGCAATAAACATAAGGTTGCATATATTCCTTGAAATTAGTGTTTTTGTATTCTTTGGGTAAATACCCAGTAGTGTGATTACTGGATCAAATGGCAGTCTTATTTTTAATTTTTTAAGGAAATTCCATACTGTCTTACATAGTGGCTGTACCAATTTACATTTCTGCCAATAGTGCATGAGGGTTCCCTTTTCTCTACATCCCAACACTTGTTGTTTCTTGTGCTTTTTATTTTAGCCATTCTGACAGGTGTGAGGTGATATCTCATCATGATTTTGATTTGCATTCTCCTGATGATTAGTGATGTTGAGCATTTATCATGTGCCTGTAGGCCATCTACATGTCTTCTTTAGAAAAATTTCTATTTGCATTATCTGCCCATTTTTTAATCAGATATTTTTTTTGGTGTTGAGTTGTATAAGTTCTTTATATATTTTGGATATTAACTCCTATGGATATATCTTTTACAAATATCTTCTTCCCTTCAATAGGTTGCCTTTTTGTATTATTGATGGTTCTCTTTGCTGTGCAGAAGCTTATTTTGCTATAGTTCCCATAGTTTATTTTTGCTTTGTTTCCCTTGCCTGAGGAGACATATCCATAAGTATGTTGCCAAGGCTGATGTCCAAGAGATTACTGTAAGAAATTACCTGTGTTTTCTTTTAGAAGTTTGATGGTTTCAGGTCTCACATTTAGGTCTTTAATCCATTTTGAGTTTATTTTTGTGCATGGTGTAAGAGAGTGGTCCAGTTTAATTCTTCTGCATGTAGCTATTCAGTTTTCCCAATACCATTTATTGAAAAGATGGTCATTTCCCCATTGTAAATTCATTTTTTAAAAGATTTTTATTTATTGGTGTGTGAGAAAGAGAGTGAGCCAAGCAGGGGGAAGGGCAAAGGGAGAACCAGATTCTATACTGAGCAGGGAACCAAACATGGGGCTCAATCCTAGGACCCCAAGATCATGATCTCAGCCAAAGGCAGATGCTCAACAACTAAGCCACCAGGTGCCCCACCCCATTGTTTATTCTTGCCACCTTTGTCATGGATTAATTGATCATGTGAACATGGGTCTGTTTCTGGGCTATCTGTTCCATTGATTTATGTGTCTATTTTTGTGTCAGTATCATACTATTTTGATGACTATAGCTTTGTAATACATCTTGAAATCTGGGATTGCAATACCTCTAGCTTTGAGCTTCTTTCTCAAGATTGGGCTTTGACTCTTTGAGGTATTTTGCAGTTCCATACAAATTTTAGGATTATTTGTTCTAGTTCTGTGAAAAATGCTGTTGGTATTTCAATGGGGATTGCACTGAATCTGTAAATTGCTTTGGGTTGTATGAACACTTTAATAATATTAATTCTTCCAATTCATGAGCACAGTATATCTTTCCATTTGTTGTGTCATCTTCTATTTCTTTAATAAATATCTTTCACCTCCTTGGTTAAATTTATTTGTAGGTATTTTATTCATTTTGGTGCAATTATAAATTGAACTGTTGTTTTTCCATTGTTTAAAGAGAGTATTCATTGATCTCCATTTTATTAGGAAACTTTTAGAGAAAGAATGTTGAATTCCATCAACTGCATATTTTGTATTCATGGAATGATCATGTGGATTTCTCCTTTGACCTATTAATACAGTCATATCATTGGGTTTGTTAATATCAAGTCATCCCTGTACTCTTAGAATTAACCCTTCTTGAACAAAAAATATTCTTTTGATATGTTGCTAGAGTATGTGGGCTAATATTTTATTTAGGTACCAGGAAATGCCAATACTCAAATTTAGCTCAGTAGCAGTGCCATGGCTGCTTGTTTGGAGTGGGCCCTTAGTCAGTAAATGGGAACATAGGAACACAGTTCAAACTTCTACAGAGAGAATTGGTTACACTTAATTAAAGAGAATTCCTGTTTCTGGAAAGATCAAGTAGACATACTTTTTCCTATTCCTCCCACTAAGTGCAACCAGATATCATATATATAATTGATGTTATATATAGAACAACTATAAGAAGGCTCTGAGAGATAGAAAGAAGACAGACCAGCTAGGGACCTTGGGATCTGAGAAAAGACATGACAGTAAGTTCCTTGGGTTTCCTTTTGTCTCATATATCCCGAACGTGAAAATGAAGAAGTCAACAACCTGGAAATGCCAGTGATGCAGTCAAAAAAGCCTCAACAAAACCCTGCTCTGTCTAGCCAAAGGACCAGGAAAGGGACAGTCCAGGAAGACAGAAAACTTTTAGATAAACATCACTCTACTTTAGTCAACACTACAGAAAATAATACCCCCTTCCAAACCCAGCCATGTCAGCAAAGGCTGAGTGGGGTCCTAGACTCCCACCTTTCTAACACTGTAGTAGAATGCTGCAATGATGTCAGAGAAGGTCAGATAAAGAAAGAGGTAGGAGTTTCATCCCCAGTGGCCTGAAATGAGGGTTTCCTGTAGTGTCAGTGGGAACTGCATGGGGAGCCTGAGCTTCCCCTCAACAGTAATATGATACCGTAATGCCTTCCCCCTGAAGTAGTGTCAGAAGAAACCTAGTAGAGAGTTAGGACTTTCACCATTATCCAGTAGTGATAAGGCCTCCCCTGCCACAGTGTCAGTAGAGATCACATGGGGAGCCTTTCCCGTGATGTCTCCCCTTGGGTGTCAACAAAGACTCAGTGAGGAAACTGGTGGAGGTAGAAGCTACCTGACAGTAACAAGGCAGTGATGAGGCAGCATCTTCCACATCCCCTGTAGTATGGAGTGAAAAATAAAAGAACCTAACTAAAACAGAAGGTTTAACTAAGATTCAGAGTTGAAAATCACTCATCATACCAAGGACCAGGAAGATCTCAAACCAAATGAATAAAAGACAATCGATAGATGACAGTACTGAGATAATAAAGATGTTAGAATTATCTGACAACGTTTTAAAAGCAGCCACAATAGAAATGCTTCAGTGAGCAAATACAAACATGCTTAAATTTTTTTTGAAAAAATGGAAAGGCTCAGCAATAAATATAAAAAGATATAGTGAAAAACCCAGAAGATATAAAGAGGAACCAAATGACCATTTTAGAATTGAAAAAAGTAGTAACTGGAACAAAATAGCTTAGTAGGTGAGCTCAATAGCAGAATTCAGAGTACATACAGAAAAAAAGAACTGATGAACTAAGAGATAGAACAATAGGAATTACCCAATTTAAACATCAGAAATAAAATAGACTGGAAAAAAAGAACAAACAGGACCTTAAGGAACTAAAGGACTACAACAAAAAGCCTAGCATTTGTGCCAGCAAAGTCCAACAAGGAGAGGGGAAAAAAGGCAAATCTAAAAACGTACTTGAAGACTCATTATGAGGCCACCTGGGTGGCTCAGGGGTTGAACATCTGCCTTCAGCTCAGGTCATGATCCTGGGGTTCAGGGATCAAGTCTTGTATCAGGCCCCAGGCAGGGTGCCTACTTCTCCCTCTGCCTATGTCTCTGCCTCTCTCTGTCTCTCATGAATAAATAGTAAAATCTTTTTATTAAAAAAGGCTCATCATAATTAAACTTTTGAAAACTAAAGACAAAAGTTCTAGAAAACAGCCATAGAAAAAGATTTTAACCATAGGAAGAAAACAACTAGAATGATAACGGATTTGTTATCAGAAACCATGGAAGCCAGAAGAAAGTGATAGAGTATTTCTTCAGTGCTGAAAACAAAAAACAACAACAACAAAAAACAAAACAAAACAAAAAAAAAAAACTGGCAATCCAGAATCCCACACCCAGTGAAAATATCCTTCAGGAATAAAGAAGAAATCAAGACATTCTCAGATGAAAAACAAACAAAAAACTAAGAGAATTTGTTTGGTAGACCTATCCTTAAAAAAATGACAAAGGAAGTTTACTAAACAGAAAGGAAATGATGAAAGAAGGGAGAACATTATAAGCAAAACCATAGGTAAATGTAATAGATTTTCTTTATCTTCTGGAGTTTTCTAAATTGCTTGATGATTAAAGCAAAAATTATATGATCTGATGTAGTTCTAAATGTATTAGAGGAAATATTTTAGACAATTATATTATAAGCAGGGAAGCGTTAGGGATGTAAAGGGAAAGGTTTCTGTACTTGAACTAGTGAAATGTTAATATCTGTAGACTGTGATAGGTTATATAATGTAATACCTAGAGCCACTACTACAAAAGCTATACAAAGAATGTACCTTAAAAAACACTATAGGTAAATCAAAATGAAATTCTAAATATGCAGGAGAAAGAAAAGAGAAATGAAAAACACAACAAACAGAAAACAAAAAATAAAATAGCAGATGTAAGCCCTAACATATCAGCAATTACATTAAATGTAAATGGTAAAAAAAAATTAAAATGGTATAAATATATAAATTAAAAGACAGATTGGTAGAATGTATTGAAAACATAACCCAACTATATGCTGTCTATAAGAAACATACTTTAAATACATAGGTTAGTTTATTTTTTTTTAATTTTTATTTATTTGTGATAGTCACAGAGAGAGAGAGAGAGGCAGAGACACAGGCAGAGGGAGAAGCAGGCTCCATGCACCGGGAGGCCAACGTGGGATTTGATCCCGGGTCTCCAGGATCACGCCCTGGGCCAAAGGCAGGCGCCAAACCGCTGCGCCACCCAGGGATCCCCATAGGTTAGTTTAAAGTAAAGATTAAACAAAAGAAAATAAATAAAGATTAAAAAGAGGATGTATCATGTATTCATACAAACATGAATAAGGGAACAAAAATTCTGATTCAAAGGGGCACATGCACCTCAGTGTTTATAGTAGCATTATCAACAATAACCAAATTATGGAAAAAGCCTAAATGTCCATTGACTAATGAATGGATAAAGAGGATGTATACATACATACCACATACATATATATACTGAGTGTATATATATATACAGTGTATGTATATATATGTATATACACTCAGCTATAAGAAAGAATGAAATCTTGCAATTTCCAACAATGTAGAAGGAGCTAGAATGTACTATGCTAAGTGAAATAAGTCAATCAGGAAAGACAAATACCATATGATTTCACTCATATGTGGAATTTAAGAAACAAAACAGAATATACGAGAAGGTGGGGAAAAGAGAAATAAACCATAAAGGACTCTTAACTATACAGAACAAACTGAGGGTTGATGGAGGAGAGGTGGGTGGGGGGTGGGCTGAATGGATGATGGGTATTAAGGAGGGCACTGGTTGTGTTGAGCACTGGGTGTTATATGTAAGTGATGAATCACTAAATTCTACTCCCAAAACCAATATTCCACTATATGTTAACTAACTAGACTTTAAATAAAATTTTGAAGAAAAAAACCCAAGGATAATAGAAGGTCAGCAGGACTATTTGGTGTAATTGGATTAATATACTCTTTATGAAAAAAAATATATATACTCTTTATGGACAGTTCTCTTGTCTATAGATTGTTTGGAAAATTGTTAATCCATCTTTCAATGGATTTCAAAAACTGTGGCCTAAAGACTTGTGGTGATTTTGGGGGAGATTTTGAATCTAAACCCAGGGTACCTATACAATAGTCAGGTCCACTAAAGTTCCAAGTAAATAATCTGTAAGAAAGAAGAGTCCTTTATGCTAGAATAAAATGATGTTAAATGGCAGTAAATAAATAAAATAATAAAAATAAACATGAATAAAGGAAAGCAGGAATAGCTTCAGAGCAAAGAAAATTATCACAGGCAGGAAGGGACATTATATAATGATAAAAGGATCAATCCACCAACAAGACATAAATAACAGTCCTAATTGTGTATGAACCAAACAGAGCTAGAAAATATGTACAGCAAAAGCAGACAGAACAGAAAGGAGAAATAGACAAATCTGGTTATAGTTCAGTACTCCTCTTTTAGATTGATTTTCAATGGAAAACCAGTGAGAATATAGGATAACTCAACATCATCATCAACCAACAGGATCAAATTGATATTTATAGAATATTCCAATCAACAACACAAGAACACACATTTTTCTCAAGTGCTGATGGAACATATACTGAGATCAATCGTATTTGGGCCACAAAACAATCTCAAATATTTAAAATAATTGAAATCACACAGAATGTATTCTCTGACCACAGTGGAATCAAACTAGAAGTCAATAAGAGAAAGATAACAGGAAAAGATCCAAACACTTGGAAACTAAACTACATTCTTCTAAATAATCCATTGGATGAAAGAGGAAGTTTCAAGGGAAATTTTTTAAAACTACACATTGAACTGAATAAAAATGAAAATACAACACATTAACATTTGTGGGACAGAGGTACAACAGCAGTCATGATTCCAGGGCTCCCTGCTCAGTGGGTAGCTTGCTTCTTCCTCTCCTGTTCCCCCTTCCCCCTGCTTGTGCTCGCTATCTCTATCAAAGGAATAAATAAAATCTTTTCTTTTTAAGATATTATTTATTCATAAGAGACACACAGAGAGAGGTAGAGACACTGCAGGAGGGAGAAGCAGGCTCCAGATGGGGAACCCGATGCGGGACTCAATCCCAGAACCCCAGGATCATGACCTGAGCCAAAGGCAGATGCTCAACCACTGAGCCACCCAGGTGTCCCAATAAATAAAATCTTAAAGAGAGAGAGAGAGACAGAGAGAGAGAGAGAGAGAGAGAGAGAATATCTAAGGGGAGAAAGGAGCAAAATAAACCCAAAGAAAAGATAAGGAAAGAAATAATGAGCAGAAATCAATGAAATTGGAAACAGGAAAACCGTGAAAAAAAGAGCCAAAATGATCAATAAAATTGACAAACCTCTATGAAAACTTATGAGGAAAAAAAGAAGATAAAAATGACCAATATCTGGGCAGCCCGGGTGGCTCAGCGGTTTAGCGCCGCCTTCAGCCCAGGGCCTGATCCAGGAGACCTGGGATCGAGTCCCACGTCAGGCTCCCTGCATGGAGCCTGCTTCTCCCTCTGCCTGTGTCTCTGCCTCTCTCTCATGAATAAAAAAATAAAATCTTTTTTAAAAATGACCAATATCAGGAGTAAAATGGGAGAGTCCTATAGTCTCTGCAGATATGAAAGGGATAATAAAGAAATATAGTATAAACTGGATGCATCTAAACTTGGCAACTTAGACAAAATGGATTACTTCCTCAAAAAACACAAACTACCATAGCTTACTCAACATGAAATAGATCATTTGAGTAGCCCCATAACAATCAAGAAAACGGAATTTATAATTTAAAAACCCAAAAATGAAATCTCCAGGCCCATATAATTTCATTTTAGTAATCTAACCAAATGTTTAGGGAAGAATTAACATGAACTTTACACAATCTGTACCAGAAAATGGGAAGAGGAAACACTTCCCCCATATTTTCTATTGTGATAAAATAGATCACTGTATTACAGTGGAAAAAATTACCATTTTAACCATTTTTAAGTGTACAATACAGTGGCATTAGGTACCTTCACTATGTGTATGACCATCACTACTATTTATCTCTAGAAATTTTTCATCATCCTAAACAGAAACTCTCCATGCCTCCTACCCCAACCCCTAGCAACTCTATTCTACTTTTTGTCTTTATAAAATTGCTTATTCTAGGTGCATGATGTAAGTGGAACCATTGTATTTAGTCTTTTGCATCTGGCTTTTTCGTGTGGCATGTTTTTAAGGTTCGTCTATTTTTTTTTATTTCACTCCCTTTTATGGCTGTATAATATACAATTACAATTACAGGGGCAGCCCGGGTGTTTCAGTGGTTTAGCACCTGCCTTCGGCCCAGGACCTGATCCTGGAGACCCGGGATGGAGTCCCATGTCGAGGTCCCTGCATGGAGCCTGCTTCTCCCTCTGCCTGTGTCTCTGCCCCCCTCTCTCTCTCTCTCTCTCTCTCTCTTTCTCTCTCTCTGTCTCTCATGAATAAATAAATAAAATCTTAAAAAAATAATAATAAAAACAATTACAATATACAATTTCACTCCCTTTTATGGCTGTATAATATACAATTGTGTGTCTATCCCACATTTTGCTTATTCATTCATCCACCAGTTGACATTTGAATCGTTTCCACCTTTTGGTTACTGTGATAATGTGGTAATGCTGCTATAAAAAATCAGTGTACCAATATTTGCTGAAGTCCCCACTTTAAATTCTTTGGGTTATATACCCAGAAGAATCCAGGAATTGTTGGGTCATGCAGTAATTCTAGGTTTAGTTTTTAAAGGTACTACCCTACAGTTTTTTTACAGTGGCTGCAAAATTTTACATCCCTGCTAGCAATGCACATGAGTTTCAATTTCTCTACATCTTTGCCACCACTTGGTATTTTCTGGGTTTTGGATTTTGTTTTGTTTTGTTAGAAAATAGCCATTCTAATGGGTGTGAAGTGATATCTCATGGTTTTGATTTGCATTTCCCTAATGATTAGAGATGTTGAGCATCATTTTTGTATGCTTATTGGCCATTTGTATAGCTTCTCTGGACAAATGTAGAACAAAGTTCCTTTGCCTACTTTTATTTCAAATTTTTAAAATTGTGGTAAAATAGGGGCACCTGCATGGCTCAGTCAGTTGAGGATCGACTCTTAATTTCAGCTCAGATCATGATCTTGGGATTGTGGGTTGGAGCCCTGGGTCAGCCTTGTGCTTAGTACAGAGTTGGCTTGGGATTTTTTCCCTCTTCCTCTCCCTCTGCCCTTCCCTCTGCTAGCATGTATGCATGTGTGCCCACAGGCTCTCTCTCTTTAAAATAAAATCTTTTTAAAAAATTGTGGCAAAATATACATAAATTTACCACTTTAAATCTATGTGTATAGTTCAATGATACTATGAATATTCATATTGTGCAATTACCACCACCATCCCTTTCCAGAACTCTTTTTATCTTGAAAAACTGAAACTTTATACCTATTAAACAATACCTCCCTATTTCTTCCTCCCCTTCTCCCACCCTTGGCAATCACTAATCTACCATTTGTATCTATGAATTTGACAACTCTAGGTGCCCCATATCAGTGGGATCATATGTTTGTCCTTTTGTGTCTGGCTTATTTCACTTAACATAATGTCCTCAAAGTTTATCAATGTGTCAGAATTCCCTTCATTTTTAAGGCTGAATAATGTTCCATTGTATGCCACATTTTGTTTCTCCATTCATCCATTGGTGAATAGGTGGTTTACTTCTACTTTTTGACTATTGTGAGTAATACTGCTAAGAACATGAATGTGCAAATATCTTTTTGTATCCTTGTTTTCAGTTATTTGGGGGTATATATGCAGAAGTGGAAATGCTAGATCATATAATTCTTTTTTTTAGTATTTATTTATTTATTTTTTTTTAATTTTTTAATTTATTTATGATAGTCACAGAGAGAGAGAGAGAGAGAGAGATAGGCAGAGACAAAGGCAGAGGGAGAAGCAGGCTCCATGCACCGGGAGCCCGACGTGGGATTCGATCCCGGGTCTCCAGGATCGCGCCCTGGGCCAAAGGCAGGCGCCAAACCGCTGCGCCACCCAGGGATCCCAGTATTTATTTATTTAAGTAATTTCTACACTCAACATGGGGCTCAAACTCATGACCCTGAGATCAAGAGTTACATGCTTTTCTGACCAAGACAGCCAAGTACCCCTCACATGATAATTCTGTGTTTAATTTTTTGAGATACTGCCATACTGTTTTTTACAGCACTCGCACCATTTTACATTCCCACCAGCAATGTACAAGGGTTCCAATTTCTCCAGATCCTTAGCAATACTTGTTATTTTCTATTTTTGTTTGCTTTTGCATGGTAACCATCCTAATGATATAAAGTGGTGTCCCATTGCGGTTCTGGTTTGAATTTTCCTGTTTAGTGATGTTAAGAAATTTTCCTGTGCTCATTGGCCATTTACATATCATTGTCTGTATAAGTCCTTTGCCCATTTTGAATTGTTTTTTTTTTCTTATTGTTAAATCTTAGGAGTCCTCTGTATATTCTGGATATTAATCCCTTATCAGATATGTGACTTGCAAATATTGTCTTCCATCCTGTGGGTTGCCCTTTCACACTGTTGATTATGTACTTGATGCACAAAAATTTTAATTTTCATAAAGTTCAATTTGTTTATTTTGTTGTTGCTAGTGATTTTGTGTCATATCCAAGAAATCATTACCAAATCCAATGTCATGAAGCTTTCTGTGTTTTCTTCTAAGAGTTTTTATAGCTTTAGTTCTTATGTTCAAGTATTTGATCCATTCTAAGTTAATTTTTATATATATTGTAAGGTACAGGTCAAAATTCATTCTTTTGCATGTGGATGTCCAGATTTTCCAGAACTATTTGTTGAAAAGAATCTTTTCTCCATTGAATGATCTTGGTACCTTCACCAAAACTCCATTTCCCACTTATGTGAGTTTATTACCATGGTCTCTATTTTATTCCATTGGTCTTTATGGCTGTCCCAAGCCAGTTCAGCTGTTTTATTACTGTATCTTTGTAGAATATATTTTAAAAGTAAGCTCTATGCTCAACATGGGGCTTGAACTCATGACCTCAAGATCAAGAATCACATACTCTACCTGCTGAGCCAGCCAGGCACTCCTGTATAACAGGAGTGGAAGTATGAGTCCTCCAGGTTTGTTCTTCCTTTTCAAGATTGTTTTGGCTATTTGGAGTCTCTTGAGATTCCATATAGATTTTAGGATGAATATTTCTATTTCTACAAAAACATCATTGGGATTTTGGTAGGGATTGAACTGAATCTGTAGACCACTTTGGGTAACATTGTTATTGTATCAATATTTTGTCATCCACTCCATGAACGGAGGATGTCTTTCCATTTATTTGTCTTATTTAATTTCTGTTAGCAATGTTTTGTAGTTTTCAGTATATGAGTCTTTCATTTTACTGTTTGAATTTATTCCTAAGTATTTTGTGATGCTAATAAAATTGAGTTGTTTTCTTAATTTTCCTTTCAGGTTGTGTATTGCTAGTATATAGAAATGCAACTGGTTCTTGTGTGATGATTTTGTATTTTGCATTCTCACTGAATTCATTTCTTAGTTGTGGCTTTTGTGTGTGCATATGTAGAATCTCTCAGCCTATGAGATCACGTCATCTGCAAATGAAAATAACATTACTTCCTCTTTTCCAATTTTGATGCCTTTTGTTTTTTCTTGCCAAATTTCTCTGGCAATAAATGTTAAGTACTAAGTTGAATAGAAGTGGTAAAAATTGGCATCCTTGTTCTATTCCTCATCTTCGGGGAAAAGCTTTCAGACTTTCACCATTGAATATAATGTTGGCTGTGGGTTTTGCATATGTGGTTTTTATTACATTAAGGAAATTATATTCCCAGATTTTTGAGTGTTTTTATCATAAATTTTGTCAAATGCTTTTTCTTCTGCATGAGCTGACATGATCATGTAGGGGTTTTCTCCTTTATTTTATTAATGGGGGTATATTATATTGATTGATTTTTGTATGTTGAACAATCTTTGCATTCTGGGAATAAATCCCACTTGGTCATGGTTCGTAATCCTTTTAATATGATGCTGGATTCAGTTTGCTAGTATTTAGTTGAGGACTTTGCATCAATAATCATAAATTATATTGATCTATATTTTTCTTTTTCTTATAGTATCTTTGTCTGGTCTTACTATCAGGGAAATGCTGGCGTCATAGTATGACTTCTCAAGTATTCTCTCCTATTCAGTTTTTTGGAAGAGTCTGTGAAAGATTGGCATTAAATGTTTGGTGGAGTTCACTAATGAAGCCATCTGGTACTGAGCTTTTCTTTGTTGGAAGGTCTTTTGATTACTGATTCAGTCTACTTACTAGTTGTACATCTATTCAGTTTTTCTATTTCTTCCTGAGTCAGGTTTGGTTGGTCATGGGTTTCTAGGAATTTGTCCATTTTATCTAGGTTATACAATTCGTTGGTGTACAATTGTTCACATAATTGTTTTGTAATACTTTTTATTTCTGTAAAACTGGTGATAATATACCCATTTTTATTTCTGTAATTTGAGATTTTGGTAATTTGAGTCTTCTCTCTTTTTTCCTTAGTCAATCTAACTAAGGTTTGTTTTGTTGATCTCTACAAAGGTTTAACTTTTGGTTTTGTAGATTTTCTCCACTATTTTCTTAATATCTATTTATCTTTGCTCTAATAGTTAATATTTCCCTTCTTCTGCTAGCTTTAGGTTTAGTTTGATTTTTTCCAGTTACTTAGGTATAAAGCTAAGTCATTGATTTGAGTTCTTCTTTTCTTTTTCTTTTTAGATATTATTTACTTATTCATGAGAGACACAGAGAGAAAGAGAGAGGCAGAGACACAGGCAGAGAAGCAAGTTCCATGTAGGAAACCTGACGTGGGACTCGATCCTGGGTCTCCAGGATCACACCCTGGGCTGAAGTCCGCCCTCAACCGCTGAGCCACCCGGGCTGCCCCCTTTTTTTTTTTTTTTCTTTTTATTTATTTATGATGGGGGAGGGGGCAGAGACACAGGCAGAGGGAGAAGCAGGCTCCATGCACCGGGAGCCCGACGTGGGATTCGATCCCGGGTCTCCAGGATCGCGCCCTGGGCCAAAGGCAGGCGCCAAACCGCTGCGCCACCCAGGGATCCCCCCCTTTTTTTTCTTTTTAAGAGTAGGTGTCTAGCGACGCCTGGGTGGCTCAGTGGTTGAGCATGCCTTCAGCTCAGGTCATGATCCTGGAGTCCCCGGATCAAGTCTCACGAGGGCTCCCTGCATGGAGCCTGCTTCTCCCTCTGCCTGTGTCTTTGCCTCTCTCTTTCTGTGTGTCTCTCATGAATAAAATCTTTAACAACAACAAAAAAGAGTAGGTGTCTATAGCTATAGATTCCCTCTGAATATCACTTTCATTGTATCTCATTTTTGTATACTATGTTTTCATTCATTTTTGAATATTTCTAATTTCTGTTGTGATTTCTTCTTTGACCCATGAATTTTCTAGTTTTATTAATTTTTAGCCTCAATCCATTGGAAAAAATACTCGTATCACTTTGATCTTTTAAAATGTATTAAGACTTGTTTTGTGGCCTATTATATGGTCTATCCTGGATAATAGTCTATGTAAGTTTGAGAAGAATGTATACATTATAACATGGAGTGTTATGCATTGTTAGGTTAAATCAATTCATGGTGTTATTCATGTCTGGTTCTCTGTTTCCTTATTGATCTACTATCTGACCTATCCATTATTGAAAATGGGGTACTAATGTATCTTATCAGTTTACCAGACCCACTGTAACAAATATCACAAACTAAGGAGGGTTTAAAACAAATTTTCTTTTCTCATAGTTTTAGAGGTAGGAGAAAGTCCAAACTCAAGGTGTCACCAAGGCCATGCTTTTTCTCACAGTTCTAGAGACAGAGTCTTCCTTGTTTCTTCTTAGTTTCTGGTATTTGTCAACAATCTTTGGCATTCATTGACTTACAGATGCATTGTTCCAGTCTCTGTCTCCACCATCACAAGGCATTCCCCTTGAATGTCTCTGAGTCCCTGCTTATATTTTTATAAGAACACAAGTCATTGTGATAGGTCCACCCGAATCCAGCATAACCTTATCTGGACTAATAACATCTGCAAAGACTCTATTTCCATATAAGGTCATATTCATAGATATCAGGGGTTAGATTTCAACAAATCTTTTTGAGAGTCTTCATTAAATCCACAACAGGTGGAATCTTACAATTGCTGATGACATTTATAAAATATATTTAAACATTTCTAAAATCAGGATGCATTTTACAAATTGGAGGTATCAAAAAAAAAACAAATTGGAGGTATCTAAGATTCTGTGTAGCATATTTCATAATGTGAGCATTGCTCTGAAGAAAAAAAGAGTGGCTGACAAGTGTGTGGGAGTATGATGTTTAGGTTGAGTGGTCAGAGAAGGTTTTTTTTTTTTTTTTCTAATGCAGGTGACATTTAAGTAAAGAATAATTACTTAGAAAGAGCCAGTTATGCAAAATCTGGAGCAAGAGTATTTCATTTTTTAAAAAGATTTTATTTATTCATGAGAGACATACAGAGAGAGAGGCAGAGACACAGGCAGAGAGAGAAGCAGGCTCCATGCAGGGAGCCCGATGTGGGACTGGATCCTAGGTCTCCAGGATCATGCCGTGGGCTGAAGGCAGCGCTAAACCGCTGGGCCGCCTGGGCTGCCCGCAAGAGTATTTCAATCAGAGGGAGTAGTAAGTGTAAAAGCCTAGAATTGGAAATAAATTTGGTATGCTTAAGGAATGGGAAGAAAACTAGTCTAGCTAGAGCATGTTAAGGAAAGAAGAGGTAGAACAAGAAAAGTATGAGGAACTTACTAACATTAATAACATAATAAGAACTTACTAACATTGAGAGTTTAGACTATGTCATTTCTGAAGGTAGATTGTGCATGAGAGTAAAGTTACCCCCAAAGACATTTGATACTATAAGCAAATACTTTCTAGTTTCTATACCACTACTAATCCTTTATTTGGATCTCTTTGATCTGGATATGGAAACAGATTCTTGTTGGACTCAATATTTTGGAAACTCACCTCTTTTGTGAGTTGTGATCTTTATGTTTTTTGAAAAATAACTTCTCAACTTTGTGAGTGTTAAAATACTCATTGCCATTTCTTCACTAAAAACTAAAGTCTTCTTTATTTCTCTTGAAGATGCAAGCAAAGTATTCAGTTCTTGAGCAAAATCCCACTGTAGAAACAGAGTCTTATTCTCCTAATTTACCGGAAAGGTGAGTACAATTTTACACACCTCAATGTTGTCTAATTGTGTCGGGGTGGAGGGCAAATGTCATGCTGATCACCCATTGTGATGGCTAGGAAGAGGCCTCTTTGGGGTGTGATGTCATTATTACTGTCTTTTTGTTTTAGTGACATAAAAGAAGCAAAAATGATGAACCAACAGAGCAAACAAAGGCTAAGGGTAAAAAGCGCAGAAGCTTCTTCCTTTGAATTCAGGACTTCTGACATCAGTGAAAAGGAAGGGTTAGTTTTGCACCCTGCTGGACAGAGCAGTTCTTTTGACCTTTTGGAGCTAAATTGTAGTTGTAACAAAAATGCCGATAGAGCCACAGAGTGGGAGACAAAAGCATTTCCAATTGCTGGGGAGCCTCTTCAGAAGCATCAAAGTTTGGACTGGAGCTCCATTTTGTTTGGAGCATATCCAAATTCTAAACCTGCAGATGTAGCAGGAAGATATTTTAATTCAAAGAGGCCGATAATGAGGACCAAATCAATTCCCTTTGAACTGATACAACAGAGAGACACCAAGGAGCTGGATGTCAAGGAACATGCTTCTTGTTTGGAATCTCAACCACGCAACTTTTGTCTTGAGCAGCCTCAAAAAGCAATGCATGTTTCTTCAGCAGAACTGAATTACTCGCTGCCATCTGACTCTCAGCACCAAATGTGCAATACCTCTGATGCAAAGTGGCAGGACTCTAGTGCTGTTGATGTATATTCTTACATGTCTTCAGAAGATCCTTATTTTTTATCATTGTCACCAAGTAGTGCTGGTTCTAAGATGTCTCTTGATTTACCTGAGAAGCTAGATGGAAATGTTTTACCTTGTTCTTCATTGCCAACATCCTCCACAACCCTTTTTTCTTGTTACAATTCACATGATTCTTTAGCACTGAGTCCTCCAACTGATGATCCCCTACCAAGCCAAGAGACAGCAGTAGTAGTAGGTAAGTTATCTTTAGAAGTTTATGTGGAATTTTGGATTTCACTCTGTTTCTATAGATTTGGTTTCTCTCAGTCTCCTCCTTGTCTTTCTCTGCTTTTGTCTCCTTCTTCCTTTTCCTTCTCAAAGAAATACATTCCAGAAATGTTTTACTGATGTGGTAAGTCAAGAAGTAGCAATAACAAACATGTAATAGTGGTGAAACAGGCAGCAATGGAGGCATTCAGATCTGGTGCAGGATCTATGCCAGCAAGGGTGCTTCTAAAAAAGGCAATCCCCATTCCTTGGAATGTATCAGAGGTCCACAGTTTACCCTTAATATCCAGAAGCAACTTCCAAAGGAACAGCAGAAAGGATCTGATCCACAGTACCACGTGATCATCGCTTCTCGGCCTTTTGGCTAAGATCAAGTGCAGTACCACGTGATCACTGGGGACTTTTATCACACAACCATGTGGCTGCACTGAGTTGAACAGATCGCTAAGAATTGAATTTTCTTGCTGCAGCAGTTGGAACAGGAGGATCCCATCCTGTGTAATAACGTAGTAGATGAGAACATGTATTTGGTATCCTGTGTAGGACTTTAATCTTATATACACCATTACTTTCATACTCTTTCACTTTCAGAATTCTGGATTTTTGCATATTACGCATATTGTTTTTGTTTTATTGAGTGGTTTGAAAGTAGAAGTAAAAAAAAAAAAGTAGAAGTAAATATCCTGCTAGAGATGATCATAATAGCTTGATATGGAAGAAGGTGAAGAAAAGAGCAAGTTTAACTCTCCAGGTATATTATCAGAAATTTATTTATTTATTTTTTTATTTTTTAGAAATTTATAAATAATATTTTACTTTAAGAGGAACTAAAGAAAGTTTTTTTTCTATAACATTATTTATTGTACAGCGTTTCTTAATAAGATAGACATGTGGATGTATAGTTTGTTACAAAAATATTTCATCGGATCTAGTTCCTTATTTATTTTATATACTTTGATCTTGTTTTATAATTTAAAGGATTTTTTTTTTAATATACCCACAATACCTTAAACTTCTCTGAGCATAATCATTAAAATCAAATCCCATCTTTAAGGATTGTAGCATCTTGACATGTGTGCCACCTGGTGGCAGTTTCTTATAATAGCATTTGAATTTTTCTGTAAAAATTCTCAATTTTTCTGTAGAAAAACAGAAAACTTTGTTATGCCATTGTTTTGTAAAAACCTAGTCTTCACTGTAAAATGAAGAAGAGCTGCTAAAATCTTTATAATACCACCCACTCTGTAACTGAATCCTTGGCATATTTCAAAGTGCTTTATCATGCTTTATTGTTTTCTTCATAAAACAAAAGGGTTATATAGAAAACAATTCAAAACTTCCTGAATTAATATCATGTTTTCTATTATCTTAACTGTGACTCAGTAAAAAAACTTTTGGACTTTTAAAAGAAATACTAAACTTTGAAGCAGCAGAAAACCTCCTAGGTTTGCAACTTAAAATGGAAGAATTTATTTTGCTTTTCCCTTGAGTAAACACTTACCAACTTAAGTATTGTAATGATGCTTGATGGGCTTTGGAATATAAGAATTTCCTTTGGATTTTTCTAATTAAAAATTGTGGTTGTATTTCTGACACTTTGGATAGCAACCCCTCCTTCGATGGATGATGAAGTACCCCCTCCACTTCCTGAACGGACTCCTGAATCTTTTATTGTGCTGGAGGAAGCTGGTAAGTACAGTTCAGTAAGTGTAAAATAAAGTGTGGATTAACCAGAATACTTCTCAGGTCCTGCCAATGTTCCTGTGTGCTATTGCTGAGTAACATTTGCATTGTTCTAAAAGACAATTACAACACTCCTAAGAATTGGGCCATATATATTTACTTTCTTTCAGGAGAATTCTCACTGGGTGTTCCCAAATCCTTATCTTCACCTGCGAAGGCAAAAGTTGGAATATCACGAGAATGGAGTGGAACATCTGAGTTAAATACATCTGATGACTCTGTAAGACTTAGACCAACTAAGGTCAATAACTTTTTTTTTTCCTACTCATCTGGATTCAACAGACCATAATCCTACTCCTTGTATTTTTAACACCTATCACTCAATGAATGCTGAGCAGGTACTACTGTGCTAGAGGATGTGGGGTAAAAAGATGGATAAGACACTTACAAGTTGGACGTGACTAAGGAAGGCTTAGTGAAAGAGGAAATATTTGAGTTGATACCTGAAGGATAGGCAAAATAAATGTTTCAGAAGTAGGTAGCCTGTTCATGGTAGTCCTTTGGTAGGCTATATCATGTTTATGGTGATAATATATTGTAGAGAATTTTTTTTTTGAATGACAGATGTCTGTATTACTTGAGATAAACTTTTCGGAATAATGCTCCCCACTTCTGGAAGTAAAATCCACGCTTCAGTAATCTTTTACATGTTTGTATATATTCTATGAACCAACTACCTTAAAATTTCAGAGATCGGAAAGGTAATGAATTAAACATTTTTAAATGCCTACAATTGCAATGCTTGTAGGCAAATAGTCTCTTTTTAATTACACTTTTAATTCATTAGTAGTTATCATTGTTGATAATATACCCACATGTAATGATCTTTATCTTAACGACTTCTAGAGCCAGGAACAATTACTCCTTTTCCAATGTCATGAAGTAATTTCAGTTTCAACAATTTACTTCCAATTAAATCTTCAGGGAAATGTTCTGAATACAAAGGAAATAAATTTTAAAAATCAGTGTAGGACCAATTGCCATGACATATAAAAATCACCATAAGGTTATAGCAGAAGATATTTGCAAATGATACATTCAATCAGGGGTTAATATCTAAAATATATAAAGAACTTATACAAGTCAACACCAAAAACACTTAAATAATCTAATTTATAAAATGGACAGAAGACATAAATAGACATTTTTCCAAGGAAGACATACCGATAGCCAACAGACATAAAAAGATGCCCATCGTTAATCATCAGGGAAATGCAAATCAAAATCACAGATATCACCTCACTCCAGTCAGAATGGTTGAAATAAAGAAACACGAGGAACAAGCATTGGTGAGGATGTGGGAAAAAAGGAACTGTCATGAATTGTTGGTGGAAATGCAAACTGGTGTAGCCACTATGGAAGACAATATGGAGGTTCCTCAAAAAGTTAAAAATAAAATTGCCATATGACCTTGTAATTCCACTACTGGATACTTACCCAATGAAAACAAAAACACTAATTTTAAAAGTTATATGCACCCCATGTTTATTGCAGCATTCTTTATAATAGCTAAGATATGGAAGCAACCAAATGTCATCTCTAGATGAATGGATAAAGAAGATATGATATATATACATATATACACACACACATAAGCACATATCTCATACACATATGTATCATGGGATATTATCCAGCCATAAAAAAAGAATGAGATCTTGCCATTTGTGACAACATGGATGGACCTGGAAGATATTATGCTAAGTGAAATAAGTCAGAGAAAGACAATTGCCATATGATTTCACTTGTACGTGAAATTTAGGAAACAAAACAAATGAACAAAGAAAAAGGGACAAACAAAAAAACAGACTCATAATTATACAGAACAAACTGATGGGTTACCAGAGGGGAGGTGGGTGAGGATGTGAGTGAAATAGGTGAAGGGAATTAAGAGTATACTCATCATGAACAGCACTAAGTAATGTATAGAATTGTTGAATCATTAAACTTTACACCTGAAATTAATATAACATTGTATGTTAATTATACTTGAAGCTTAAAAATAATTTAAAATTTAAAAAATTCATAACCTCGCTTTGTAAAAAAGAAAAAGAAACAAGAAATAAACTTACAAAAAGAAAGTAAAGCACTTAAAATTTTAAAAATTCATAAGCTCGCTTTGTAAAAAAGAAAAAGAAACAAGAATTAAATTTACAAAAAGAAAGCGCTTAAAGGGTAAAGGATGCGTTTTCATAATTTGGTGTGCTTCCAAATTGAAAAATAGGCTCAACATTTCACAACTGTCTCTCTAAGTATATGCAATATGCTTTCAAAAGTGCCTTTTATTGCTTTGAGATTGTAAATTTCTGTACATATTCTTCTTTCACTTTTCCTTTCTTTCTTTCTTTCTTTTAGAGTGTAAAACTCCGGAGTCCCAAATCAGGTAAAAAAATTTCCTTTGGCTTTAGATGACATTTAGCCCTAAGAATTTATAGTATAAGGATGACTCCTTAAATTTAGAGTAGTTCACCTCCGGAAATGGCATGGTTCCCATAATAGCTCCCACTATTTATTAGTTTATTTCTGATTTTTCCAGGCTAGGAATTTTGTTTTGTCAAGGGCAAGGTAAACACAGGATTTTAAAACTCTGCTCCTTGATATATAGTCCTTTAAAAAAAAAAAACCCAAAACTATTTTAGGTAGAATCTCTTAAAACTTTGAAGCTTTTTTATTTTATTAGTTTTTACTGTTGTTAGCAATGTGACTCTTTAGGTATTTAACTTGCTGTTGCTTCTCCAGGATTTTTGAGTTTTGCTCGTTTTTTTTAAAAAAAGATTTTATTTATTTATTTGAGAGAGATAGTGAGTGAGACAGAGTGAAGAAGCAGGGGTAAGGGCAGAGGGAGAAGCTGACTCCCCACTGAGCAGGGAGCCCCACTTGGGGTTCTATCCCAGGACTCTGAGATCATGATCTGAGCTAAAGGCAGGTGCCTAACTGACTGAGCCACCCAGGCATCCTAAGCTTTACTTATTTTATACATGGAATAACAACATCCACAGCTAACATAACTGGGCACACAAAGGTACTATACGTTATAATACATGTAGTTGCCCTTAACAAATTATTCATGTGAACGTGTTATTCAAATATACATAGGTAGTTTAACATAGAGATTAATGAACATGGGCTTTGGAGTCTGATAGGCTTTTATTTAAATCTTTAGCTTACCAGTAGTTATCAAAATGTATGACTTTGGTGAAATTATATACTTTGTTGATTTTCCTCATTTATAATACCAGGATAACAGAATTCATTTCTTAGAGAATTTTTTAAGGGTTGAGTCAGACAATGCATATAAAGCTTTTGACACAGTGGTTGTCAAATAATAAGCTCTCATTAAATGCTATTACCATTTTTATTAGATAATTATTAAATGAGCAATTCCTAAGCAAGTTCTATATGTTTTATGCAGTGTTAGCATAGGCAGGATATGTAAGAGAAGATACTGTTTAATGTTTATATTCAAACTGGGTAGGCAAAATTAATACTTACTTGGAGCCACTAACTGATCATCTGTGTGTCGCTGATTATAATCACCAAGAGTCTGGGAAAAAAGGAGGTATCACTGGAGTGGTTAGGAAAGGCTTCACTGAGTAGAAGAAAGAAATTTAAGAATATGAATAGACAGAGGAAAAAGGAGGTAAGCTGCCTCCTAGGAGCAGGGATCAGGATAACATTGACTTAAAAAGTAGAAATAAGCATGATGAGTGTAAAGAAATGGTGAGTAGGTTACTTTAGTTGTAATGGAGGATCTATTCAGGGAAATATGGAAAATAAATTTGGATAGATAAAATGTGGGAAGATTCTGAAGGATTTTAAAGGTAGGCAGATAAAATATCCAGGTCAAGGAAATCTATATATAAAGAAAACAGATTCATGGTTGCCAATCTGATCTGGGGGAAATGGGGAGTGACTGCTAAATGGATATGGAGTTTCTTTTGGGGGTAATGAAAATGTTTTGGAGACAGGTAGTGGTGATGGTTGCACAATGTACTGTCATTAATAGCAAATTTTGTTACATGTATTCCATCACACACACACGCACAGGTAGGCAGAAGAATTTAGATTTAATGCAATAAGTAATAAGCCTTGTAGGTTATTCCTCAGGGGAGAAATACAATGAAAGTGGTATTTTAGGGAGATATTTGGCAGGATATCATTAACTGCAAGTTATCTTTAGTTCCCAGGATATATCTTAACAGCAAACTGGCAGATGATAAGCAACTTCAGAGTAGATATCAAATATTTATTAAGTGCCTACTATATGCCAGGTATTATATTAGGTGCTGGAAATAAGTGTTGTACTTTACTTTTGCATATCACCCAGTATATAAGAAAGAAACAAGGGAACTTGCTTTAGAGACAAATTGTAAGGCCTAAAGAACCCAAAGACCAAAGATAGATGAAACTCTACCATTGAACCACATTTTCATTTTCAAAAGACATTAGTATAGTATATAATTATACTCAGCACTATATAATGAGATTATCATACACCCTTTGTATCTTCAGGACTTCTATTGTGGGAAAATAGCTCTATTATTTAAGATTCTTTATATCAGAGAATATTTCAAACACATTTTAAGCCTACCCTAATAGCATTATCACACCAATGTAATTAACAATAATTCCTTATTATTATCTAATCTCCAGATTTTATTCCGTTTCCTCAAATTGCCTCAAAAATGTCTTTTTTTACAGTTGGTTTATTTGGATCTCGATTCAAAGTCTACATACTGCATTTGGTTTATATATTTGTTCAGTCTTATAAAATCTGTAACAGTTTCTCCTTTTTATATTTTCTTATGCTATTTATTTGTAGAAGAGCATGGGTCGTTTGTGCTAAAGACTGCAGATATTCTGGATTTTTGTTGATTGTATTCTCATGGTTTTATTTATTAACATGTTACTCTATCCCCAGGATTCTGCGTAAAATGGCAGTTAGAATTAGAAGCTTGGGGGTGCCTGGGTGGCTCAGTTGGTTAAGCGTCTGCCTTAGGCTCAGGTCACGATCTCACAGTCCTGGGACCAAGTCCTGTGTAGAGCTCCCTGCTTAGTAGGGAGCCTGCTTCTCCCTCTCCTCACTGCTTATGCTCTTTCTCGCTATCTCTATCTATCAAATAAATAAAATCTTTAAAAAAGAAAGATAAGAATTAGAAGCTTGATTAATTTCAAGTTCAATTCCTTTGGAAGAATACTTTTCTAAGAGAGTACAAGTTTCTGATGAATCATAGGCTTATTGGCTAAAACACTAGAGGAACAAAATACTTGAGGCTCCAGTTATGGTTCAGATAATTTTTTTATTTGCTTGTGTAGGTTAATATTGAAAAGTATGGAAAAGTTACAGATCAAAAGGGGGTTTTGACATAACTTGTTGGATTGTTGTTTTGTTTTCTTTTGTTGTGTACTCTTCTTATTACAGATCAACATCAAGATCGTTCTTCTCCCCCACCACCTCCACTCCCAGAAAGAACTCTGGAGTCCTTCCTTCTTGCTGATGAAGATTGTAAGTGGCAGTATATTCCTCTCAAAAAAGCTATAAAAAAATGAGACTTCTAAAATATTAACAATAAAGTAGGACCTAAATGGAAAAGGTATAAAGAACGATTAAACAAGATAAAAATAATACATTTAAAAAGACCTGTAATGTATTGCAAAAATAAGGCATAAAAAAGCCAAGCTAAGAATTACTGAATATATCACTATATATAACCCAAAGGCTTAAAAAGCTATGCAACAAAACTGTTTTTTTTTTTTTTTTTAAGGTATGCAGGCTCAGTCTATAGAGACTTCTTCTACTAGCTGTCCTAGTACCATGGAAAATTCAACATCTTCAAAGCAGACATTAAAGACTCCTGGAAAAAGTTTCACAAGGACTAAGGTAAAGAAGATGGGAGTTTTAAGAAATATGCCAGAGTCTTTCTGTTTCCGAAGGTGTTCACACTCCCCGCCTCCCCTGCTGCCAGAATCAGGATGGAAATTAGATTGTTTATAAGAGAAGCAGATTGAGAACAAGACTGTTAATCATTAGGGGAACTGATTTAAAAAATCATAAATCATAGTATACGCACAGTATATAGTTTAAAAAGGAATAAGAACTTCCTCAGTATATTTATATATTATTTATTAACTTTTCCTTAAAAGGTAGGAAATATAATCTATATTTGTATTATAAGGTACAAGTGACTCTGGAAAATACACAAGAAATGAACTATACTGGTTATCTCTGAAGGGAGGGTTAGAAACTGGGTAGATGGAGAGCAAAGATGGGAGCATTTTGATTACAATATTTTGAATTATAAATAAATGATCTATTTAAAAAAATTAAATAATTTTCTGAAGAATATAATTTATTAAATATCTATTTTATAGGAGAGTACACTTCTGTTAGGTGTTAGGAAAATAGAAATGTCATAAAGGACACCCGCCCTTGAAAAGAGAACAGTTAATCCATTGGAATAGAATGCCTATATGAAACAACATGAAAATATAAACAAAAAATAGATTAAAAACGTACATGCTGAGATATGTTAAGAAAAGAAGAAATATAGATCAGTTCCTGGAAGTTAAATAAGTTAGGGACTTCCTCATAAAGGAAGCAGAATGGGTTTGCTGAATGGATGGAGCAGGAAGTGGCATGGTTAACAGTATGGAGTGGACCTTAGTAAATTTAGCTCAGAATGTGATTGGCCAAAGTTCTTGGCTAGAATGAGAATGGCTGTATATCACAGCTATCTTAAGAAGCTATTGTGGATTCTGGAATGGTCCTGATAAAGAAGAAAAGTAGGAACTCCTTTTTTCTCTGATATTTTGATAGCACTATTTCTAAATATATAGGGTGATTCTTATGTGGATGGGAAAAAGTAGCAAGGTAAAATCAAGGGAAGACTTTGCGCTGAATTAAAATAGCAAGATGGAAAAATAATTTTGTGTGTGTGATGGCTATTTTTAAGGAAATTAATCCTTTCGACTGAAGTCTATATTTCTACTTGATTAAAGTGTTTTGGATTTCATAGGAAACAATAAAAAACTAATATTTGCCTTTGTATTTTTGCAGAGTTTGAAAATTTTGAGAAACATGAAAAAGAGTAAGTTTTTTTTACTTGTATTTTAGAATACATATACCACTTTAGCAATTACATAATTTTTCCTTATATAACCACTCTGTGAAAAAATTAACAATATTATTCCTATACAGAGCCTTGCTATGGCTCTAATATTATTCCTATACAGAGCCTTGCTATGGCTCTTTGTATCAGAACAAACACTCCCAGTCCTTGTAGTGTGAAGCTCCACAATGCTAATATTGGAAGTAAGTAAGGGGAGGAGGAGTTTTTGTTTAATAGACAAGAATGAGAATATGATGTTTGGCATTTTGTACTCATCCTAAGACGCTGTCATACAATTGTGTTATTTAAAATTCCTAGCAGCCTAATCTCAGATGTATTTTCTTTGAAAAGCGTCACAGCCAAGCATATTGTGAAACAAATGTGTTGATTTAATGAAAGAAGCAAAGTATTGACACGTTTCCATTTTTGCCAAGTATTATTAGCAATAAAAGTCTGTTGCTTATTATTTTTGCTATATTGTAATGAAAACAAAACCGAAAGACTCTTGAAGCTGTGGGAAGTTGGTTATCTTAGAAATCTTTATATATAACTACAAAGTATATAAAACATAGTGATACGCTTTTTATACATTTGATCCACTTGGTTAATCACCAAGGACCAAACAGGTATTTGGCATTATACCAGTGTCATAGGGAGGGTCAGAGAGTACTGAGAAAACACAATTTATAGTATTGTCTATATAAGAAGGTTTATAGTGAAACTTATTTCTTCTAACTATTCTCTTCATTTGTGGTCGATAAACTTGTGCGAGCCTGCCTTCATTGACACTATACCTCATCTTGGAAGTGAATGGATTTCTCAGCTATGAGGGCTAAAGTATGATTGGAAAATATATGCTTTCCTCTAAAGTGAGTCAAAAGAGAATGTAAACATTTCAGAGGGAACTGTAGTATAGAACAGCCCAAAGCAAAGCAGTGACTGACTTGAATAGCTAGCCAGGTTGGTTTGAACAGTTTAGCTTATGAAACACCTAGTTTTCTTTCTCTTAAAAAAAAAAAAAATCACCTTTTTTTTGTTTTGTTTTGTTTTTAATATATAAAGCCCAACTCTATCTTGGGGATAGGAAAGACACAAAAACTTCAGGTAAGTTTAGGTTGGCATAGATTCCATATGTGGTGGGACTCTAGAGACTCTGAATCTAATTTCTAAGTAAGACCTCCGAAATCATTCTCTAGATCTAAGCTAATTTCAATTTCTCAGTTGCTTTCATCCTCCGGTCTTTAGTCCTTAAATGAAGAACACTATCTGGCCTTCACAAGTGATCCTGAAGCTTCAGATTTATCTGCCTGTACTTAAGTAGGTGTCCTCTTACCCTTCTAGATGGTTCATGACTCATAAAGTCCAGTAGTTCTCCCTTTAGCCTGGATCTCTAATTGATCTCTAGTTAAAGCTGGTCCTACTTATAATAAAATGGGGATTCTTCATCTGTTGTTTTAAGCTGACATTAAGAATAGTGTCATTCATTCATTGAATATTCATTGAGTGCCTATTATGTGCCAGGCATTCTTCAAGGCACTGGGTATATGATGGCAAACATAGCAGGTAATGGGCTATGCCTTTACAGAACTTAAGTCTAGTGACGGATTCGGATATTAATTCAAAGATGCAGGATAACACATGGTAATAAATGCTGTGCAGGAAACCAAGAGGGTAATTATAAGAGAGAATAGCAAAGGGGATTTATTTGGAATAAGTGGTCTGGGAGACCCTTTTTAAGTAATGATTCAACCTGAGACATGGAGGAGTAGCCAGCCAGGGGAAAAGTGGAGAGAGGAGCTCTCCAGATAGAGGGAACAGCATATGCAAACTCTCTGACGTGTGAGTTTGGTGTTGTAGGAATTGAGAGAAAGCCATCATAGCTGCATGGTATTAGGAGGAAAGAGTAGTAAAGTGTGGTTGACAAGATGGTGCAGGTGAGGGAGAAGGTTAAATCTTTACAGGTCATGTTAAGTAGTTTAGAGTTTATTCTAAGTACAATAGGAAGTCATTGAAGAGCTTTGGGCAGAGATGTTACATGTTTTTCAAAAAGATCACTCTGGCTGCTGTGTAGAGAATGAATTACAGGGTGACAAAAATTGAAGCTATCAACCATGATGCCTTTTGTCTGCTTTTGGTGGGAAACTTTAATTACTCAGATATCCTCCAGTTTCAAGTGATAGGAAACCCAACTTAAGCTAGCTTAAGCAGAAAAGGGGAATTCATTGGTCTGTAACCAAGAGAGTTCAGACGATATAATCAGGACCTAATCTCATTCCATATCTCCAGCTTTGTTTTACTCTGTGTTTGCTCATTCATAGGCAGGCTTTTACCATGTGGTTTCAGACTTGTGATGGAAAAAATGAGCTCTTTCCTGGTTGCTCAAGCAACAGTCTGATGACTAGGGCTGATTGGGCTTGATTGTCTTGGTTTGGTTCATTTGCTCATCCTTGAAACAATTATTATCAGCGTATTCTGATTAAGTATAGCAGTGTCATGCTATCATACTATTATTAAAATATTTAATAATTGTTACACATGGACAATGACCAATAAGAAATGAGGTCAGATCTAAACAACTGGTATGACCATGGCAATGTACCAACTGAAAATTAGCACCAGTCACAGGTCAGTTCCTTGATCTAAGGATAGAATCAACTTCACCAGAAGTATGAGAGCTGGAAAATTGGGGAGGGGTGATTTCCTAAAGGAAAGCTCAAGTTCTGCTATGAGAAGGAGGAATTAACGCTGGGCAGGCAGCATAAAAATATCTATGACATAATATAGTTCTACTGGAGCTGCCATAGAGGAAAAAAACCAAGAGATTTCATTAAATGAGAAAAGTAAATTATAGGATAGTCAGTCTTGTTTATGTAATAACATAATAAAACTAAGTACTTACAAGTATATTAAATTCAACCACATGGCACTGCCATTTTGGAAAACAGAAACAAAAACCAAACTGTGACAAGTCAATATGCAAAATATCAGTTCTCTCTGATATATATATTTGCAGAATCTTTGTACTCTGTGATAAAACAAAAACAACATTCCCTTTTGGCACACTTTTCTTTCTGAAGGATGTATATAACTCTTAGTTCATATGCGGTTTAGTGATAATTGATATGTCCTAAACTTTTGCACCTTCACTCATTTATTCATGTCTCTAACCTGAGTGCTTAGTCCAATGCTTGGCACATAATAGGCATTCAATAAATATATATTTTAATGGAATATGACTGAAATTCACCATGTACTCCTAGTGATTCATACTCAAGTACCTCCATGAAGAGGGCGGTTTTTCTTGAATCCTAGCATTAGGCATGTGTTTATAAACATAGATGCAGTCCTCACGCTGTACACTGAAAATGCTGACAACCAAAGGAAAGGTGAATATTTATAATTTATCCCTAATCATATGCTGTTTTTACACCAAGTTTTATAGATGGTTTATACAAACCTGACATTATCTTTTTTCACTGCTAGGTAGTGTACATGCAAGATGTGAATGATGTTTTCACTAGATCATTTTTTAAAATTGGGCAGAAACTGTTACATGATTAAGGGGTTCTGGGAAGAGGAACTTATTTTCAAGCCTAGCTATAAGTAGCTAAAATAGCAAAACAAAGAAACAAAGCCATATATCAATGTTTTGGGGGAGATTCTGGGCCTAACTAGAATCATTTATAATGGGGAAAAGATAGGCTAGAAAGTGAAGGAAGATATTCAGGAGTAAAATACTGTACAGACATGCCATAGGTGAATGAATGTGGAACACAAATTATTTAAAAATGTGTTGAGTGATCAGAGTCATGAGTGGCTCAGTAAGTTAGGCATCTGCGTCTTGATTTCAGCTCAGGTCATGATCTCAGGGTCGTGAGATCCAGCCTGGAGGCTGCTTAGGATTTCTCTCTCCCTCTACCCCTCTTCTCTCCCCACACTCCCCCGCATGGACATGCTCTTTCTCTCCTCTCTAAAAAAAAAGTGATCAAAGTGCAAAGTAAAATGAAATAATAAACCACAGTGTGAATTCCCCAAGAAGTTGATTCACAATGTAATGGATGTTATTTCTGAATTCTCTGGTGTTTCCCTTTAGTGTTGGGCTTTACTGTACAATCCATTTCCAAAGGGAAAAAAACCCTTTCAAAAAACACCCACATAAAAATGAGATTATAGTGTTAACCTATTTGTAAGCATCTATATTTTGTTATATTTTATGGTAATATGTTTACCTGGGAGTATTACTTTGGAGGAAATGTTTAATTTCAAAATTATGTGGTCTGATAAGCAGTAATCAGAGTCTGCCTTCATTTTTCTCCCTTACATTTTTTTCTTCTGATTCTAGGTATCTGTAATTCTTCCCCACCAAAAAACCCTGCAGACTCTGTTCAGTCAAATCACTCCAGCTCCTTTCTGAATTTTGGTATGTGTATTATTTTCCAGCAGAGTTAAAAAAATGTTTATCTTATAGTATGATACAACTTAAAATATGATTCAAGGTTGATGGTAACCCCTTATATTTGTATTCTTTCCATGCAATTTATCTTTTTATTTTTGACCTTAGCTACCTCTCAACATCTTCCCTAGGACCAAAATGCCTAGCATAGCAGAAAATGAAGCTAGGTAATCAAATGACTCTGTTGGCATGTAGTAAATGAATGTGACTAGCCAAAGCCAAATAAAGAAATTCTGAGATGCTAGGATACTCCATTTCATACCTAATCAAAGTTATAAAAAAATACAAGTGTGATCATAAGAACAAGAGTTGCTATCTAATCTTATATTGCTCATTCTCCATAGGAGCTGAAGCACAAATTTTGACAGTTTAAAGGAATTGTTTGCCACACTGCTCCTAGCTATAAACTTAAAATAATTTCATATTATTTTAAGCATCCTATTATACTATAGGACATAAATTCATGATACTCTTTAAGATAGTATCACATACACTATAAATTTTTGTAAGAAGTACAGCAATTAATGTAGGCTATTATTACTAAATTTGTTACCCAAAAGACAGACCCCCTGAAACAGTCCGGGAGCCTCCTAGGGTTCCCTGGGACAAGACCTTGAGAACTGCTGCTCTGTAGTATTATTCTTATCTGCATGGTTAAAATTGTGTCACTGCCATGTCGAGATTGCAGGTGGCAAGAAATTGAGAGGAAAATGTGGAAGAGGTGTGGCCTCCTCTTCTGGTCTTGAGGTACTTGGCCTGGAAGTGGCAATATCATGTCCGCTTACATTCCCTTGAAGGGAATTTGGACATGTGCTACATCTAAATTGCAAAAGCAACTGGGAAATGTAAGCAGTTGCTGAGATACAATCGTATTCCTGAGGAAGGAAGGAAGGATTTTGGTAGACCAGTAGCAATCTCTACCACACCTGGATAAAGGTCCCTATTCATTCCACCTTGGCAAAATATTTAACTAGAATCTCTGTATATGTTTCTTGGTCTGTAGAGTTTTACTTGGATTCCATTAACTCTAAGGTTTAAAGTTGTTAGGGGAAAAAGAAGTTATTCTTATGAAATCATTTAGTTAAAAATTTCATACAGATTATTATATAACCTATGAAAAAAGCACCAAACTTTGCCTGAACACAAATGTTCCCTTGCTTCCTTTTCTCTTAATCAGTGATACTACTTGAGTTAACTCATGATCCATCTAACTTTACATGTGATCTAATATGAAGATGTGATCTAATATGAAGATAAACTGTTAGAGAGCCTCTTCCATATTATTTCTTCTGAAATATGCTTAGATTTGAGTATTTACTTACTTAAAAAGCACAACTCTTTGACATTTTTTAGAAAAGAAGCAATATAAATTGTACTGTTTTACTTAAAACGGCATTTAAATGTGAATGTTAAAAATTTGTGGTTTATAAACATTTTTATTTTTCCTGAATTGGCCTACATGCAAAAAATGGTAGCTCACTATTGTTCTACTCAGGATTTATCAGTGAAAAAGACTGAATATAGGTATTCCTCAAATTTCAAATACTTAGTACTTGTATATTATGTTCTTACTTCTATTCTGTCCACTTGGGGGTTATAGTCAAGTTATCTGGACTGAATAGATGAGTTTGTGACTGTGTCTCTGAAACTATATAACCAAAAATATTTGTCCTTCTATTTTCTTTTTTATCACTCAAAGGAGTAAAACACACATGAACTTGGCTGTGTGCTTCTTCTCCCCCCAAATTTTTATCATCACTATTATTAACTTAGTAAGTTTCTTGTTATATCTTCTTTTCTTCTCTTCCCTACTCTCCTTTTCTTCTAGTTCCGATATAGGTTTTTTGTTTGTTTGTTTGTGTGTGTGTGTGTGTGTGTGTGTGTGTAGTTCTGATTGAAGCAACACTTAAGTAGTTACTATGTGCCAGGCATTGTGCTGGATGCTTTAACAAATACCTCCTCTGATCTTTTCATTGGTTCTGTTCAAAGCTTTCATTGTTTAATTTGAGCAGTTTAAGTTGCACTTAAAGTTGTCAGAGTACCTTGAAAATATACCTTCATCAAAGAAAAGTCTTATATTGAAGTGATAAAGAGACATTGTTATCAATCTGTAAATTTTTTGAAGGGACCTAAAAATAGTTTTCATTGTTTGTGTAAACCTTGTTTTCCACCTTTTGTGGTGGTGGTGGTGGGGTGGGCAGAAAGAGTGTTTGAAGGAGACGGATAAATAAAAGTAATTAACTACTTAGTTTTTCAGGATTGTTTATTAGTTTATTTTCTAAGCTTTTCAAACACAATGTCTTAGTAAGTTGAGTGCTTTCTGGGATGAAGTAGAAATTTAACTGAATTTAATACGATGATTTTGTAAAAAAAAATAGTGCTTATTTTTCTGAAATTGAAATTTTCAGGTTTTTTTTTTTTTTTTTTTTTTTGATGAGTGTGTGGTGGGTGAAAAGATGCAGATGTAGGATATTAAAAAACAATTAACAAGTGGGCAAAGCACTTGAATAGACATTTTTCTGAAAAAGACATGGATGGCCAACAGGTAATGTGAAAAGATGCTTGATATCACTAATGATCAGGGAAATGCAAATCAAAATCACAGTGAGGTATCACCTCACATCTGTCAGAATAGCCATTATCAAAAAGACAACAGACATGATATTAGCTAGCCTGTGAAGAACCCTTGCCTGTGTGAATAAAACTGGGATAGCCATTATGGAAAACAATATGGAAGTTCCGCAAAACACTAAAAATAGGGACATCTGGATGGCTCAGTAGGCTAAGTGTCTTCAGCTCAGGTCATGGTCCCAGATTGAGCCCTGCATCCAGCCCTGCAATCTCCCTCTTCCTTTGGCTGCCACTCCCCCTGCTTGTACGATTTCTCCATCAAATAAATAAATAAATAAATAAATAAATAAATAAAATCTTAAAAAAAAATTTTTAAAACCCCACGAAAAATAGAACTATCATATATGATCCAGCAATCCTACTTCTGTATATATGAAATCATTACCTCAGAAGAAATGTCTGCACCCCATGTTCATCGCACCATTATTTACAATAGACAAGACATGGAAACAACTTAATTCTCCATCTGACAGATGAATGCATAAAGCAGATATGTATACATTTCATATTTTTATGAAAAGAAGGAAATCCTGTTGTTTGAGACAACATGGATGAAACTGGTGGGCATTATTATACTGAGATAAGCCAGTTGGAAAAGACAAATATTGTATGTTTTCACTTATATGTGGAATCTAAAAAAGCCAAATTTACAGAAATATAAAGTAGAATGGCCAGTGGCTGGGGGAAATGGAGATATATGTCAAAGGGTATAAACTTGGCCAGTGGCCAGTGGCTGGGGGAAATGGAGATATATGTCAAAGAGTATAAACTTTCAGCTGTAAGATGAATAAGTTCTGGGGGGTCTAATGTACAGCACAATAATTATATAATTAACAGTACCGCATTTTATACTTGAAAGTTTAGAGTAAATCATAAATATAATCACCATGAAAACATGGTAATCATATGAGGGGATGGAGGTGTCATGTAGCCTTAATGTGGTAATCACTTCACAATATATATGTGTATCAAATCATCATGTGTACATCTTAAATTTACAGATGTTATAGGTCAATACTATGTCAATAAAACTGGAAAAAGAAGGATATTACAGTTTACCCTTGAACAATGTGGAGGATAGGGATGTCCCCCTGCCCCTGGTGTGTCAACAATCTACAAAACTTGAAATCTCCCAAAATGTAACTCCTGATAGCGTACTGTTGACCAGAAGTCTTACCCATCATAAATAGTTGATTAATATATTTTGTTTGCCCTATATATCATATGCTGTGTTCTTACAATAAAGTAAGCTAAAGAAACGCCGTTCAAGGGTCAACTGTACAGGCTGAATTACCAAAGGTTGTTAAAACCAGGGTTCTTCATATAATTTTTACCATTATTAAATTTGTAAGTGTTCTACGAAATTAAAATGTTATTAGTGTTATCATTCATGCATTAAGTACTATGCCTTTACAATCTATTATTAAAGTGATCCAAGATACTGCCTTTTTGAAAAAAAAAATCCATGTATTTGCATATATCATATGCTCTAAAACCTAATAATTCATTTCTATACTAAAAAACTTTTCATTCAATTTTTTGTTCCCAGGTTTTGCAAATCGTTTTTCAAAACCCAAAGGACCAAGGAAACCACCATCAACTTGGAATATTTAACACAACTGGAATATAGGCTGCAAGTTCATTTACAAATAAAAGTACTAGAATACTGCTACCTAAAATAAGGTTTCCATATTCATAGTTTCAACAACGAAGATACTGTAATGTGTTAGTAGCAATATCAGAAAAGGATATTCAAATAAGTGCCAGAAATTTTATATTTTCATCTTATTTCTATTGAGTTGGAAATTGGAAATAAGTTTGTCACCTGAGCTTAAGTAGAGAATGCTGTATGAGAAACAGTTTTAGAATGGACTTATTTTTCACTTTGGAAGTTATTTTTATTCTACTTTCTACAGAAACATAAACTTCAAAATATTTTTAAGAATTGGATCTCAACTGTTTACCTTGCCAGAATTTACTATACAAAGCGTTTCGCAAAATCTGACTTGTGGTTGTGGTACAAAATTACTACTTGTGACAGAGACTATTCCCTGGGAGTTATTTTTGCCTAAATTCCTTGCACATCTCCCCAAAGATGGAAAACTAGAGAAAAGGAGAAGTTAGATTTAAGAGAATTAAGTAAATCATGAAAATCTTTGCTGTTTGGTTATATTCACTAACAAGATGTTCAACTGCATCTTCTGTCTTTACCAAAGCTATTCAGTTACCAAGTCTAGAAGAATAATCAGCAAAATAGCTACCTTTTGGTAGCATTTTCTTCATTTCAAAGGTCCGACATAAACACGTGCAACTTATATCCAACCAGCTGGAGGTTTTACATTTTTCTATATGGAATATGGACCTGCTTTAAGAAAATCTGAGTTTTCAAAGCTGATTTTATGTAACAAGTTAGCGAGTAATTATTGTTAGATTCCCCCTGAGTTCTCCTAATGATTTAAAACTTAGAAACTAAGTTTAACTTTTAGAAACCAGAAATAAACAGCACTTGTTCTTCAGTATCTTTCATTATGAACCCTAATGACAGCGCAAACTGGATGATGTATGTGTTAGCCTGTTTACTGTAGTACAATGTACACAATAGGTGCTGAATAAACTGTTTCTAAACTGACTGCACCGCAGTGTTCATTTGGCCGAATACTTCTCCAGGCGCTCGTGCCATTTCGGAGTACTTCACTGTAATCAGTTATCCCCAGATACCTTTATCACGGACCAAACGCGTCAACAGAATCTTAGGTAAAATCTAAAATCCTGACGATGGATTTGTGAATGAATTTCCGGGCAGCAACCCTGGTGAACTGTGACGATTTTTGGAATGTTCCATGGTAGGCACCTTTCTCAAATTTATGCAACCTTCTACTTGTGACTCGGGGGGGGGGGGGGGGGGGGAAACTTATTTAGAAAAGTTTTAAAACACGGTTTTCCGTCTAGAATTCTTTCGTCGCCGAGGAGACGGATTCAAAACAAATGATGGCCTCTACCTTTCGAGGCAAGGGGGGCGGGGGGCGGGCGGCGCGGCTCGGGGCGAGGTGGGGCGCGCGCCCCAGGCGCCCAGGCAGCTCTCGCACCTGCCCGGGGACGCCGGTGGCCGTAACCATGGCAGTGCCCGCCGAGAGGTTACAACATGTCTTCGCGGCGGCCCCATCACATTCTACACCCAAATCGCCCTCGTTTCACAAATGACCAAGTTCCCCTTTCTTCTCCATTATTTCATCGCTTTTATCCAAAGATAAAAGGCCGCAGATTCTTTTACCTGACAAAGGTCACGCGAGGAACGTGAAACTTTAAAAGTACCTAAGGAGACCACCGACTCGGTGTAAAACGACGCAAAGGCCCACGAACGCGCTGACAGGAACGCGCCCGCAGACGCCGAGAGCCACGAACATTGTCTCGGCCGTTAAGGCGGTTGGCGGCAACTCTCCGCCCAGCGGCGGTTGCGTCGCGGCCCGAAGCGTGACTCGGCGCACGCTCTCTTGCCGCTCCTCCTCTCCCGGAGCCGGGGATGCGGCGGGGCGCCGGGAACTACAGCTCCCGTGAGACTCAGCGCGGCCCAGGGTGCTTTACAATAGGGCTCGCTCGGCGAGGCCTGCGGAGAAGCGCTGAGAACGGCCGCTTCCGGCATGTTTGGCTCCGGAGGAAGAGCCTCCGACGAGTGGAGGGCGGGGGAGAGACTCCAATGCCCAGCGGGCCGTGCGCGGGCGGCGCTTGCGCGATACGCGGACGGGGGGGCGGTCGGGCCATTTAAATGTGTGTTTGTGGGTGAAATGGCTGCGCAGGTCGGAGCGGTGCGCGTAGTACGGGCGGTGGCGGCGCAGGAGGAGCCGGACAAAGAAGGGAAGGAGAAACCCCATGCCGGGGTCTCGCCGCGGGGAGTGAAGCGGCAGCGCCGAGCGAGCAGCGGGGGGTCTCAGGAGAAGCGGGGGCGGCCGAGCCAGGACCCCCCTCTTGCTCCCCCTCACCGGCGGCGTCGCAGCCGCCAACATCCCGGGCCGCTGCCGCCAACCAATGCAGCCCCAACCGTCCCGGGCCCTGTTGAGCCTCTGCTCCTGCCGCCTCCGCCTCCACCTTCGCTGGCACCCGCCGGGCCCGCTGTCGCTGCCCCGCTCCCGGCCCCAGGCACCTCGGCCCTCTTCACCTTCTCTCCCCTGACGGTGAGCGCGGCCGGGCCCAAGCATAAGGGCCACAAGGAGCGGCACAAGCACCATCACCACCGCAGCTCCGATGGTGACCCCAGCTCCTGCGTTCCGGGCGATCTCAAGCACAAGGACAAGCAGGAAAACGGCGAGCGGACCGGAGGGGTGCCTCTGATCAAGGCCCCCAAGAGAGGTGAGAGCAGGCGAACTGCCCGAGCTTGGGCTCTGGGTCTCTCTCAGTTCTCATATCCCGCCCCTTTAGCGCTGAAAGACGCCAAACCCCCGCTTACCTCCTGCTGCTCTACTCCCCTAAGCCCACTGGGGTGGACTCTGCATTTCAGACCGTTGACACAGCCTGACCTACTTGAGGCTTCTCGTTTCGAGGCCGAGCTGTCAGTTACTAACCCCCTGTACCAGGCAGGCTCCCCCCACCCCGCCCCCGCCCTTCACCCCGAGCCTTTACCGACGTTTGTTTTCAAATTCGCCAGGGTTTCCGCGCCGCGCGGTCCTTGGCGAGGGATTAGTTGCTGGGGTATTATAAAACTGCTTTTCTAAAGTAAAGATTTGTCGCTAAAATCCTTTCTTCTTGTTGTCTTTTGTGGAAATCTGTAATAGCAGCTCTCCTAGTCCAAAATATTCATGGGTATGGTTTGGGGCTTTTAATGAGTTTGAATTCTTACAGAGGTTGCTCGACTCACAGGTTGCTTTAGCTTTTGCCAGGTAAAATATCAAACGTAGCTTGTAGTGGTTCTTTTCTATCCGGAGGTGAAATCGTTTTTAATTTTTATATTGAATCTTAATTCTGGGAAGAGGGTTGGGGAAGGGTTTCTGTTCCTTTTGGTCCTAGGAAATCGGACTAACCATGCCTTTGAAAAGTGGGAAATGTACAGTGGTGGATAGTTAGAAGCAAGAATTTCAGTTGCAATTTATTCTTTCTGGGCACCAAAAAATTGAGAATTTATTTAATTCCAGTAACCATCACTAAACTCATGAATACTGAACCCAGAAAACGTAGGACTACCCAATTAAATGAGATCTGGAGAAATTAAGTTTACCAAAATTGATGTCTTCCTGTTCCCAAATACATGTAGCATTTATTTGTATTCTCTGTAAAGGAGGGGGAAGGTAATGAATTTTTATTATACTATGGGTTTTTATATGATTTTATATAATTTGTTTTTATATGATTTTATATAATTTTTATATGATTTATTATAATTTGTTTTTATATGATTTTATATAATTTGTTAGTTGTATTTACTCAAGAAGATTTTAAGATATAAGTATCTTAGTATTTCTTAGTATTCGGCCAGCTGGGTTATTACATGTCTTTCAATCTAAAGTTTTGGGAATCTTGGATTCCTTCCATATATGGGTCTTGACTTAATCAGGTTTTTTTTCGTGTGTGTGTGTGTGTGTGTGTGTGTGTGTGTGGTGCTACTTCCAAATGGTACAGTTTGTTGCAAATAATTGCTCAATAAATATTTATTGGATGAAATCTTTCTTGCTTTGGTAGTATCCAGATGTTACTAGGAATAAAACTTGTGTCCATCCGACAGGACTGCCAGTTTCCACCATCACTAGGCCCTGATCTTGCTCTTTTATTTCTCGTCTTCTCATTTCATGTGTGTGTTTTAACTGTACAGAATTAGAGGGAATCTTGGAGATCAACCAATTTAAATTTGTGTTGTGGAAGAGGAAACCCAGGCCCAAAGTAGTGAAGAGACTTGTCTAATTAAGTCACAGTTAATTAGTACAAAGTACAAACATTAAAAAAAATCTTTTAATGAATCATTGGTATAACTGGAAGTAGAACCCAGATCCTTAAATCCCAGTTCAAGTGTCCTCCCCCAGCTGCTTGTTGTTCCTTTCTTTTATATATATGTATATATATAAATGCGCTATTTACTTTCCCTCATTCTTTGCTTATCCCTTCCCCATGCCTTGGCATCAGAATGGCAGTAACTAGGCCCATCAAAAATTTCTGACCTAGCCCCTTTTCTATGGTGGGGTAGTGGCAGTTGCACGTATAATGAACAACAGTGTGTTCCTCTGAGGATTGCACAGGCCTCATGTTCTTTAACAAACATAATCAAATCTTTAACTCAGTGTTGTCTGACAGAACTTTCTCCAGTGATGGAAATCTATGTTTGTGCTGTCCAATATGGTAGCATGGGTCATATATAGCATTTGAAATAAGTTGTGAAGACTTAAATGTGGCTGGTGTGATTGAGGAACTAAATTTTTAATTTTATTTAATTCTGGTTAATTTATAATAGTTTCTTTGGGCTAGTGGCTGCCATATTGGACAGCACTGCTTGAAGCATTTTAGTCTGCCAATATGTGACAAAGTGGATTGAGATCAGGTAATTTCAACATGTTACCCTTTTTTTTGTTGTTGTTAATTGAAACACATAGACATATAATGTTACTAGTTTCAGGTTATACAACATAGTGATTCAATATTTATATGGATTTTTAAAAAGATTTTATTTATTTATTCATAGACACACGCACGCACACACACACACACACACAGAGGCAGAGACACAGGCAGAGGGAGAAGCAGGCTCCATGCAAGGAGCCTGACGTGGGACTTGATCGTGGGACTTGATCGTGGGACTTGATCGCGACTCGACCCCGGGTCTCCAGGACCACGCCCTGGACTGAAGGGGGCGCTAAACCGCTGAGCCACCCGGGCTGCAGAAGGATCATCATAAGTCTAATTTAAACATTTTAACATTTGAGTGAGGGACTGTTGGATGCTGTATTCTGCAGGGAAAGGACTCCCTGGTGGTATATACTGGGGGAAAACTGTATACTGTAGCCTTCTAGATACATAACAGATAATGACATTTTAAAAGTTCTCAGAACCCTACTGGAAAAAAACTGGCTTAACCTTGTTTCATCCAGGCTTTTGCACTCATTTTGATGGATATCTTTACTTTTTTCACTGAACATCTTTATACTTGTTACAGTCGTGTGCAGGAGGCATGCCTTTGGAATCAAGCTTAAGTTTAACCTGTGGCTCTACTACTTATTCTTTGATCATGGGCAAATTACTTTAACCTTTTTCAGCTTCAGTTTTCCTGTCTTTACAATGAAGTTGTAGTATTTGTTTTACAAGGTTATTATGTGGATTAAATGTGGCAATATGTGGAAAGTATTAGAAGAGTGTCTGGCTGATACTAGGCACTTTAAAAACTGCCTTTTGTTATTTTTATCATGCTTTGTCCTTGAAACAACTCTAAATTAATAAGGAGAGTTGCTAGACCCTTGTTATGTACAGAGTTATGTCTTCCCTCCCTTATTCTCAGATTTTCAGAAACTATTTTAACTTTTTATTTTGAGATAATTATATATTCACAGAAAATTGCAAAAATAGTGCAGAGAAGTTTTTACCTTTCATTAGTTTTTCCCAATGGTTAGATCTTACATAACTATTGTATAATATCTACACCAGGAAATTGACATTGGTGCAATGTATGGGTGTAATTCTGTGCCATTTTATCTCCTGTTTAACCACCATTGCAATCAAAATCCACATCCATTCCATTACCACAAAGATCCCCCTTGTGCTAATCCCTTGAAAGTCTTAAATACCTCCTGTATCTCCCCACCTTTACTAACCTCTAACAACCACCAATCTGTTCTCTAACTCTGTAATTTCATCATTTTGAGAATGTTATAAATGGAATAATATAGTATGTGATCTTTCAAGGCTTATCGCTTATCCTGATGTCCTTGAGATCCATTCAAGTTGTATGTATCAATAGCTCATGCCTTTTCATTGCTGAGTAGTATTCTATGGTATGCATACACCACAGTTTAACCATTCACCTACAGAAGAACATTTTGACTGTTTTCCAGTTTGAATAAAGTTTCTATGAACGTTCATATTCAGGTATGTGTGGGCCACCTAGGGATCCCTACTATCCTGTTTTGACAAATGTTTGTATATTACAGGTGTGGGTCCTTTGTCAGATATTTGCTGTGTAAATATTTCCTCCCACTTTTGTTATTTGTGTTTCCTTCCTTTTAACAGGGTCTTTCACAGAGCAAAAGTTACAAATTTTGTTGAGGTCTAATATTTAATTTTTTTTTCTTTATTCTTTTATGGATTGTGCTTTTGGTGTCATAGCCAAGGTCTCAGAGCTTAGGTCCCAAAGGTTTTCTCTCTCTCTCTCTCTTTTTTTTTTCCCTAAAAGTTTTACAATTTTACCTTTTACATTTAAACGCTGATTCATTTGAGTTAATTTTGTGTGAGGTGTGAGGTGTTTTAGGTCAAGGTTCATGTTTTTTTGCCTGTGGATATCCACTTGTTCCAGCATCTTTGTTGAAGACTTTTCTTTCTCCATTGGATTACTCCTACACATGTAAAAAATCAGTTCCACTGCCTGTTTTTGTATGACTTGTTAAATAAGGTGGTCTTTACATTTTAAGTGGTTGAAGAAAACCTCATGACATGTGAAATTTGTAAGAAATTTAAATTTGGTGTCCAGAAATAACGTTTAATTGGAACATCACTCCTTTAAATGTATTGTCTATGGTAGTTTTCATGCTACAACAGTAGAGTAGTTGAGATAGCATCATGTGGACTGCTAAGTTTACTACTATCTAGATCTTTATAGAAAAAGTTTGCCAATTTCTGAGGTCATTCAGCTGAAAGACATGTTCCTTCACACCAGCCTAATGGTACCAAATCCAGCTTCAGGTATAAGTTAATCATAAATTTCAGATTCTAGATGTTTGGAGTTGCTCATAAATAGTTGAAACAAAAATTTCTCATCTCTAAATTGGGAACTAAAATGAGTTTTGAAGAGATAAAGTGACATGCTTAAGATCTTCTAGTAAGTGATAGAACTGAATCTAGGACCCAGTTTTTTTGACTTGTGGTCCACTTTGCTTTTCATTTTTCTCTAAGTAAAATTTTTTTTTTTTTTTTTTTTTTTTTTTTTTATGATAGTAACAGAGAGAGAGAGAGAGGCAGAGACACAGGCAGAGGGAGAAGCAGGCTCCATGCACCGGAAGCCTGACGTGGGATTCGATCCTGGGTCTCCAGGATCACGCCCTGGGCCAAAGGCAGGCGCCAAACCGCTGCACCACCCAGGGATCCCTCTCTAAGTACATTTGATTGTTAACTTAGTAAAGAGATATTTAAATTTTTTTTATTTCTTATAAGTAACAAGCTTGAGTCTCAAACTGATAATGTATTACCTGTATATTTTGAAATCTTAATTTTTTTTTCCCTTTATTGCTTATTAAAAGCATAGGACATATTTGCTTCAAAATTATTTTTAAATTATTCTTGCTTAGAAAATTTGTAATTTTAGTAATATTTTAATATTTTATAGAAAAAAGGAAAGGGGTAAGTCCATTTCCCTAGCTCTTTTCTGTAGTATCATTACATGACAGGATTGTTCTTTTATATTTACTTGTGAATCAGCCTTCCTTTCTCACATTTTTTATCATTGACCAACTGCCCAATTTCTATCACAGGGAGTGTCCCTTAGACAACTAATTGAAATTTTTTGTGATGTCAGAAAGCTATTGGCAGGAACTTAAAATCCAAATTCTATTTGGTGATAGGAGTAAGGAATTATTTGGGGATTATACAGAGACTGAAATAAACAGATCATCTCATTTATCGGAGTAAAAACTTAGGGGAATGATACTTTCCTTACCTACCCAGAGGGGGTGGGGGGGCTTTAGGGCATGAAATTTTTGCATAACCTAAATAATGCCAAATTTGTGGTCATGTAATGGGCACTCAGTAAAATATTTGTTGAATGAAGTAATGCTCCCCTTAATGGAGATTCTTCTAGGTCGTCCTCCTCCTTCTCAAGTCCCTTAATTGTAACCAGATAATTTTAGTTTATCATCTCAAGAGTGTAGTGTAATAATGCATGGGAAGAATTTGAGTTTTGGAATCAGACAAGATGAGTGAATATTGGTTGTCATCTACTAGTATTGTGACCTATGGTAAGTAGCATATCTTATTTCAAGCTGTTTTCTTCTCTATAAAATGGACTTGCAAATCTACCTCACTGGTTTGAGGATTAAAATGACATTGTATCATATCTAGTAGACCCTTGGTGAATAATAATTTTCTTCCCTCTTTCAGAGATTTTTGTCCTTTTTATGGGATTATCTTGTAATATACTACATTGTATTCTAGGTCAATAATTTCTATCTTTTGTTTTGATATCCCAGAGTTATTGCCAATAATTTCAAGGAATGTATCAAATATTATTGTGAAAATGATACGATGGAAAAAAAAAGAAAAAAAATGATACAATGGTGAGCACTTACTGTGTGTTTGGTACTGTGATGAGGCCCTTATATTTATTGTTTTATTTAATCCTTACAATAGTTCTGTGAGGTAGGTACTAGAATTAACATCTTAAGATGAGAAAATAGAAGTTTAAAGAGATTAATGAGCTTTCCTCTGGGAAATTAACTGCTCATTAATTTAAAGCAGTAAGTAGTTGGGCTGGGACAATACGCTAGGTCTAACTGTAAAGTACCTGTGCTATATGGCACTCTTTACTGCCTCTACAATCCAACTATTTTGAGGTAACAGTAGTTAGCATGTATTGAGTATCTGTTATGGTCTAGGACTATTTTAAGTACTTTATGTGCTTTGTTTCATTTACTCTGCTCACTCATTTTATGAGATACTGTTACTTTCCCTCATTTTACCAAAAGGAACAAGGTACAAAGAAGTTGCAAAAGGTAATACTCTGCGAGGAAGTACTAGGATAGGGATTCAAATTCCGCTAGCCACTCTTAAACATTATGATATAGAGGGATGGGGGTAAAGTAAGGCAGTTTTATAAACATATGGTGACCTTTTTTTTAGTCAGGTTCTTATATGGGATGGCAAGGACACCTAATAAGACTAAAAAATTTATTTTCAGAAAACAACTTTAGCTTTTTTCTTTATTATGATTAGTAAAATATAAAAAATGCACTTGCTTTGAAAATGTTTATCCACCATGATTTTTAGAATTGAAGATAATACATTTTTTTCAGTTCTAAGTTACAATTCAAGTGTAAGAATGGTGATATAAATTTAAGTTTTATAATAGGAAAAGTAATTTTTTTGCATTAATAAAAACTTTCAATAGTGATGTTGAATAAATGATGCTATCAGATAGTTGGTAATATTGGCATATTTGAGGATTTTATTTTTATTTTTATTTTGGTTTCAGGTGTAGAATTTAGTGATTCATCGCTTAAATAGAACACCTGGTGCTCATCATAACAAGTGCCCTCCTCAATACCCATCACTCATCTAGCCCATCACCCACCCACTTCCTCTGTCAACCCTCAGTTTGTTCTCTATCATTGTCTTATGGTTTGCTTCCCTCTCCTTTTTTTCCCTTCACATATCATATGTTCATCTGATTTGTTTCCTAAATTCCACACATGAGTGAGATCATATGGTATTTGTCTTTCCTTGATTGATTTACTTCATTTAGCATAATACACTGTAGCTCCATCCACATAATTGTAAATGGCAAGATTTCATTCTTTTTGATGACCGAGTAATATTTCATTGTTTCTCTGTGTGTGTGTGTGTATTTTATATATTATATATTCTTTATGCATTGGACACTTGGTCTTTTTTTTTTTTTTTTTTAAGACACTTGGTCTCTTATGAGGATTTTTTTTTTTTAAAGATTTTATTTATTGGGATCCCTGGGTGGCGTAGCGGTTTGGCGCCTGCCTTTGGCCCAGGGCGCGATCCTGGAGACCCGGGATCAAATCCCACATCAGGCTCCTGGTGCATGGAGCCTGCTTCTCCCTCTGCCTGTGTCTCTGCCTCTCTCTCTCTCTCTCTCTGTGACTATCATAAATTAAAAAAAAAAAAAAAAAAAAGATTTTATTTATTCATGAGAGACACAGTGAAAAGCAGAGACATAGGCAAAGCAGACTCCCCACAGGGAGCCCAGTGCGGAACTCAGTCCCAGGACCCTGGGATCATGACCTGAGCCAAAGGCAGATGCTCAACCAGTGGCCACCCAGCTGCCCAGTCTTATGAGGATTTTATTGATAGTGTTGTGCATTTAACACATTGATAGTGTTATAATGACCTTTGTTTTAAGACAGCAATTTGTCTTTCAGATAAATGTATCTTCTTCTGTAGACTTACTTCTCTTTATATTTGCTCTCACAGTTTGATATGTGAAAGCTTTCCTTAATCACAGATAATAGAGTAGCTTGGCTTTTTTTTCTGTAAAAAACTGATATCAGTAAATATTAGCTTTTGCACTATAGGGAAATACTCAAAATGTTACTTCCTGAATATGTTCTCTGTTGGAAAGCTAGAACAATCAACCAGGAATGGAAAGGCTGTGAAAACTTTAGGCTTTGTTTGTTTGTTTGTTTGTTTTTAACTGAGATATAATTGACATACAACATTGTGTAAAGTGTACAACATACTGATTTGATACATTTATACTGCAAAGACATTGATTTTTTTTTTTAAGATTTTATTATTCATGAGAAACACAGAGAGGCAGAGACACAGGCAGAGGGAGAAGTAGGCCCCCTGCGGGGATCCTGTTGTGGGCCTCGATCCCAGGACCCCGGGATCACGCCCTGAGCCCAAGGCAGAGGCTCAACCGCTGAGCCACCCAGGCGTCCCAAGACATTGATTTTTAATTAATGTTTTTAATTCAAGGCAAGGCAACCTTGATAATCTCATAGGGCAACAAGGGCTAACTTACTGTAATAACCTCTTAACAACTTTGTATATGAATGCCATATTCAGTTGGTTGTCATCACAATAATTCAAAAGTAAATTTTGTTTATTCATTGAAATTCATTTAGCTAGTATGACACAAATAGTCTCAAATTTCTCAGTAAACACAGGTGAGCTCTCTATATTCAACCTTAGATAAGAATCAAAATTTGAAAAACAGGATTAGTGAGATAGATTGACATTTATTTCATATTTTAAACTTTTATCATGGTGAAATATGAGATTACAATCAATTTAAGGCCCTTTTCATTTCTTTGTACCGTGGTTTTTTGATGGGCTTGTGTTGGATGATTTAAGTGGTTCTCATATAAATGAGTTTGGAATAAAACCCACAGAGACTTGGCCGTGTTAGAAATACCATTGGTAAGTTGATAGTAATATAGAAAATGTGTTACAATCAAGGCAGCTCCTTCTTGGTGTTAATTTCAGTGGCAGATCTAGGTCACAATTCATCTTCTGCATACCAAATACCTCCTCTGAAGCTTAAAATAACAGATCTATTCAGAGATAGTTTCTTTTTTTCTTTTTTTTTTTTTTTTTCCGGTGAAATTGCTAAAACGTTTAGCAGAGTGTAATTAGATGACTTTTAAAATTGGTCTAACCTTTGTATTTAATGGCATTAACATTTAGTTGCTTGGGAGAATTGCCTAAATTACTGAATTTTTAATGTGGAAAATGTATTTAGATTAATTTTATTTGGTAAGAAATATAAACTACTGTTACCAAGTGTTTTAACAAATTCTCAAAGATTTACTTGTATGTAGAATAAAAGATGGATTGCTTTTTCTCTTGCCAATTTAAGCAATCTGATTACATGTATATTTTGCTATATGATCTCAGTTTAATTACAAGTGATGTTTGCAAATGAAGGGTTTTCTTTTTGTTGTTTAAAAACATATTAAACAGAATGAAAGTAATTTGGTATCTGTACACTTTAAAGTCTGACTTGTACTTCTGAATATTTTCTTTAGAAGTTTTTCATAACTGGGCAATATTTGGTGATTTGGAATGACTGTATAAAGCACAGCAACTGTCATGTTTGCATTTTATACCAAGTAAATTATTTACTGTCAATTTTATTGAATTTGTTCTTAGGTGTAGTCATAGGATCAGTTGGAGTATTTGTCTTAACACCGAATTGCTTGAATCATGTCAGAAATACTATTGTTGGGTAGACAAATACTATACAGTAAATACCAGAGCAAACTTGAAAGATTCGTCAGGACTATACCTGATATTTAATCCTAAAGATTTCCTGCTAGATACATTTTCACACTAGTAAATGAAAGATACTATTCTATTTTGGGTTTGTCAACCCATAATAATCCCTTAAAAATTAAAAGTAAATTTTTAATTATAAAAATAGTATGTGTTTATTGTAAAACATTAGAAAATACAATAAGCAAAAAAGAAAACATCTAGATCTTCATAATTCTACCATCCTACATAACTACCATTATTAACACTTTGGTATGTATTCCTTCAGGTACCTTTTTTTTCTAGTGTATGTACAAAATATTTGTAGACCATTAAGATTTTTTCCTCTCTTTTGGTCCTTTGCTTTTCTCCCTGGAATATTTTTCCCTAGAAAACATGCCTGGCTTGTCTCATTTAGGACTCAACCTAAATGTTACCTCCCAAAGAGAAGTTTCCTCAGAATCTAGAGTAGTTTACTGAAACCTTTTTTTTATTTTTTATTTTTTATTTTGCCAAACTAGATTGTAAAGTCCAGATTGTGTCTGCCTTAGCACCATATCCCTAGTGCCCAGAAATGTCCCTGGTGCACCTAGTGGGTACTTAATAAATGTTTGTATGTTTAATATTATAAACTTGGGATCAGTTTATACACACATTAGATGCCCTGGAAAGAAAGGTAATATATTTATTTCTGACCTTAGATTGCTTACAGTCTAGAGGAAAGGTAGAAAATTAGATCTGTGATAATACAGCATGTGGTTAAGTTCCGTGGGGAGTACAGTGCTAAGTGCACAGGGTAGGAGCAGCTACCCAAATTGGGTAGGGATCAATTGTTAGAGAATGCTTTCTGAATGATTGGCAATGTAAGCATTTTATAACCTTTTAATTCATCAGTTCTTTTCATTTATAATATAACTTGTAATGACTGAGTAGTATTTTGTCAGTATATCAGTGCCAGAATTTAATCAACATCCTATTACTTAGGATAGACATTTAAGGGAGTCCCTAAATAACTATCATGGATATTTATGTGTATCTTCAGTTATTTTTTAGGTAATATTTACTTGGCAGTGGAACTTCTGGGTCTGGTGATTATTAAGATTTTCAAGGCTTTTGGTGTACATATCCAATTTGGTGGGTGCCAGATTGCTCTCTATGAAATTTGTACCGGTTTATACTTTCAGCAACACTATATGAGAATGCCAAAAAAAGAAAAGTCATGCCAATTTGATAGGCAAAATGGTGTCTTACAGCTTAATTTGCTTTTGTTTGATTTACCTGTATGTATCATAGCAAAATATGACAAGCTTCACTTTAGATTTTACAGTGGTTACTGAACAGATACTCCGTACAGTATGGCAGATGTGAAATTACTTGGATATTTTCTTTACTTTTGATTATAAGTTGTATTAAATTATATGCTTGCATTTCCATTATCTACTGTTTAGCATAGTTTTCAACCCAGAATATTATTGTATTTTAAGATCTTTGTCTTATTTATTCATTTTATAAACATGTAAGTGGTCATGGCAAATTCAGAGAAACTGAGAATAAGCCAGTTAATTTGAGATCAAGTACCGTAAGAAGTTTATATGTTGACCCTAGGCCCAGCAACTAACTTCTTTTTAATTATTGTGGCCAGAAACACCAGATGAAAATGGTAAAACCCAGAGAGCTGATGATTTTGTCTTGAAGAAAATAAAGAAGAAAAAGAAAAAGAAACACCGAGAAGATATGCGAGGAAGACGCCTTAAAATGTACAATAAGGAAGTACAAACCGTCTGTGCTGGCCTGACCCGCATCAGTAAGGAAATCCTCACCCAAGGACAAATAAATAGCACTTCAGGAGTTAATAAAGAGTCCTTCAGGTATCTGAAAGATGAACAGCTGTGCCGATTAAATTTGGGCATGCAAGAATATCGGGTACCCCAGGGAGTACAAACACCTTTTATGACTCACCAGGAACATTCTATTCGTAGAAATTTCTTAAAAACAGGTACTAAATTTAGCAACTTTATTCATGAGGAACACCAGTCCAATGGTGGTGCACTTGTCCTTCATGCTTACATGGATGAACTCTCATTTTTGTCTCCAATGGAGATGGAGAGATTTTCTGAGGAGTTTCTTGCTTTGACATTCAGTGAAAATGAGAAAAATGCTGCTTACTATGCTTTAGCAATAGTGCATGGAGCGGCTGCTTATCTCCCAGACTTCTTGGACTACTTTGCTTTTAATTTCCCCAACACTCCTGTGAAAATGGAGATTCTGGGCAAGAAAGATATCGAAACAACCACCATTTCAAATTTTCACACTCAGGTAAGATAAAATCATTGTTAAATTGTTTAGTAAATATAGCTTCTTGACAGTATTAATGTCATTCTGTTTCATTTGCACATACCAACACACTTTTGATAAAAATTCATGGTGGTAAAGGTGATTAAAATCATTAGCTTATTGCTCTAATTGAAAAATCTTAATTGCTGAAGTTCTTTGAAATGTAGCTTGTTACTTGCTTGGTTTAGGAAGTGTTTTATACATGTTATACAGCATTACAAGTTTTTATGGAAAACCAGCTTGAAAACTAATCCAGTCTTTGAGAAATCAGGTAGCATTAGTATAGAGGATGTGATTCAGATCTGGTAGCGCCAAAGTAACTTTAGTTAAGACTTACTTACAATAAACACACGAGGGCATTGGCCTGTTTATTTGCCAGGTTTTTGCTATTTTTGTTTCTCTCCTTTCAGTAACTTGTTGGCAGTCTATCCCAGAAACATACCCCATTTTGTGACTTGGAAGTGTCACTAGGAAGACCGCCATAGTGTCTGCTCCTTCTGCCTATGCACTGTTGTAGGTGAAGACATTTTCTAAAGCCTTGCTTAGGCAGCTAGGCTTAAGTCAGCAGGGAAATCTCTCCTTCCTCACCAGTGGTTTTTAACCAGACGTTTTTTTCAATGAGTTATTTTAAGGCATAGAAAGAAGTTAATATCATGGCCTAGTTACTTTCTTACTTCTTTTCTCATAAGGATTATAAACATGAATGGTCAGCTATAAGTTGCTATCCTCGATATAAATTCAACACAGGTTTAGTGGAGAATATTTTACTTTTTAGAGATTTATGATTATATAACCTGTTTTTTCAGGTTATTTAATAATTTGCTGCCATTCTTTTCCTTAAGATTTTTTTTTTTTAGGTTAAGAGCCTGTTGCATAATAAGACTCTCAGCTGCCTGCATTATAGTGGTTTCAAGCCATTTGGATTTATTTGAAACCTCCTCTAACTTGAATCTTTTTAATGATTCTTACCATCCTTGCCTCCAGTGAGGGGAGTATCCAGTTTAGATTTATAAGCTTCAGAATTTCTCTAATTGAAGTTCTCTCTGCAGTAGAGAGAGCAGGAGCAGCCAATCTGGAGAGGTCGCAAGATGGGGCTGCCCAAGACGTTGGAACACGATGTGCAATAAAGGGCTTCGTCTTGGATTTTGGCCTTGTTACCACAATCAGGTACCGAAGTGCTGACTTTTGTAGTAGATTTTCTTTTTTCTTTTACCTTTTTTTTTTTTAAAGGAGTTTTGCCCTTTTAAGGTTAAGAATCCTATTTTTATAAATATTGCAGAGAAGGGACTGAAAACAGTTTTCCTGATATAGGCCATAATCCCTGTAAGTCCCTATTTAACAAAGAAAGATATTGCTGAGAGCAGAATTAACATGCTTCATCACTTTTTTAATTTAGAAGATGCAGCAAATTTTCTCTTCTGATTTATAGACCAACAAGCATATCTGAGAAATAAGTCAGAAATAATGGGTGAAAAAAAGTCTTGGTTTTGTAGGGGTGACTTTTTAACTTTCATGTTAGTCTATAGTGGCTCAAGCTTATTTGTCAATAGTACCCAATCTAAATAGTTAATAAAAGAAAGTATTTCTAAATATTCCCTGCTGATTTTTGTCCTCCAATTTTTTAAAATGGAGCTGAAATTTAAATGACTGTACCAACAACTTACCTTGAGATTTACTTTGAGATTTATAGAATAACCTCTTCTTAAGAACATAGCAGATTGTTATTAAATTAGATATCACTAAGTACTTCAACCAGATAAGAATATTGAGGACTACTGACTAAGTCTTGTGCTGTGGTAATCCTGGAACTTCATTTTATTTATGAATTTTCAGTCATTGGAGGAGAAATATGGAGTGGGTATGGAGGTTGAGGTGGTCCATGAAACTTTAAATTTGCACCTGTCAAATACTTGGCGGATGTGAGTGTGGAAGCTAACACAATAGTTGACATTGATTTAGTAGTTCATTGCTTAAGAAATATTTTCACATTCCTAACAATATTTGAAACAACCTATGGTGTAGGTAAGCAATTTTATCTCTGTTTTCCTTTGAAGAAACCGAAGCCTGGAGATGTTCATTATTATCCAAGTTCATGTAGCTAGTAAGTGGAAGTCAGGGTGCTAACTTAGGCCACCTGAACAATATGCCTGTCATTTTACCATACTTCTTTACTTCAGCCATTGGAAAAGAGATGAGTGCTTTTATTTGTCTAACACTGTCGTTAGTGAAATTAAAATATCTTTGTTTAAACACAGTATTCAGAAGGCTATTAATTTTTAACAAATACCTTTTTTTGTCTAATGAAGTCTTTTGAAGTTCTGTTTAAATGTCTATAAATAAACTGAAGAAACTTGTTACCTTAGACAGTTATTGGAAATTATTTATAGTTTAAATATGTAGTCATAATAATTATTTATGGTTATTTTAAGATAATTTAGCAAACACTTATTTTTTAGTTATTTTTTAAAGTTTTATTTATTTGAGAGAGCATGCAGCAAGGAGGGATAGAGGCAGATGGAGAGAGAGTCTCAGGTAGACTCTAAGGAGCCCCATGCAGGGCCTGATCGAGAACCAAAGTCCAACACATAAGCAACTGTGCCACCCAGTGCCCCTTAGCAAACATATATGGAGAACATACCATGTACTGGACATTCTGTTCTTAAACGGACTAACTGATGAGCTCAGTCTGGTGGAGGAGATGAACAAACCAGCAATTATAATACAGTTTGCTAAGTGTTAGAAATATGCATAGGGGAAAACCTTGTATTAGAGGGAGCATAGTTTGTGGTGTTACCTAACAGACTTGAGGTGATTAGAAAAGGCAGTTTAAAGCATGTGATGCTTAAGTAGAGTCTTAAAAGATTAGTACTTAGCTTAATAAGGGCATTTTAAGCAAAGAGAAAAACTGCCTGTACAGACACACAGGCATTAGAGAATGTGGTGCTTTCAGGGAGCTGCAGCTAGCTTGACATAGCAAGAGTACATGTTAACTATTGAGGCGTTGTGGGAGTTGAGACAAGAGACAAAAATCAAGATTGTGAAGAGCTTTTATATGATGTGCCAAAAGAAAGTTAGTACTTTTTCCTAAAGGTAATGGGGAAATCATTGGTGAATTTTATTAGGGGAGTGCTATCAAGTTATGTTTGCCAAGATTACTTAGGAGTTTGAAGCTTGGGATAGAGGAGGAAAATGAGATTGGAAGCAAGAAGACTGGTTAGATTACTGTGGTTACTAGATCAGAAATGATCCATGTCAAAATTGATATTGACACTTAAGACGGAATGAAAGAGAAATAATTAAAAGATGGGATTAATTGCAATCGGTGAAGGAGAAGGATAGAGTCTTAAAATAATAGGATTTGGATAAATAGGTGGATGGTGGTTCTGGTCATAAAGTTTATACAAGGTTGAAAAAGCTGGTTTCTAGGGGTGAAGGGTGTTGATGAAGAGCTCAGTTTGGGATACTTTGTATTGGAAGTACCTGTGAAGACTAAAGGTTAGAAATGTCTATTAGGTAGTTGAATATATGAATCTAAGGCTAGGAGACACTTGTAGGCTGGAAATGCAGCAGTTGGATCTATTAGCATATAGGTGATCCAGGCACAGCATTAGAGGGGAAAAGAAATGAATGGAATCCTGACATGTACTCACATGTAAGCATGAGGAACGTGGGAAAGAGATCAAAAAGAAAGGGAAGTAGAAGGAAGATTAGGATATAAGTTTTCTAGGTTTTAAGAATGATGGAGTGTTAAGTATCACATTCATAGGAGAGATCAAGTAAGATAAGGATTGGAAAATGTTAAGTTGCTCGATTAGGAATTTCATTTAGAAACCAGTGGTTATCCAGACCAGTGCTTCGCAAACCATGGCTAAATATTGTCAATTATGGTTTTTTTGTTTTTGTTTTTGTTTTTTTAAGAAGCTTACTACTTCTCTGTGTTTATAAACTTGGCATTCAGACCCTTACCCACATCTTCTGAATCAGAATCTACATTTTAACAAGATTTGCAGGTGATTCATATACACATTAAGATTTGGGAAGCACTACTTTAGAACATATCTGCACTAGTCAAAGGAAGTAAAATGTAGGTTTGTTTTGTGCAAGAATAGTTGTAGCTTCCATAATTTTTACATTTTTAAATTATTGTAGTGGCAAAGCTAAGATCCACATAAAGTTGTTTTTGTTGTTGTTTTCATATTATATGAAACTCATATTTTAATACCAAAGGAAATTTAAGTTTATGATAAATCTCAGTTGAAGCACCAAGCTAATCTAATCCTCAAATTTGATTACTTTTCAGATCTAATTTTTTTTTTTTAAGATTTTATTTATTTATTCATGAGAGAGACACACACACACAAAGAGAGAGAGAGAGGCAGAGGCAGAGGGAGAAGCAGGCTCCTTGCAGGGAGCCCGACATGGGACTCGATCCCGGGTCTCCAGGATCACACCCTGGGCTGAAGGCAGGTGCTAAACTGCTGAGCCACCCAGGATTCCCATAGATCTAATTAAGATAGATTTATTTATTTATTTATTTATTTATTTATTTATTTATTTATTTATTTATTTAGAATTAAGTTTTAAATAGTCATTGGCGAAATAACAATTTTGACCAAAAACTTTTAAGTGTGGAATGTTTTGTTAATTAGTGGAGAAATATTAGTGTCCACTTTGAAATATATTTCTCCCTAATAGACATGTACACGTTTTAGGAATAAATATAATTTATGACTTTTTTACTTAAGTGCTATATCTTGTAGTTACTTGCTTTTTAAGAACTTTTTAATGGTTTTAAACTTTGAAGTGTGATAGTTCTATAATGAGCATATAATCCTTGACTCCCCTTCTTATAAAAATCCTATTGTAGATGATAAACTGATTGAAAATTAAAATAGTTTTCTAGTCATCTTACGGACTAACAGGATTTTAGAGCAGGTGGGGGCCATTTCCAAGCCTTCATTTTATAGATGAGGAAGCTCACACTTTGGTTGTGACCTTCCCCAAGGTTAAATAGTGGCAGATCTTCAAAGAGGAATTATTTTTTCTTCTTTCTCTGGGTGGAATTAAATTCTACAGGTGAGGATTACCAGGTTTTAATGTGTCTATATAATGCAGATTTTTATTTTATATGTCTGGGTTGGGGCTGTATAGGCTGCATTTTTGATGAGTTTCCAGATGATGCTGATACTGCTGGTCATGAGCCAACAAAGCTATAGACTGTAGATTCTGTACAGGAATTGCAAGTCAAAGCAACAACAAAAAACCACTAAAACACTAAAAATATAGTAAAATTAAATGAAGAGTTGTTTTAAATATTGCCATCTGAGATTATTTTCACCTTAGAGCACCTAGATAACTGAAGGGTATATATGGAGAAGAAGGATATGTATATATGTGTGGTGGGAAGAGAGGCAATTGATTAAAAAAGCCTATCTACGATAGTAAGATTTTGTTTTCTTTATCTGGCAAATGTGCATGTTTTAAATTCTCCTTGACAGAACATAAAGACTCCTAACTCTGGGAAACGAACCTAGGGGTGGTGGAAGGGGAGGAGGGCGGGGGGTGGGGTGAATGGGTGACGGGCACTGAGGGGGGCACTTGACGGGATGAGCACTGGGTATTATTCTGTATGTTGGCAAATTGAACACCAATAAAAAATAAATTTATTATAAAAAAAATTCTCCTTAAAAGAAAATGTTGAAGTCTTTTACTGAGGATCATAGATCTTTAACTTTATTTAGGTGGTTGGTGGGAGAAGTTCTTGTACATACTACTTTTATTACTATAAATGGTAATGTCTACTATTCCAGAGAAAATCAGCAAATGTTATTTCTTCATTTTGTGTTCTGTCAAGGCCTAAAATTAAAATGGGCTTATTAGGTGCTCCTCATCTTTAATCAATATAATTAACATTTTATGGTGAATTGGTAGTACTAAGAGTTGAACCAGTAGAGTGCTTTGTACTTTCTAAATAACTGAGAAACTCCTTACGAACTACACATCAATCAGTGTGTTATATAAAAGGAGAAATAAATATTTTAAGTAGTTGGCTTTATAAAATAAACCAGCATAGGAATGGTAGGTTTGGTTCTTTTTTCTCTAAGTACAGCTTATAATAAATTCATTTTGACTTGCACTACTTTTTCACTATATGTTTTAAAGTAGGAATGCTTTTCTATTCACAGATCACGAGGTTAGGAAGATTGCTGGCTAGCTTTTTCCTTTCTGATTTTTAAACATTCAGATTGATTAGGCGTCTTCCTAAAACATGAGTTCTGTAAAATAATTACCCCTGCCCTTAGTTGGGGGAAGGATGTCCATATAGTATATTTCTAGCTTGATGGTCTTCTAGTTTTGGGTATGTGTGTGTTTAAGAATTTCTTTTTTAGGTAGTTTTGGATTCATGGCAAAATGGAGGGAATGTACAAAGATTTCCTGAATACTCTCTGCCCCCATCTGTGCACAGCCTTCCCCCATTATTAACATCCCCCCTCCCCCAGTGGTTCATTTATTACAAGTGATAAACCTATGTTGATTCATTATAATCACCCAAAATCTGTAGTTTACATTATAGTTCACTCTTGGTGGTGTACTTCTGTGGGTTTGGACTAATGCATAATGATATGTATAAGTACACAGAGTATTTTCACATCTTAAAAATCTGTGCTCTTCCTCGTCATCCTTTTCCTTCCTCTCCCAACCCTTGGCAAACACCGATCTTTTTACTCTCTTCATAGCTTTGCCTTTTCCAGAATGTAATATAATTGGAATCAAATATTATGTAGCCTTTTCAGATTGGCTGCTTTCACTTAATATGCACTAAGATTCATCCATGTCTTTTTCATGGATTGATAGTTTGTTTTTTTTTTTAATAATGTCTGGATAAACTACAGTTTATCAGTTTATTCACCTACTGAAGGACATCTTGGTTGCTTCCAAGTTTTGGCAGTTATGAATAGAATTGGTCTCTTCTAAGTTTTAACTGACTCATGACTGTCCTTACTAAAAAGTGTATGTGGGATCCCTGGGTGGCGCAGTGGTTTAGCGCCTGCCTTTGGCCCAGGGCACAATCCTGGAGACCCGGGATCGAATCCCACATCGGGCTCCTGGTGCATGGAGCCTGCTTCTCCCTCTGCCTGTGTCTCTGCTCTCTCTCTCTCTCTCTCTCTCTCTCTCTCTGACCCATCATAAATAAATAAATAAATAAATAAATAAATAAATAAATAAATGCAAAAAGTGTATGTATTTGGAGCACAGTTGAGCTTCTTTCACTCTGAGCAATTGATACAGGATAACTGTGAAGTTGAGTTTCTTTTTTTTCTTTTTTTAAAGATTTTTTTTTTATTTGAGAGAAAGAGACGATGTATGCATGCGAGTGGGGGAGGGACGGGGGTGGGAGGAGGAGAGAATCCCAAGCCGACTCCCTGGTGAGTGTGGAGCCCTGCCTGGCTCAGTGCCAGGACCCAGAGATCATGCCCTGAGCTGAAAGCAAAAGTTAGATTAGATGCTTAACTGACTGAGCTACCTAGGAGCCCCATAAAGTTAGGTTTCTAATCTAAAGGAGGATATAACCTATTGACAGCAATATATATTTTTAAATATAATTGCTTGAACTTTTATAGATTTAAGATTTTTTTTTAAATGCATGCAGAACTAACTATTTTCTTATAGGCATTTTCTCCCTTGATCCCACAATCCTTCTCCTCTCCCCTTTTGCCTTCTGATTCTACTAATGGTTGAGTTTTTTCTGGCATTCTGTCCCTTGCTTCCATGGCAGCCTTACTTTTTTCTGTTCTTTAGTCTCTATTTACCTTCCTCCAGTTCTCCTAATACTCCTCTACTCAACTTGTTCTTTGCTTTCGAATGCCATTTCCAGACCAGAGTTTTTCAAACTTGCCAGATCCTAAGAATAATCTGGGGTTGCTGATTCCAAACACATATTTAGAATCTCAGGTTCTTCTCTTGGAAATTCTGATTAGGTCTGGAGTGAGGCCTGCGATAAATATGTCAAGTGATTCAAATCCTGTGATCAGGCAAATTTAAGAAACTTTGGACATATATTCCATCTAGCATTACTGTGTTTTCCTTCATCTGACCTGTAGATCATCCTTTTAGAATTTCATAGAAATCATAAACTATGGGCTCTTAGAAATAATCTTGTCTAACCTCTACAAAGTGCAAACGTTTTAGAAAATCACTTTTGGGTTGGTAATTATTCAGGAGCTTGTCTCCTCCTAAGGTTTCATAAGGCTGCCAGTGGGTACTCAACATTGTCTGGGAAGCTTGCGGCTTTTCTTTGGTCAACTTGCTTGTTTGTTCTTCATGAAGACTATTTACACTTTTTATCTGTGTACATCTTTTCTGCCTTCCCTCCTGTTAAAATAGAAAAAAAATCCCACCTCTTCCTCAAAAGCGAATCTTTCGCCTCTGTTCTAGATTTCCATTCCTCACTTGAAGATTGTTACAAAATATACATAACAAAATTACTGTTTAACTATTTTTAGGTACATAATTTGTTGGCATTAAGTGCTTTCACAATGTTATATAGCCATAACCATTATCCATTTCTAGAACTTTTTCATCATTTGAAACAAAAACTGTACCCACTTGCTTAGGATCTTTACCCACTCGCACCCTTTTAATCTTTCCCTCTCCATTTTCACATAAAATGCAAATTAAGTGAATTCTTTATGTTTCCTTCATTTATAATAAAACACTAAGCTTTTTCTTTCTCCCCAGAAATAAATCTTTCTTCTGAATTTGTGGTTCATTATTTCTATGCATCTTCTAATATTTTGCTGTGCATATGTGAACATATAAACTACATAAAACTGTTTTGTGTGATTTAACATTTTATAAATAGTATTTTGCATGTATCATTCTACAAATTGCTTTGGTTCAACATTGCTTCAGAGGATTATGTTGATACATATAATTAGTTCATTCATTTTAACAGCTATATTTGGTATTTTGCTGTGTGATTATATCACTATTCTCCTGTTGTACATTTGGGTTGTTTACAGTTTGGTAATATCACAGTGTAGAGGGGCGACTCAGTGGCTCAGTCAGTTAAGCATTTGCCTTCAGCTCAGGATATGATCCCAGAGTCCTGGGATCAAGCCCCACATGGGGCTCCCTGCTCAGTGGGGAGCCAGTTTCTTCCTCTCCTCCCTGCTTGTGCTCTCTTGCTATATCTGTCACTATCTCTGTCTCTCTCTCAAAAAAAAGTTTTTTTATGTATGTATGTGTGTGTGTATGTATGTCTGTATGTATGTCCTGTATATATCCCATGTATGTCCTTGGATTTCTATTTGCCTTTTACTCGCATCACGGGATTCCATGACTCTTCTGTTGACTGAATTCAGTGACTCAAATGATACTTCATATGTCTAAAGTCTTTATCCTACCATTACATTTTTTGGTAGTTCAGATAGGTGTGGCATTCTAGGTTGGAGATCATTTTCTTGAGATCTATAAAAGTGCATTACTCCAGTGTATTAAGCTTCTAGTGTTGCTATTGAGAAATCCAGTATCATGGTGATTCCTGATGTTTTTAGGTGTTTTTTTGTTTTTTTTTTTTTCTCTCTCTCTCTCTCTCTCTGGAAACTTATTTTAAAATCTCTTTCCTGCAGAATTTCAGAATACTGAGGATAATGTTCCTTGAGTTTTTTTTTTAATTGGGTTTCTTTTTTTTAATTTACTGTAAAACATTTCAGACATACATAGAGGTATAAAGAATAAACAGCTATGTTCTAACTGCTTGGCCTAAGAAATATTATCAGTACAACTGAAGACCACCTCCAACCCACATGATTTTCTCAGATTTCATTGGTATGAGTCCTTTTATATTTACTCTGATGAATATTTCTCATTCTGAAAATGCATATCCTCTTGTTTGGGTAAGTTTTCTTGTTTTCTTTGTTAATTTCCTTACCTCACTGTTCACCGTTCTCTTTTCCTGAGACTTTTATTAGTTAGATATTAGGCCTCCTGACTGAACCTATGAATTTTTCCTATCACTCCTTTTAGTTTTCTTTGTCTTTTTGTTCTACTTTCTGGAAAGATTTAACTATCATCTTTTCCTCCTGTTGATTTATTTTAGCTGTAATGTTTTGAATTTAAGACCTTGGGGTGTTTTTTTTTTTTTTAATTTAAATAACTTATTCCATGGATGCAATATCATCTTTCATCTCTTTGATGGTATTAATACTGGTTTTGAAATTTTCTTGTAGTTTGTTTCATCAAGTTCTTTTTTGTTTTAATCTTATGTGTTTTCTTCAAATGTCTGGTGATCTGTTTGTATTGAAACATGTGTTAGTACAAAACTGATTAGAAACTGTGGTCATATGACTGGGATTGGCCATTTGATGACTGGGTAGGGAATCTGGCCATATTGTTGTAAGAAAAGCTCCAGGTATCAACATTTAGAGTTCTTTTCTCTGTGGCTTTTAATTTCTACAGCTAAGACTACCATATTTTTTGCCAGGGGAGTAGAGTAGGTTATTTTTCTGCTAGAATTCTTGGAGCTGAACTGTGGAAGTAGGTAGAGAGATCATTGTTGAATATAGGGAATTTTACTTAATTGTTTGTTGTCAGTATAATGGCCCTCTTTCCTATTTGTGCCTGCTGTCTTTGTTTCCATAGTCTCTTTGGTTCATTTTCTCCACAAGGTAGGGCAAGAGTGTGGGATAGGACAGGTGGTGGAGAACATGAGCAGAGGGGGTCTAACTAATTCTTATACAAATTATAAACCCATCTCCCCAGTTTTCAGTTCTATGCTTTGTTTCCCACCTTCTACTTAGCCTTTCTCTGATTCTGTAGCACAAACTGACTGATTATCTTCTGTATGGGAATTCAGTATTCAAAGTTCTCTTTTTTTTTTTTTTTTAATTTTTTTTATGATAGTCACACACAGAGAGAGAGAGAGAGAGGCAGAGACACAGGCAGAGGGAGAAGCAGGCTCCATGCACCGGGAGCCCGACGTGGGATTCGATCCCGGGTCTCCAGGATCGCGCCCTGGGCCAAAGGCAGGCGCCAAACCGCTGTGCCACCCAGGGATCCCAGTATTCAAAGTTCTCAATCTGCTAATTTCCGTATACATTTTTTCCCTTGTGAAAAATGGTTTGCTAGCTTGTATCTGTCATTTTTTTTACTTCTGTTCTCTTTGAGCTCCTGGGATTTATAACCTTTCTGTTTTACTCTCAAGTGGATTTTGATAAGGAATAGACCTAAATCTTTTGTTCTGTCTGCCATGTTTAGATAGCAGCCCTCCTTATGTTTTCACCTTTACCAGATTCTTTGCATTAAGACATCACACAAAAGAAGACTTAGATGGAAAGATATATTTTTGGATTAAGAAGAACCAACCTCAAAATGATAAAAAAAAAAAGGAAAGCAGTGGTAGAGGAGTACCCTATCAGATATCAATACATTCTAGAGATTTAATGATTAAGTGTATATTAGTTTATGAACATTATTCAGTGAAACAGAAAAGTCTAGAAATAGGCCCAAATACATACAGGCATTTGATACATAAAAATTATAGTATCTCAAATCATTGATGGTAGAGAGATGACAGTGTTGGGACATCAGGTATTTATCTAGAATTCATATTAGTATTCATATCCCTAGATACCAAGATACATTCTGAATGACATTAAAGATTTAAATGTAGAAGATGGATTAATGGAAGAATTCTTTCATAACTTTGTAGTTCAAAAGGTCTTTCTGACTACAACCAAAACAAAACAAAAATCACTGTCAATAGTCAAAGGACAAGTTGTGAAAAATTATAAACAATTCATATCGCTGACAGAGGATTAACTTTCCTAAATCATTAAGGGTTCTAGAAGTAGATAAGAGAAAGAAATACTAGTAGCCCAATTTAAATATAAGCAAGCATTGTGAATGGGTTGCTCACAGAAAAAGAAATACAAAGAGCACTTTCTCTTATGTGAAAAGATACAAAGCTTCATTCCTAAGAAAGTGGATATTAGAACTACTAAGAAGGTAGTTTTTACTTACCAATTAATAAAAATCCAAAAGTCTGATAACATTAGTGAGGCTGTGGGGCAATACATACCTTCCTAGAGTGCTGGGCAGGAATGAAAGTTTATACGGCCCTATTGAGGGTTGCTCAGTCTTTCCATTTAAAGAATTCTCTCAATCTTATTTTCTCCTCTCACTACCAACCCCAGCTATTTGAACTATATATGTTCTGTAGCCAATGACTAGGATTTATATCCCCAGTCTAAACCACATGATTTTAGACCCAGCTGTTCTCTTGACATACCCACTTGGGGTGTTTTATAGGTACTTGGTGTTAGTCCCTATTGCTCCTGTAACAAATTACCATAAAGATAGTGCCTTAAAACAGTACAAACTTATAGTTTCTTACAGTTCTGAAGGCTCTGAAGGAGCTTTGTTGGTTTTTTGCCTGTTTTAGCTTCTAGTAGCCATGTATTTTTCCTAGTTTGTGGCCCCTTCCTCCATCTGCAAAGTAAGTCACTCTACTCTCTGCTTCCATTATTTCATCACCACCTCTTCCCTGCAAATCTCCCTGTGCTGCCTCCTTATAAGGATGCATGTGATTTAAAAAAAAAAAAAAAAGGATGCATGTGATTATAAATAGGGCTCACCTGGATAGAGTAGGCTACTCTCCCCATTTCAAGATTCCCAATTTATTCACAATTGTAACGTTCTTTTGCCATATAAGGTGATGTTCTCAGGTTTCAGGGATTAGGACCTAGATATCTTTGGGGGCCATTATTCAGCCCACCACACACTTAAAGCTCATCATGTTCAGAACTTAAGATAACACCTTCCCACCCAAACCTGGTGGTCCCCCAGTAGAAAGAGTGGTTTCTATATCTCATTGCAAAGGTCAGAACCTGGGAGACATCTTTGGGTACTTTTTTCTCTGCTCTATCATATCCAGTCTGTCTCCAAGTCCTGACAATTTTATCTCTTGGATATTTTTCAAATATATATATATATTTTTTTATCTTTTTCTAATCATCTCCACCATTACTAGTTTATCATTTCTTATTTGGAATATTACAGAAGCCTAAGTCTCTTTCAGCACCCCTCTGAGAAAATGAAACAAATACCAAGCCCTCTCTGCTCTAAAAAGACAAAGGCAAATTGATAGCTTTCCTTTTACTACTTTAGATCTTTTAGTGATTTCACAAATCTTTAATGTAGTCTTCAAGGCTCTCCATAATCCAGCTACAGCTCATTTGTCTAGCCTCATCCTTATTTCTTTCTTTTGCTTTGTGTGTTTTGCATCATTAGCTTTCTTTTAGACCTTGGAAAGGGCGATTCTTAAGGGATTTTGTTTTCTTTAAACTTGTTTTACAGATTTTAACTCGGTTACTTCGAGGAACACTGTATTCTCTAGATCAGGATCCCTTGTCCTCTTCTACAGTGTCTTATTCCATTCTGAGGATTCATCACAGTTTATAATTAAATTTTCGTTTAGATTAGTGTCTGCGTCTCCCTACTAGACTGTTAGCTTCCAGGGGTCAAGAGTGGGTCTGGTTTGCTATATCTGTGGTTAGGACAGTGTCTGACATGTAATATATAGTAAACTTTCATTAAATGAATGATAACTAACTTTCTCACAATTCCTGTTTTCTATTTAAAGTTATATAAATCTACTCTTCTTCAGTCTTTTCAAGTTAAATAATTTCTTCACACTTTTTCCAATTTACATGAATTTCAAGTCACTAATCATCTTAATTGTTCCCTTTGCATGTACTCTAGTTACATACTTTTTAAAGCCCAGAGCGGGGAACTAATACTCCAGATGTCATTTGTGCGGTACCGAGTATTGTCTCCTTTAGTACAGAAAGTATAGGCATACCTTGGGGGTATTGTGGTTTTGGTTCCAGACTACCACAATAAAGCAAGTCCAATGAATTTTTTGGTTTCCCAGTGCATATAAATGTTATATTTGCACTATATTGTTACAGTCTATTAAGTGGGCAGTAGCAGTATGTCTAAAGAAACAGTACAAATTCTTTAATTTAAAATGGCTCTATTGCTAAAAAATGCTAATAACTACCATCATCTGTGCTTTTGGCAGGTCAGTCTTTTTGCTGGTGGAGGGTCTTGCTTAGTGTTGATGGCTGCTGACTGATCAAGGTGGTAGCTGCTGAAGGTTGGGTGGCTGTGGCAGTTTCTTAAGACAGCAATGAAGTTTGCCACATTGATTGACTCTTTCACAAACAATATCTCTGTAGCATGTGATGCTGTTTGATAGCATTTTATCCATGTAGAACTTCTTTCACAATTGGAGTTAGTCCTCTCAAATCCTGTTGCTGTTTTATCAACGATGTTTATGTGATATTCTGAATCCTTTGTTGTCATTTCAACAATCTTCATAGCATCTTTGCCAGGAGTAGATTCCATCTCAAGAAACCACTTTTTTTTTGCTCATCCATCAGAAACAGCTCCTTACCTGCTAAAGTGCTACCATGATATTCCTGCAAAATCTATTCCCATCTTCAGGCTCTAATTCTAATCCTATCGAGTTCACTTGCTGTTTCCACCACACCTGCAGTTACTGACTCCACTGAAGTCTCAAACCCCTCAAAGTCATTCATGAGTATTGGTTTCAACTTCTTCCAGACTCCTGTTAATATTGATATTTTGACCTCTTCCTGTGAATCACGAATGTTCTTAATGGCATTGGGGATGGTAAATCCTTTCCTGAAGGTTTTCCATTTACTTTGCCCAGACCCATCAGAGGAATCACTATTTCTGGCAGCTATATATAGCCTTACAAATAAAGACTTGAAAATTGAAATGACTCCTTGATCCATGGGCTGCAGAGTAGATGTTGCGTTGGCAGGCATGAAAACAATATTAATCTCATTGTACATTTCCATCAGCATTCTGGTAACCAGGTGCATGGTCAGTGAGCAGTTATGTTTTGAAAGGAATCTTTTTTTTCTGAGCAGTAGGTCTCAACAGTGGGCTTAAAATATTCAGTAAACCATGTTTTGTAAGCAGCTGTGCTGTCATCCAGGCTTTGTTGTTCCATTTACAGAGCATAGGCAGAATAGGTTTAGCGTAGTTCTTAAGGGTCCTAGGATTTTTGGAATGGTAAATGAGCTTTGGTTTCAAGTTAGAGTCACCAACTGCATTATCCTCTGATAAGAGAGTCAGCCTGTCCCTTGAAGCTTTGAAGCCAGGCACTGACCTCTAGCTATGAAAGTCCTAGATGGCATCCTCTTTCAATATAAGGCTATTTTTTACTACATTGAAAATCTGTTGTTTAGTGTAGCCATCTTCATTAATTATCTTAGTTAGATCTTCTGTATAATTTGCTGCAGCTTCTGTATCAGCACTTGCTGCTTCACCTTGCACTTTCCTGTTATGGATATGGAGTCTTTCCTTAAATCTCATGAATCTCTGTTAGCTTCAAACTTTTCTTCTGCAACTTCCTCACCTTTCTCAACCTTCAGAGAATTGATGAGTTGGGGCTTGCTCTGAATTGGGCTTTGGCTTAAAGGAATGTAGTGGCTGCTTTGATTTATCTAGACCACTAAAACTTTCTTTATATCAGAGGTAAAGCTCTCTTTCTTATCATTTTTGTGTTTCACAGTGGTGGAACTTTCAGTTACCTCCAGGAAATTTTCCTTTATTCACAACTTGGCTGTTTGGTGCAAGAGACCTAGTTTTTGGCATGCCTTACTCACTAAGCTTAACCATTTCTGACTTTTGATTTAAAACAAGAGACATGTGACTCTTTATTTCACTTAAACAGACCATTGTAGGGTTATTAAGTGGCCTAATTTCAGTTTTGCTGTGTCTTAGGGAATAGGGCCTAAGCTTGAGGAGGAGGGAAAGAGATGGGGGGACAGCCAGTCGGTAAAAGCAGTCTGTACACATGCAGTTTTTATTGATTTAAGTTCACTGTCTTATGTGGGCATGGTTCGTGGTGTCCCAAAACAATTACAGGTAGTAACATCAAAGAGCACTGATCATCATAATAAATACAATAATAATAAAAAAGTTTGAAATACTGTGAGAATTACCAAAATGTGACACACAGACTCATATTATCCCTGAAAGCATGCTATTCCTAGAACTGGTATGGAAGTTTAATCTGCTTTAATTGTTTTATGGTGCTTGGCTCAGAAAGGTTAGAATAGTGATTATTAGAAAAGCTTTTCTAGGGCAGCCCTGGTGGCGCAGCGGTTTAGCGCCACCTGCAGCCCGGGGTGTGATCCTGGAGACCCAGGATTGAGTCCCACGTTGGGCTCCCTGCATGTAGTCTGCTTCTCCCTCTGCCTGTGACTCTGCCTCTCTCCCTCTCTCTCTCTCTATGAATGAATAAATAAAATCTTTAAAAAAAAAAAAAAAAAGAGGGATCCCTGGGTGGCGCAGCGGTTTAGCGCCTGCCTTTGGCCCAGGGCGCGATCCTGGAGACCCGGGATCGAATCCCACATCGGGCTCCCTGTGCATGGAGCCTGCTTCTCCCTCTGCCTTTGTCTCTGGCGCTCTCTCTCTCTGTCTCTCAGTCTTTCATGAATAAATAAATAAATAAAATCTTAAAAAAAAAAAAAGAAAAAAAAAGAAAAGCTTTTCTACTTCCCCTTATTTCCTTTTTTAAAGATTTTATTTATTTATTCATGAGAGAGGCAGAGACATAGGCAGAGGGAGAAGCAGGCTCTCTGCAGGAGCCCAGTGTGGGACTCGATTCCAGACCCCAGGATCACACCCTGAGTCAAAGGCAGACACTCAACTGCTGAGCCACCCAGGCGTCCCTATTTCCCCTTATTTCTGTATTCCAAGATCTTCTTTCCCAGTCTGCCTCCTCTGGCTTTGCATAGCATGATGATCATACAAATGAATAGAAAGTAAATCATACAAATATACGCAAGGTAACTTTTGTTGTGGGTAGTTGCTGCTTCATGATTGTATAAGGTTTTCTTGAGAAAGATTTATAAGGAATTAAGAAATCTGACATTTGAGAATAAGAGCTAAGACCTTTTTTCTGTGTGTATTGTATATGAATAGAAGTGCTATTAAATTGTCTACAGAAGAAAAATAGTAGGTTCAAAAATGCTGCTAGGGAACTAAGAGTAAAGAACTGTGTAAGAAATACTAGATGGGGGGGGAGGGTTGCCTGGATGGCTCAGTCAGTTAAGCGTCTGCCTTTGGCTCAGGTCATGATCCTGGAGTCCCAGGATCAAGCCCTGCATTGAGCTCCCTGCTCAGTGGGGAGTCTACTTCTCTCTCTCCCTCTTCCCCCTCCCCTTGCTTGTGTTTGTTTTCTCTCTTGCTCGCGCACTCTCAAATAAATAAAATCTTTTACAAAAAATACTAGATTCTTGTTTGTGCCTTGAATTGAGGCAAAATTAGTAGTATTTTAGACAATTGAAATCTTTTTTAAAGATTTCTTTATTTATTTGAGAGAGAGAGAGAGAGTTTGCCTGTGTGGAAGGGGAGGGGCAGGCAGACAGAGGAGAGAGTATACATCTCAAGAGGACTCCCCCCCCGCTGGCTGCGGAGCTTGACTCTGAGATCATGACCTGAGCTGAAATCAAGAGTTGCTTGCATAACCAATCGAGCACCAGGCACCCCCCTCATCTGTACCTTAACTAAGGTAGAGAATGCTTGGTTACTGATCCAAGGTGGAAGTTCTGGTTAGAATTAAGCATTTATAGTCTAGTCATCTGTATGCATGGATCCATGTTGACCCTTGAGAAACATTCATTTGAAATTGGAGGTGGGAATACAAGAAAATACAAGAAATGACTTAGAAGAATAATATCAGATTGTTTTGAATTGGTAGATTCCATTTATTGTTTTTTTTTTTTAATTTTTCATTTAAATTCCAGTTAGTTAACATACAGTGTAATAGAAGTTTCAGGGCTACTAATAGATTCCATTTGAATGCTAGGATTCCTTGGGCTACGAATTGGTATAAAATATGCCCTAGATTCACTAGAGAGTTGATATAAAGAAAATGTCAAAAAAAAATATGTCTAAGTGCTTACAGATAACATTAGATTTCAGAAAAGGAAAAGATCATGAAGGGTGACCAGGAAGACTTCCAGAAGAAAAGTCTTGAACTGATCTTTGAAAGATAAGATTTGTGTTGGCAAAAAAGAGAACATTCCAAATAGGGCTGGTTTAAGAGAAAAATCATTGCAGGTGGAAGTATGTTTGGCATAAGTTGGGTAGACAAAAAGAGATCAGTTTGCCTAGGGTAGAGGATCTTATATTCAAGTAATTAAGGGAGGTTGGGTTTGGTAGCAGTCAGCCTGGTATTGGCCTGGTGTGAAAGTTTTTCATTAGGGACTGCAAAATGGATATGGAAGAATAATCTGACCATGGTCCTTTTTGTTGTTGTTGTTCCTTTGCCCTGCCAATTTTTCCTGCTTATTTACCTTTTTCTTTTTTTTTTTTTTTGCCTAAATATCACTTTAGAGTGTTTACAAAGTACAAAAATCATCATTCTCAGACAAGTTTAAGTGTATCTTAGTGTCTTCAATGTTTCTTTGAGATGTTGGGATCATAGATTAGCTTGCTCTTTGAAATTTCTGTTTGTGGCACTTATCAGATTAATGTGTTTGTCAGTGTGCTAGGGCACCGTTCTCTAACTATGAACTTTATACAAGGTACTGACTATTGAGTTTTTAGTATGTAGAAGAAATAGCAACATTGGAAACAATATTCTAATTCTTATATTATAGTGTACTTCAGTCCTTTCTCTCCCCTCTTTCATTTTATCTCAGGTCAACAGGACATACTGCTGTGGCACCTACCGAGCAGGTCCCATGCGGCAGATAAGTCTTGTTGGAGCAGTAGATGAAGAAGTTGGTGATTATTTCCCAGAGTTCCTTGATATGTTAGAAGAATCACCATTTCTGAAAGTGAGTGTTAATTCCAGTTATTAGAGTTCTGATCATTACTTTAGTGGACACTTTCTATTAAAAAATATTAATATTAAGTTAATCTTTTCTATTAAAATTAAATTTTCTCCAGTGTTCTAAATAGAAATGTTTAGAATAATTAACTTCAGTTACTCTTTCTTTACATATAAACTATTATATAGCATTTATTTCTTCATATACATATACAAAGTAAACTTCCTAGAGCTTTCTTTTGGTTTTGGGTTAACTTGTAAATAGTAAAAAAAAAAAACAACAAAAAAAATTTTAATGTGAATCATTCTTCTGACTTCTAGATGACTTTGCCCTGGGGTACACTTTCCAGCCTCCGACTCCAGTGTAGGTCCCAGAGTGATGATGGGCCAATCATGTGGGTAAGGCCAGGAGAGCAGATGATCCCTACAGCAGATATGCCAAAGTCACCCTTCAAAAGACGACGGTAAACATTTATTTTTCCCAAATAAGCAAAAGCACTTTTTAAAAGTTTCGTTGGTTATAAAAATGATTGAGACCTGAGCAGTTTGAAAAACCATTTGTCTAGATTATTTGAAGAGCTGTCTTAAGGAATCTTCAGTGATCAGTTTCTTAGTCCAGTCCACTCATTACTTGGTCATCAGAGTGAGGCATCCTTCTAAAAAAACAAATTTAATTTTTACCTATTTTCTTAAAACCTGGATCCTACCTGCCTGCAAGATAAAAGTCCAAACTTCTTTGTGTGGCTACAAGGATCTTTCATAATCTGGTTGTATTTCTAGCTAGATCTGTTTCTATTCCAGCCTTGAAGAATTTAGTTTTCAAACTATGGTCTTTCACAGCTTTGTAAGTACTATTCTTTTCACTTGGAATGGCATCTCCTTCCCCATCTTCCTCTCTACCTGACAAACTCTTAATAAATTTTCAAAACTAAACTTGGATGTCACTTCCTTTGTGAAGCTTTTCTTTGTTTCCATACACAATTAATTGTTTCCTTCTCTGTGTTCACACAGCATTCTGTTCTTTAATGATGTGTTTACATATTTTTGTTTTTTACTAAATTTTGAGCTGTTTTATTCTTCTCAGTCTCCATGACCCATAGTTGGCGATCAGTGTTTGCTGAATGAAACCAATAATGTAGATTTCCTATAGTCATTCATACTGGGCTAACATATTTAGTATTTCAGATACTTAAAACAGATATAGATTGATTTATTCTAGTACTATGAAAAATCTCATTTAATGAGACTGAAAATGATTTATATTTGCTTAGAGTATGGAAATAACAACCCCAAATAAGTATCCAGAAGTGAGATTTATTTATTTATTTTTAAAAGATTTTATTTATTTATTAGTGTGAGAAAGAGAGCACCATCGGGGGGAGGGCAGAGGGAGTGGGAAAAGCAGGCTCTCCCACTGAGCAGGGAACCTGACACAGGGCTTGATCCCAGGAGCCTGGGATCACATGACCTGGGTCAAAGGCAAATAGATGCTTAACTGACTGAGCGCCACTCAGGCACTCTCAGAAGTGAATTTTAATGGAGTAGTCTAGCCCTTACGTTAAAGCTTATAGGGGAATGATGCTAAAGCTAAGTATGGAATAACCTTAGGTACTTGAGATACTGCATGAAAATATTTGGTAAAAACTATATATGAATATAAGATGGTGGCATGGTGGAAGCTGGCAGTAAACTACTGCACATTGCTTAGACCATGGCAGTTGTATATCATGATGATAAGTCTGGAAATCCTAAATTCTTAAGTACTGTATACAATTTTTGTTCTATAATCTTTCCAGAAAAGAAATGACCATTATTTCCTGATTATTATAAGGTTTTAGAAAAATCAGATAATAGAAAATAGTGAAAAGGCAAAAAATACCCATAATCCCACCTATTTAGGCATATTCACCTTTCAAATTTTAGTCTGTATTATACTCCTAAACTTTATACACAGATGAACTCCTTCTTTATGTGATGTTTACTTTAAAACTTGGTGGTTTTCTCAATCCCTTAAATTTAATGTGTTATATTAAGATACAGCTATATCATCATTTCTAAATGATTGTGTTGTTCTCACTGAATGGTTGTATCAAGATTTACTTAACCAGTTCTTTCTTAGTGTAAATTTCTTTCAGTTTTTCAGTGTAAATAGAATTTTGACAAACAGGACAGTGGTCTGCTGGACAGGGCCATTCTTAGCCTCCCAATTCCACATTGAATGAGGTCACGTTAGTTGCTTGAAATTGGCCATGTTGGGAGTATTTATACCACAGAAATAAGCAAATCAGCTACAATCAGCCATCTTCTCCTGAAGCTGGTTGTAGAAATCTATCATCACTGATTGCTGGCAGGTTGGTGGGTAGGTAGGTGGAAATATGTATCTTTATTCATATACATGTTTATTTTCTTAGTAGAAATTTTAAAGATGCGGAGTATATACACATTTCTAATTGATCCAGAAGTATACCAATTTATACTTCCACCCAAATAGTAAGATAGTACCTTTTCCCCATACCCTCCGTTAACTTTTTTTTTAACTTTGTGATCTGATGGGCAGAGATGTCTTGTTTTAATTAGTTTTTCTTTGAGGAATTTGTATTTCTTCTTTTGTGATTCCCTTTTCATTTCACCCATATATTTACTAGGCTGTTTTTCATTTAAAATTCTCTTTTTATGACTGTACATTTTTTTATGTTGCAATTTTTCTCATTTTTTTTCTTTCAGCTTCAGTTTTTTCTTTACTCAAAAAAAATTTTTCTCCCTTGGTTTATTTTTCTTTACTCACAGATTTTCATGTGTTGTCAGATCTGTTTTTTTTCCTGAGGTTTCTCTCCTAGTGGCAGACTTAGAATCACCTTCTCTCATTCAGTATTACAAAATATTCATTTCCATTTTCTCCTAGTACTTTGATGATTTCAGTATTTACATGTTTTATTTACCTGGTATTGATTTCAGGACAGAGGGAGACATTCATCATGTTTTCCAAGTAGTTAAGCAGCTGTACCAACCTCATTTACTTAATAATTTACCTTTTCTCCACTTATCTGAGAGGCTATCAAATTTTATTTTTATTGGGGTTAAATATTCTTAAGTGAAGCATTCAAAAGACTGAATTAGAGTGAATAAATCAGAACTGAAACACTAATATCATATTTTTATGTTAATGAGAACTTTTTATTGCTGAAAACTGTAGAATTGATGTGAGAAGCTGTCTAGCTATCAAGGACACTGCTAATGAAGATCATCTTTGAATTTATGGACTTTAAATTTAAATACATGCATAGGGTTTTAAAAAGTCAAATGCTACAGTAGGGTTTGTAATGAAAATTCCTGGCCACCTTTCCGTTCAGAGACTTACACTTTTTTACCAAGGGCAAAAACCATTTCTGTTTTCAATGCCTTTTGTTTTAAGACTGTGGCAGGAAATTTGTCAGTTTCATGGTATGATAGATAGGGACTCCTTCCTGTTCTCCAAACAGTTAAATGATCCTTTCTTTACCTTCTTCCTCCCCTTTCAGCTTTTTGTCAGCTGTGCTTCTACATTTTTAAGATGAATTCACATTCTGCTTTAAAACCACAATTAGGTTTTATATGCATTGTCAATAGATATATTCTACAATTTGAAAGTCAGTAAATGGCATCTATAATAATATGGGAAGATAAGTTTACTGCAGACCTAACCAGTAGACTAAAAATTTCTAAAGTTGCAGTGTTAACACTTAAAGGGATAATATACAAAAGGATCTTTCTTTCCTGTATTTCACCTAGATATTGAAAATCATGCCACATTATAGTCTCATGTTTGGATTATGCTGTTTTAAAACCAAAATTATTCTATTTTTTCCTGCAGTTTCTGATTTACGCCTCTTTTGAAGGGGGGGACATGTACTTTTCTTGACCATAGTCCTCATATTTTGTATTCTCTTTTTTGCTCCAAATCTTTTTTTCTAAAATCATACTTTCTGCTCTTATGACTATGACTTTGGCTTTTTTTTTTTTTAATATTGTTAGTTATCTTGGATTCTGTGGCTTTATCATATCCTCAGGTATCCAGAACTTTAATCATACTGTCTACTCTAACATTTCATTGTTTTTTTTTACCTGGAAATCTTCTGGGGCTCTGTGTTCTCTTCAATGTGAAAAGCTTCATAGTTATCAACCTTGGACTTCCCTCTTAATTCATTTCTACATTAACCTACAGTTGTCGTCTTTCTATGCTTATTTCCTTCTCTTCCTTTACAGCACATTCTCAAGTAATATTCTAACAAAAGGAAAGTATTCTGAGTCATTATATGTCTGAAAATTTCCTTTTCTGTCATTAAATAGGATTGATAGTTTAGCTGGATTCCAGAGGATACATTTTTCCCTTAAAAACTTTTAGCATTACTCCAGTGTCTTTTTCTTATGTAATATTGTTTATGAGAAGTCTTAATGCCAGTGTAATTTTGGGGTTTTTTGGTAGGTAATCTTTTTTCTTTTCCTCTCTGAAAGCTTAATTTAACAGTGATATCTTTGGGTCTTTTCATTCTTACTCTTCTATTTAATCCTTTTTGTTGTTTGATAGGTCCCTTAAATTTAAAGATTCATGTCTCCTTTCATTTCGGGGAATTTTTCTTGCTTAATTGCCCTGGTAATCTCTTTGTTTTCTCTGTTATTTCTTTCTGAAACTACTGTTGGTTGAGTAATTGATCTCTCAGTTTGATTATCCTCATATTTTCTATTATCTTTTTGCTTTTCATTTTGGGACATTTAGCCTTTCTTTTGAATTCTTACATTTCAGCATTGTTTATTTTGGTCTTTGTCAGGCTGTTACAGGCTATCTTCATATAGTTGATGATTCTTATATAATATGATTCATTCATATTTAGAAATAAAGCATTGGGCTTACTGAGTGTTCTATTTATATTTTAGTGAGCCTTATCACTAGGTAGGTTTCACTTTAGAGCTAATAGGCATAGAACTGGACCTTAAAGGATATGTCCGCATGCCAGAGGATTACATTAGTTCTATTAATATGGTAAGTTCATTGTATTTAGAGAAGAATATGAAGAGGATTTTGTTGTTGTTGTTTTTCTGAAAATCTATCAGGACACTTTTGGCTACAAGCAATAAAAATCTTAATTCAAACTGGTTCATAAAATAAATTGTTATCCCATATATCAAGAAGGCCAGAGAACTTGGCTGTAGGTACCGTATATATACGCCAGTGACTCAGTACATTTATCAAGGAATCAGATTTTCTTTTATCTGCTCTGTCATTCTCTTTGCCTGGGCTTTGTACTCACAGTGGCTTTCTTTCTGTACTCATGTTTCTAGGCATCACATATGGATCTGGTTATATGCAATAGAAGAAAAAAAATATCTTTTCTTTTACTTCTCTCTTAGGGGCTAGGAAACTTCCCAGAAATCTCCTTAGCAGATTTCCTCTCTTAACTGCTGGCCAGAATCAGTTCATGCCCATTTTTAAATCAGTCTCCAACAAGGGGAATGTACTTACCAGCGTTTGTCAGGATTCATCAGGATCTACCCCTGAAACTTGTTAATGAGGTCCTTTAACGGGATAGGAGGAGATACCTAATGAGAATCAGAGTTCTGTCAGGGAAATAAATATGAGAAATGGATGCTGGGTGGGTCAATAATAGTCTTTTCCAGGGGGGTAGATGCCTGACTTCATTTTACTTACAGAGGTGGCAGGTTTATGTGCAGAATTTCACTTTAATTCCCCCTTTCTCAGCCTTATCTCATTTCTGTCTATTATCATCATTATACTTGGCTTTTTTTCTTTTTTCTTTGTGTCTTAAGCTTCCCCAAGATCTTTTGGGCAGGCCAGCTGCCTTTTTAGTTGCCATTCCCTTCTTGTATATTCTAGGCTTATGGCTTTCTCTGCTCAGTGTTATTAGTCCAAGACATTAGTAATCATCTTCCAGAAATTTGTTGATACTGTTCATTAACTGATTAATTCCTTTGTTGATTCTTATTCATTCCTTTACTATCACCTTTTATTATTATATTTGGAAATTTTTGAGCACATAAAAAAGCAGATGATGATGTAATGAATTATCATATATTCAGTATCAATAGTTATTAGCTCAAAAGTTATTAGTTCATATATTCAGTATCAATAGTTATGAGTTCTGTACTCCTATCCATTTGTGTATCTCCTCTCCCTCACCCCCACCATAATAATTTGAAGCCTTTTACTTTCATTTTAATATAGAAGGAGATATGTACATGCTCAGTTTATCATCTTGAACCAAGTCTAGTGGAATGTTTTGAGAGTTAAGATGAGTCAGAGTAAAGAAACCCACAGCCTTGAACTTTGAATTGTGTTTTCTGTTGCTAGAAAACTAAATTTTTTATATTCCAACACTACCTTTGAGCCAAATCAGATACAGCTTCTATATTATCATGACATCCTGAGAGAAGAAGGTAATCACATTAAGCATTATAATATAGTGTGTTAAAATGCTATGAATAAAACCATTGAATCCTTATCAGTCCTGATCTTATTTAAAATTTGATATTTTAGCAGATTTTTTTCACCTTATTGCTGTTAATACTTTCCCCTCCTTTACTTCACAACCAAATCAACCACAGATCAATGAATGAAATTAAAAATCTCCAGTACCTACCTCGGACCAGTGAACCCCGTGAAGTCCTCTTTGAAGACAGGACAAGAGCTCATGCTGACCATGTAGGTCAGGGGTTTGACTGGCAGAGTACGGCTGCTGTTGGGGTTTTGAAAGCTGTCCAGTTTGGTGAATGGTAAGTTAAGGGAACTCACAGCAAGGTTGATTAATGTTGTCTAAGAAAATGTGGACTCAATTTAAAAGGTTGGATACTAACGTTTTTAGAAATTGTGGCTAAAATACACATAACAAAATGAAAAATATTAACCATTTTAAGTGTATATTTCAAAGGTGTTAAGTTTATTTACATTGTTGTGAAGCAGATTTAGAGAATTTTTTTGTCTTGCAAAACTGTAACTGTATACCCATTAGACCATTATAACCCTACCCCCTATCTCCTCTCTCCCTAGCTCCTGGTAACCTTCATTGTATTTCGTGTTTCTGTGAATTTGACTTTAAATACTTCATTTAAGTGGAATTATACAGTAGTGTTTTGTGACTGGCTTTATTTTCATTAGCCTAATATCCTTAGGGTTCATCCATATTGTACCATGTTATTAATTTTCCTCCTTTTGAAGGGTGAATAGTATTCCGTTGTATGTGTATGGCACATTTTGTTGATCTGCATTCATTCATTATTGGACACTTGGGTTGCTTCTACCTTCTGGCTGCTGTCAATAAACAGCTCTTCCTGTTCCTGCTTTCAGTCTTTTGGGTATATACCCAGAAGTGCAATTGCTGGATCATTTGATAATTCTATTTTAAATTTTTGGAGGAACTGCTATACTATTTTTCGTAGTGGCTGCACCCTTTTACATTCAGTTGGAACCCACAGCTCAGAGCATAGAATTTAGCTTATTTAAAAACTGTTTTGTTTTTCATCTTTGTAAGTTCAGGGCCTTCAGTATTACTATAGAGTTTGACCTGACCTTTTTTAGAAGTCTAGTTCAGGCATAGCTCGACAGTATTTCAAGTAGATCATTCAGCTTTTTTTTTCCCCTCTCTACTTTGGCAGCTGAAGGTGTGATATTTATGTGGCTGGTAGGTTTCCTCTCTACTGTGTTCCATCCTGATAATGACATTACAGGGTGGCCTGGAAATAAATGTTGAGGCAGAGTGGTGAGAGGGTGTAGATGCAACTAGTTTAGAATGAAATTGTTTCTAGTCATTGTTACTTTGATTTTGTAACAATCTAATTTTCATTTTTTAAAAAAAGCTTTATTGGTGTTTTATTTATTTTTTAAATGTTGATTAAAGAAGCAAATGTATAGTGTGTTTGTAGGAACTGAGGGTCTGTTTCTATGCTAGTAGTAGCATGTCCAGGAACAGAATTGAAATTTGTCATCATTTTCCATTATGAAATGGATGTTTCTAAATGCATGTTTCTAAAATTTGATTTTGTTAATCTTAGGAGTGACCAACCTCGCATAACCAAAGATGTGATTTGTTTTCATGCTGAGGATTTTACTGATGTTGTACAGAGACTTCAGTTAGACCTTCATGAACCTCCAGTTTCCCAGGTAAAACTCTTGCTTTCTTATTACCTTTCAAGTGAGATAATAGAAATAAGTGCCTATACCCATTTTATTTTGCATTTGCATTAGATACATGGGATAGTAAATTTAATTTTATTATTATAAAAGCGGTGTGTGGAGGGTGTTGAAGTCCTTAAAACAGACCCTCTCCAAGCAGAATGTTTGCGATCCCTTTAATCTTTGGAATGCCAGGTGGGCCCAGATGGTCAGAGGGTCTTAGGCTTCAGAGGGTCTTAGGCTTCTCAGTTCTGGCTATAAGCAGTCTCAGCTGATAACCCTATTGCACTGTGTGTCCTCACCTGCTAAAGGTTGAAAGATGCAGAAGCAGATACATTTTGCCCTTCTCTATGTCAAAGAATATATTATTGATATTTAGCTGCATTTTGAAATAGTTGTTTAAATGATTCCTTAGGTCAAGCCTGTACTTTGTCACTAAAGAGGTAGTGTTTAAAACATGAGGAAAAATGTTTCCCAGGTGTTACAGGAAATTTTAGAAAGTTGTCTGTCATTTAGTAATGCTTGGCTTTCATTTGGCCCTAGTTCTATTTTCCTGTGTTAATTCTAAAATTTTATTTGACTAAATTATTACATATTTTAAAGTGTTTTGCAATTTTTCTTTTCTCTGCAGTGTGTACAGTGGGTGGATGAAGCTAAACTAAACCAAATGAGGCGGGAAGGCATTCGTTATGCTAGAATTCAGCTGTGTGACAATGATATTTACTTCATCCCTAGAAATGTCATTCATCAGTTCAAAACAGTGTCTGCAGTGTGCAGCTTAGCTTGGCATATAAGGCTTAAACAGTACCACCCTGTTGTGGAAGCCACTCAAAACATAGAAAGCAGTTCTAACATGGACTGTGATTTAACTGGAAAGCGAGAATTAGAAGTTGACTCCCAGTGTGTAAGGGTAAAAACTGAATCTGAAGAAACATGCAGAGAGATGCAGCTTTTAACAACTGCTTCATCGTCCTTCCCTTCATCAGAACTTAACCTCCAGCAAGATCAGATGACTCAGCCTATTCCAGTTTTAAAGGTGGAAAGTAGACTGGACTCTGACCAGCAACACAATCTACAGGAACATTCGAGCACTCCTGTGTGATATGTACATAGTCAAACACATTTTTTAACTTTTTTAAATTTTGATGTGAAGTTATAGTTTTATAACTGGCTTAAGTTAAGTTTTATTGGAGAAATCTTGCCTATAATTCTATAAAGAGAAATGACATTCCACAAATGTCAAGCATATCTTTTTTACACAGATTATGCAAAGTTAAGAGTTGTATCTTATCCCGTTAGTACAGTATGTAATAGTGGGTCTGCTGCTACTTTCTGTTTTAAGGTGTGAGGTAACAATTCAATCTCTTCTTCAAATCAAACTGAGAATTCTCTGGAATAACAGATTCTTATTTGGTAAATTATTCACTTCCCTTAATTTTATCTTGCCTTGTCTTTTGCCATATTTGCTGTTTTTATGATAGAAGATCAGATTTATGCTTTAGTACCTGTGTCTTTATGGCACAGATTCAATTTCTACGGTAAAAATGGCATAGATTACAGGAAAGAGTTCCTGCATCTTGTACATGGGCAAGTAAGTTCCAGCCATAAAAAACAGGTAGTTTCTAAGGAAAATTCAGTGGCTCTCTGGTTTCTTAACAAAAGAGAAAGCACAGCACTTTCTGATCCAAACTGTCTTTTTTGTATCTGTTATTTAAAGCCCAGTGGATATTTCAATTAAAAATATCTAAAGATGAATAGTCCTTGGTCATTCATTATCCATGGTTCATTAATCTCTTCTAGAATACATGGTAACTATGGAAGATAATTGGGTAAAAGAGATAATGTTGACATGATACTCTATCGTTCTGCTACTTAGCATCCTCACACTTTGTGTGGATACTTTTGCTTCCTAAATTGATCAGGAGTATCAAACTTAGAATGATATCTTTCTGATGAGGCTGCCATATTTTGTGCATGATACTTAGGAAAAACTGTGTGTGTCACTTGGCATCAACCTCTTCATGATAAAGATCTGTTGAGACACTTCAGTTCACAGTTTTAACTGAATACTTGGGTTTATTTACTATTACTTGTGTTGCTATGGTCTAATAAAGAATATGGCACTAGACTTCATCCTAGAGTTTCAGGTAACCTAATGCTTAGTGCCTGAGTATTTAAATTTTTTTTTGTCAAACAGGCACAGTTCTTATAGCTAGTGTAGTCTTAACTTTCTATTATTTTAGAATGTTAACATGATACACATTTCACTTTTTCTTAGTTAATAATACAATAGGCCTTTTGTTCATTAAAGGAAGAGTATTCCCCACACCTAAGACCAGATTCTTGTATCTACCTGGTTATAGTGCAATTTGGAGATTTTTTTTCCTGGAGGATGAGATTTGGAATATTTACATTAACATAGGCAAAAAAAAAAAAAAAAAGATGCTGCTTTATTATGTCTGTCACCATGAAAACCTAGCTGCATCTTTTGAAATATCAAATATGAATTTTCTCTAAAATATTCTGAAATAGGCTAAATCTTATATAAATATTACTTTGTGCAATATTGTTGTGTAGTTAAATGCATATTAGCAAAGTATAGAGGTCACTGTGTAAACCGATAGAAAAGTAACCATCAGCAAATACTGCAGTGATTAGTTAGAATCTGTATTATTCCTTATATATATGTATATGTATGTATTCTCTGTTACAAAGGATGAAGACAAATAGAGAAACATTTCAATGTAAACCATTTATGAATTGGAAGTGATGTTGGTTTTAGTTATCTTTGTAAATAAGGTAATTAGAATGGTATGAAAAGTAATGTGATTATTGCAGGGGTGTTTTAAAATCTTGGGTATAAATTCTAGGGTAAATTCTAGTTTATCAAGACTAGTTTTTAAAGGGACCTGCCTTTGAGGGTGTTTTTTGTTATTTTGGAGGGGGGAGGGGTTAATCACAAAAAGTGTGTGGATTTGGGTTTTGTTTTTGTTTTTCTGTCCAGAAGAATTTCATAGAGCTTTACTAGGCTGTGCAAAATAGAATTCTTCTCAGGCAACATTTGCTTTTTAAAATAATCATGAAAACAAGGTTGTTAAAGCAAAAACTTTTTTTATTTTTATTTTTCTTGTCTTCCAAGATCCGATTTCCCCACTCCCACTTGCCATCCAGCAGATGCCATCTGTCATCTTAGCTGGTCATTATTAATAAACAAGGAGACTGTCTCCTGACAGCCAGCACTGTGTTTAATCACTCAGGAACCAGCGGATCTGCAAAGACCTACAATCAAAAGCAAATCCCTATTTTCCTTTAATAAAACATTCTACCCTCACCTCCAATATAAACACATTAAAAGAGTATACAAATGTTTAAAATCATGTACTAATAAATTCATTGTATGTTAGAATTGCAATAGAATGGAGAGAGAAACATTTAGCTAGTAATGTATCTGGAAACTGAATGTCCTATGTGAGTATTAGATTTAATAGCATGCTTTAAAGACTGATGAATATAAAAGCTCAAGTTTTGAGTTTCTTACTGCTTTCAAAGTTGTATCCTAGTTTAGTGATACAAATGATTGCAACTTTTCTAAATCTTGAAATTATTTGGTTTGGTGGAGTGAGGCATGGAGCAATCTGGCGTCTTCTGATTTGTAAAGTAGTGATGGCAGTGAAGTTGTAACTGAAATTTAAGCTGATCTTCCTTTTTGGTATATTATCTGTTGTGCCAACTCTTTGAAATTACTTGCAGAATGTGGCTGTAAGTTTGAGTATTTTGTGGAGCAGAGGGATATTTTAAAAATGTGCTTATGGAAAGGACCCAGTAAATGAATATTCCTAACTTAGTAACTAGAATGATCCTATGGTATTCATAGATAAGGATAAAAGTCTTCCCCCTGCCCCAGAAGTCATTCTGTAATTACCAAGATATGCTAGGAGTAGGATTATGATTCAGAGGTATCCCAAATTCATAAAGCAATAATAAAAACCTACATATTAGTTTTCCCCTCCAAAGTTTTAACTCTTTAAAAATGAATTCCTAAGCTTCATTGTACTTTTAATTTGCTTATTCAGTACTTAGAATTTGTTTCACTGGTACTTAATTATTTTTAATTAAAAACTTGAAAGGTGCCCTTTCCCCTTGGAGACAGTTGGAATATCAGTTGACTAATACTACAAGCTCTTGTAGGGGGAAAATGGAGCTTGTTAAATAAAATCCTTTACCAAACCTTAGGAAAAGATGTCTTGTAACATCTTGCATCAGTCTTAATAGGCATAAAGTTCACTCTTAATGCCTGGAGAAACTTTTTCTTACTGCCTTTCCCTCTATAAATAGTGTCTAGAATGAAAACTAATTTAGAAACAAGACTCCAAGATTCAAGAAAACCCTTAGTGAATATATTCTTGATCATTAATATTAGCCCATTATATTTTCATCTGTATTTGCCATTAAAAATTTATTTGCATTTATACCTTTAGGATAATTGAGTTTGTGTCTTTCTAATCTATTTTATCATTGCTACAGGTTTAAAAAAAAAAGCTCTTCAGTAGTACATGGCAGAAATTTATGTTTCTGCTAAGTTTTTTTTTTTAAACAAGTTGTAGCTGTATTTATTGGTCATGCAGTAAGTAGAGGAAATGTACAAGACAAATGTTTTTCTTTAGCTTTTAAGGGACCTATCCTCATCCTGAAAGTTTGTTGCTTTAAAAGCAAGTATCTCCATAAATATTATGGCCTTCCATTTTCTTCATAATTTTTTTATGATCCACTTGTGCATGTAGTTGAGACCACTGTCTCTTAATATAGCACTTTTCAATTCTCTAAAGAAATACTTATGTACTACTTCTATCACATGTTGTAAATTTTCATGTAATAGTGTTTTCTGTGACTAAACTCCATTTTGATTGGCAGCTAAGACTTTTTTTCCTGTGGCTTTAATTTATCTAAGAGGTCTTTGCATATAGATGAAATGTATAATTTGCCTGGCGGACTATTTGCGTTGTGTGGCCTTAGTTTGTTTATTGACATTAACGAGTGTTTTAAAAAGGTTTTTAATGAATAGTCTTAAATCTAAATTTGTGTGAATAATAATCCTTTTAACACAGTGCTTTTTTGTAGCTGTCTAAGTGTGTTAAATTGTTAAGCTATTTCTTTGTAAAATAGGACAATGGAATGCATAGAGGTTTTTTTTTCCCCCCTGTAAAGTATTTTTTTAATAAACAAAAGTCTGATTTGTCCTTTACTTCTGTTTCATGAGAAAATGAATAGTACATGTGAATTCTAGCTACCTGGAACCTGTTTTTAAAGTATTAATCCCCCTGTTTCTACGTCCCCTGTCATTTTCTAATCTTTTAGAAAAATCTTATTTTCTTTCCTAAAGAAAGAAAGAAAAGGTCATAGATAATGGGAAAATTCCATCATACGGAGATACAACTAGTTCTTGGGAAGAAAAGCTACAGTTGGTATTTCTGGCAGTTGTGCATTCTGATGCTTAGATCTACTTAAGAGAGGACGATCTTAAATTTTTAATCTGGTGATGTCCGTATTTTTCAAAGTACATGGAAGCAGTATTAATGAAGATGGTGAAGAGACATTTTCGATGTCTCTGATGTATTAAGTCACACAACACAATGGTTTTTTTTTTCCTCATTAATTTTTTTGTGAATTTTTGAGATACTTGCTAAGCCCTGATAGACCTTGGTTCTGTTTAGGAAAAGAAAGGGAAGGAAACTGATGTTCTCTGAGCAACTGTGTCAAACCAGGCACTTTCTTTGAGGGTATCTCATTTAATCTTCACAGCCTTTAGTATTTAGTAGGAAGATAAAAATAAACAGAGGTGAGAAAACAGGCTTGTTAGGTTGAATAAACTGCCTAAGATCACACAGTTCTTTAATTGGAGCAGGGATTTGAATGCAGTTCTTGGTTCAAAGACCATGCAGTGTTCAGTGATGGCCTTAGAAAGCATGGAAAACTTTGTAAAAAGGGGTTCCTGGAAGATGACTTGCTACTTCCTACCATTCCATAATGCAACTTACCTGATTGTTCTTCCTTCCCCAAAAGTCTCTGTCGGCTAAGCAATGAAGTAAAATGTAATTCATGTCTAAAAGCAAATATTTAGATACACAATGATGACTTTTTCATTTATCACTTTTTTTTTTTCAAGTTGGCCATTTATCTGAAATCCAACAGAATTGTAATGTTTAACTCTAAGGCTGGGAAAAGCTGTCAGGAAGCAAAATCAAAGGAAACCACAGGGCAGCCCCGGTGGCACAGCGGTTTAGCGCCGGTTTAGCGCCGCCTGCAGCCTGGGGCGTGATCCTGGGGACCCGGGATTGAGTCCCACGTCGGGCTCCCTGCATGGTGCCTGCTTCTCCTTCTGCCTGTGTCTCTGCCTCTTTCTCTCTAGCTGTGTGTCTATGAATAAATAAAGTATTAAAAAAAAAAAAAAGGAAACCACAGCCAATGTGTGCAATATAAAAAATCATGCCTGGGTGGAATAATTTTTAATTCTGTGGAAATTACTTTTACTTCTTAGTGGCTTTTTCCTTATCAAATGGGACTTCACCTTACCCCAGATTAATAGATCAATGTTTTTAAAACTTAGGACCGCATTTCTTAGGCTTTCTGAAGTGGTAGCTGGTGTGACCATCATCTGTCACTAGCTTTACCTGACTCAAATGCTACATGCTGGGCAAGCAAGTGGCTTGGAAATGGCCGTTAGGGGTCAGTGTTCCATTAATGGCCAAAAAAAAAAAAGTGCAGTAAAATGAGGAAAGGAGCTTATAATCTTACTAAGGTAAATAAATAATCAGTTTCGGGTTCCACCATTTCTTTCTCCTGACCTCTACCAGCCTGCTCGAATTCTTAACCTAGAAACAGTCCTTCCCGCCGCCACCGGGATGCCCCTACCCTCGTTTGGGGAAAGTGCCCTGGCAGTGCCCCGAGCCTGGGCCTCCTCCTCCCTTGGCCTGGATGAGGCCGAGAGCTCAAACCTCGGAGCTGCGGAGGGCGGGGGAGGAGGCGAACCGCCCAGCCGCTGCCCCCCTCGCCCGCGTCCGAGGACGGCGTCAGTCAGGAGCGCAGCCCAGCCCGTTCGCTGACCGAGAATGAGCGCACCTGGGTGCCAGGCTCCTGCCAGGGAGTCCTGCCGGGGTCCGAGCTCCCCGAGCCCACAGCCCTTGGGGCGAGACCGAGAGTGAATGACGAAGCACAAAGAAACCTGTAAGACAAAGAGAAGTGTCATACAGGGATGCGCGGGGAGCTGCTGGAACCTCGGGGCCGGCCTCCGGCAGGTGGATGCCCGGGAGAGCCGTTCCTGCGGAAGCCACCGGGACGCGGAGCCCGCCGAGCCCCGCAGCCCCGCAGCCCCGCAGCCCCGCGCCCGGCGGAGGTGGGCGGCCCGGCCCGGGCGGGGGCGGAGCCACCTTCGCAGCCAAACCCGGAAAGCGGAAGCCGCCGCGGGGCCGTACCGGGGGCTGCGGCGCGGCCCTGGCCCCGCTCCCCGCCGGCTGAGTCTCGGCCGCCGGCCGCCCCGAAGCCGCCGCCCGCGCGGGGGGCCTTCAGCCCGCAGCCGCGGCCGTACCCCCGGCGGCTGGCCGAGCCCGCCTTCGACTCATCCCCCTCCTTCCCCAGTTCAGTCGTGGCTTCCTGCGGGGGCAGCGCGCCCACCCCGTAGGTCGGGCTTGGCGGGCGCCGGGTCCGCGGCCGCCGACCGCCCCCCTCCGGACGCCGGGCGGCCCGCTGCCCCCGAGCCCCGGGCGGCCTCCGCGGTCTCCATGGTAACGGCCGCGCCGGCGTCGCCGCCGCAGCGGGAGGATGCGGCCTGCGGGGCCCGCCGGCTCGCCCCCGGCCTCCTGGCGGGGCCGGGGCCACTGAGGAGGAAGGGCCCGGCCGGCGGCCTGCGGGGCAGCGGGCGCCAGGTGAGAGCCGGACGCCGGGGAGACCCGACTCCGCGCCCCCGCCCCGCGCCCCCTCCGCCGCGCTCCTCCCCCCCCCCCCCCCCCGCCCGCCCTGCAGCCCTCAACACACTCGCGCCGCGCACCGCACGCAGCTCCCCGGGCGCCACTGCGCCAAAGGTTGTGGGGTCGCTTCTGTTTTTGTCTTTTTTCCCCCCGGCAGACTGCGGGAGGAGGAGGCGGTCGGCAGCCCATGGAGAGGCGGGGGGAGCGACCTCTGCGTTCTCCCCCACCTGGGAGGCTGCCGTTCAGCCGCCCGACTCACCGACTCGTTCTCCTTCGTTTTCAGTGAAATCCCATTCTCTGGCTGGAAATACAGATGGCCTCAAATGAGAGAGATGCTATATCGTGGTACCAAAAGAAGGTAAAGTCCATCTTTTTTACTTGCAAAGCATAGTTCCTGCAAAAAGCCCCCGCAAAGAATGTCCCGTTAGTTTTCCCTGAGCGTGGTCGCACCAGGAATTTTGTACATGGTGTCTCTCAACAGAAATGGGGACACCCCATGCACAAGGTCATTAGGTCTTTTCAATTCAGCCCCGGGTCCCCGAATAAGATTTTCTATCCCCTCCCTTCTCCGGGCTGCATCACACAATGCTACACGAGGCTTTGTAAGTTTGCTTCTGATCCAACTGCTGCTGTTTTTTTAGACCTGAAACTTTTATCTTCACAGCTCAGATTGGTACTGTCAACAGTCTTATTGAGCTGCCCGTTACCTTTCCTCTCTAGTTTCCCTACTGATGTTTTCCTTAAGAAGTGGAAATATCTTGTAAGGTAATACTTAATTTGAAATATTCTAGACATAGCGTTTTAACTTAGATCCAGCTACTTTAGAATTTCGAAGGAAACAGTCCTTGGAAATAAATAACTTATTCTAACCTCTGAGAACCATAAACGTTTTCCAGATATCATTTTGATACTTAAGAGTTTCATGACTTTCGTGAGATTTGACCTAAGTAGAAGGATTTTCCTTTGCATCATTTAAATAGCCTGCTCCCTATTTCAGATTGGAGCATATGATCAGCAGATATGGGAAAAGTCAATCGAACAGACTCAGATTAAGGTAAATTGATTTCTTTGATTCTAGCTTTGTTTTACTGAATTATTGTGAAGAGTGGATTGTACTTTTTATAAAACCTGCACTTATCCACCAGGTATGGCATTCTTTATTCTTTGATGTTTATAAGGAAGACAACACTGCAAACAGAATGACAAATAACAATGGACATTTGACCTCAGTATCAGGGAAATAGAAAGGAGTGGTTGGTCTATGATGAATTAGAAAGCAAATGTCCCCTGTAAGGGGGGCTGTGGCTACTTACTCCAGCCAGTTTTACTCTGTGGCAATGCAGTCCCTGGACTTCCAGAGCCTCAGAGTTTTCAAGAGAAGCCGAGAAGATGCACTTTTATGTGAAATATCCAGATTTTTTAGAGCCTCTTCCCTTCTCCCACCTTTCCTCCTCCTCCACCTCCTTTCCCACCTTCTTTCTCCTTTCTCCTTCTCCTATTCCTGTGCAAGCCAAATCGAATCCATTTGTGGCCTGAATCACTTTCAATTACTGGTTTGGAGTGTGGTCTTAGGTTTTCAGGTTCTTAAACGTTTTTCTGCACTGCACTTAGAACTGAGCTGATTGTTAGGGTAATTTCATGTTAACCAACCAAAAACTGATACATGATTCAGAATGCCAGTTTATTAACTTGTAATAGCAGAGGGGAGGGTTAAATAATCTAATGTTCCAAAGTCAGGGTTATGGGCTCAACATGTACTGGATGGAGGACGTGGGAGGGTGGTGCAAATTAGTCATGGGAAGGTTGCTTGGTAGCCAAATGTAATCAGATAGTCTTAAGAGATGTGGAAAAGCCTAAAGACCATCCCTGCCCCTAAAAGAATGTTTCTCTCTATTGACTTTAATACTTAGATTAGTATTTAATACAGATTCAGTGTTTCCTTCCTTGAAAAGTGCTGAATAATGACTGGCAGATTCTTGTTTTTGGACCTTGCTATTTTAAAGATTTGCTTCAGACCTTTTCTTAACATTTTAAAAAATATTTGTGTGTCTGGGTGTAATACAATTTAATAGTTCTGTTTATCTCTAAGTCACTTTGGACTGAGATGTTTAAATCTCAGGTGAAATCCATTTAACCAACTCTTCTCTTGTAGGGTGCATTCTTTTTATAGGCCAGTCAACTAGAAAGTTGTTAGGACTACATGGTACATGACTAACTTTCACAACTTTGTACAGTCCTTGATTTTTTTTTTTTTTTAATATATCAAAGGGACATGGGCAGGATGAATAACCCCCCACATTTTATTTTGTAAGTCTCTAAATCCTGTCCTGGTAGTCTTTTGTGAGTTGCTATAAAATACTGATAGTAAGTAAGGTGTAATGAAAGAGCACAGAACTGGGTCTTAGGTCTTCTTTTTGTGATTTCTAGCCTTGTGATCCTAAGCAGCACTCAGTTTATCTAGGTTTTGGTTACCTTATCCTTAAAAAGATTCTATTTACTGCTATAGAATTGCTTTACCTACTTTCTTCCCCTACCCAGCTAAAGATTTTCTCAACTCTTATTTCCACGCCATTTTATGCATACCTTCCTTTTAGTATACCAGTCAAAGTTATTTGTTAACCTGTGCATCCTCATAGGCTGCAAAGGTAGGAATTGCGTTTGCATTACATTCTTAGAACATCTTGATTCATACTAGGACCTCAGTTGTCTGTTGCTTATTTAACTAACTCCGTCTATGATGTCTGTTTTTTTTTTTTAATTTTTATTTATTTATGATAGTCACACACACACACACACACAGAGAGAGGCAGAGACACAGGCAGAGGGAGGAGCAGGCTCCATGCACCGGGAGCCCGATGTGGGATTCGATCCCGGGTCTCCAGGATCGCGCCCTGGGCCAAAGGCAGGCGCTAAACCACTGCGCCACCCAGGGATCCCTATGATGTCTGTTTTTATTCATTGTTCCGTCATGAGGTAATATACCTAATAACTCCTTAATGTATACTTTTAATTTAGCAGCAGTGGCAAGAATAAAATTATTAAGGACAACTCTAAAAATTTACTGAGCTGATATACCAACATCAGGTGCTAGGTGCTAAGAGTACAGTCAACAAGATAGACATGGGGATCCCTGGGTGGCGCAGCGGTTTGGCGCCTGCCTTTGGCCCAGGGCACAATCCTGGAGACCCGGGATCGAGTCCCACGTCGGGCTCCCGGTGCATGGAGCCTGCTTCTCCCTCTGACTGTGTCTCTGCCTCTCTCTCTCTGTGTGACTATCATAAATAAATAAATAAATAATTTTAAAAAAAAAAAAAAAAAAACAAGATAGACATGAATTTCACTGTCTAATGATGATGGGAGAGAAGCCAAGATATCCTTTTAAATATGTTTTAAGACTTAGACAAAAATTGACCAAAGTATAGGGTGCAAAGTAGTGCAATTTAAAGCTAGATTATACAAATATGAATATTTTTAACAAAAAAATTAAAAAAGTAATTAGAATATTAACATCAAATCACAGTACAATAAAATTGGAAATTACATAATAAAAATATAATTCAAGAGGCAAGAATATACAATGGGGAAAATACAATCTTCAACAAATGGTACTGGGAAAACTGGACACCTACATGCAAAAGAATGAAATTGGACGATTTTCTTATACCATACACAAAAATAAACTCAAAATGCATTAAAGACCTAAATGTGAGACCTAAAAACATAAAACTCCTAGAAGAAAATTTTCTTTGACATTGACCATAAAAAGTCTAGATATCTTCTCAGACAAGGGCAACAAAAACTACTGGGACAACACCAAAATAAAAAGCTTTTGCACAGGGAAGGAAACCATCCAGAAAATAAAAAGGCAATCTATTGAATGGGACAAGATATTTGCAAATGATATATCCAATAGGGGCTAATATCCAAAGAACTCCTGTAATTCAAGACTAAAAGAAGCAAATAACCTGATTAAAAATGGTCAGAGAACCTGCATAGACACTTTCCAAAGAAGATGGTACAACCACTGTGGAAAACAGTATAGAAGTATGAAAAGTGGTATGAACTCTTCCACAAATGTTTATTGAGCTACTGTGTTTAAGGATTTTGCTAGGTGCTGAGTACAAGAAGAAAAATACTTACAAAAGTATAATACTTGTTTTAGAAAAGAGCAAGTAGCCCTGTCTGATTGGAGTATAAGGTATATATGTGAGATGATAGGCCGTAAATCAGTTTGGAACTGATTTGACTGCTTTACTAAGAAATTTTGATATTATTCTGTAGAAAATGGAAACATTTTCATGGTTTTTGAATGGGGTGGGTGACATCATGTTTGTGTTTTTGAAGGATAGACATAACAAAATCTATGGAATGTTTCTGAATACTAAATGAAACTATATCACTCTAAATGGTATATATGAACAAAAAATATCTAGATTGATTAGGAAGAAAGAGTTCCAACGATTCAAGTCAATATATGAAGAACCTAGAGAAAGAAAACAATAATTCCAAATAAAGAAGGGAAAGAAATACTGAAAAATAAAACTAAAGCAGTCATTATGTATTCTTCAGCTGCCAAATATTTGTTGAGCCCTTACCTACCATGTGTCAAGTAGTATAGGCTAGGCACTAATGTCTACATAATGATGAGCAAAATCACTCAGTATTTTTCTTTTCATGGAGCTTAAAATGGGAAAGAAACAATAATAAAAGTCCTATTAATGAATAAAAATTATTTTTACAAGAAAAAGAGTTCTTATAGGCCATTACACTTATAACAAGGAAATGGACTTAGTCAAGGAGGTCAGAGAAGCCTTCCCTAAGGAATTGATATTTACAGGAGATCTGAAGGACAAATAGCAGTTAATTTTTCCTTTTCTTTCTTTTTCTTTTTTTTTTTTAGAGATTTTATTTCTTTTTTTGACAGAGAGCAAGCAAGCTTAAGCGGGGAGGAGGGGGAGTGCCAAAAGGAGAGGAAGAAGCAGGCTTCCCGCTGAGCAGGGAGTCTAAAGCAGGGCTCCATCCCAGGACCCTGGGATCCTGACCTGAGCAGAAGGCATATGCTTAACCCACTGAGCCATGAAGCACCCAAGAATAGCAGTTAAGTCAAGAACAAATATACTTAATCTACACAAACTCAGAAAACGGAAGGAAGTGCACTTTCCAACTCACTTTATGAGACCCATATTATCCTGATTCCAAAGCCAGACAAAGACATCACAAGAAAAATCGTTGTGAACATAGGTGTGAAATCTTTGAGAAAAATATTTGCAAACCAAATTCAACAACATATAAAATGGATTAGCTACTGTGACCAACTAGGGTTTATCTAGGGAATGCAACTTTGCTTTAACATTTGAAAATAAATTTATGTAATATAATGTACTAATAGAATAAAGGACAAAACTATCTTCTCATTAGAAACAGAAAAAATTTATGCCCATAATTTAATGCCCATTAACAATACACTAGAAATGTAATTTCCAGGCAGCCCGGGTGGCTCAGCGGTTTAGCGCCGCCTTCAGCCCAGGACCTGATCCTGGAGACCCCAGATCAAGTCCCACGTCAGGCTCCCAGCATGGAGTCTGCTTCTCCCTCTGCCAGTGTCTCTGCCTCTCTCAATCTTTCTCTCTCTCTCTCTCTCTGTGTCTCTCATGAATAAATAAATTCTTTGAAAAAAAAGTAATTTCCTCGATTTGTCAAAGGGTATCTACATAAAACCTAGAGCTATAGGTTAGGTTTTACTTCAGGATATCCCACTGAAAAGTGAAAAGATGAGACATAGATTGAGAGAAAATGTTTTGTTTATATGTTTTATATACACACACACACACACACATATATATGAAAGTATTTTATGTACAGTATATTAAGTATTCTTACAACTCAATAAGAAGACAAAAAACCCAATATAAAAATTGGCAAAATATTCAAATGGGTATTTGACTAAAGAAGGTAAATGAATGGCTAATGGGATATGAAAATATGCTTAATATTACTAGTCATTAGGGAAGTACAAATTAAAACCATAGTGAGATAATACCATACACCTGTTAGAATGGCTAGAATTAAAAAGACTGACTTTACTAAGTATTGACAAGGACATGGAGGAATTAGAATACTCATATTCTGCTAATGGGAATGGAAAGTGGAAAATAGTTTAATGGTTTTTAAAAAAAATAAATATGTATTTTCCATATACTCAGCATTTCCACTCCTAGGTATCCATCCAGAAGAAATAAAAGCATATGAGCACATGCAAATGTTCATAGCAGTACTAATCATAATAGCCAAAATGGAAAAAAGTCCAAATGTCCATCAACTGGTGGGTAATAAACAAATGTGCTATATCTATGCAATGGGATACGGCTTAGCAATTAAAACTACTAATACATACTACAACATAGATGAACCTCAAATATGTAAGGGGCCAGACACAAAAGACTATATACTGTGTAATTCAGTTTATATGAAATTTATGCAAAAGGCAAGTCTATAGAAATTAAAAAGCAGACTAGTGGCTGCCTGTGGCTGGGGGATAGGAACAGAGATTTACTGCCATTCTCGTTTTTGAGTTGATGGAAATATTCTGAAACTTGTATGTGATGATGGTTGCACAACTCTATAAATATACTAGAAACCTACTAAATTAGTTAATTGATAAAACTGCACACCTAAAAATGGGTGAGTTTTAGAATTTGTAAATTATATCTCAATATAGCTATTTTCTTAGGTCATGCCAATAAAAAAAATAGGACAAATCATAATGTACACAAGAATGTCATACATATTCTCATTGAAAATTGTCTTCTAAAATTTCTTAATTGGGAGAATATACTAAATTTAACATCTAACATCATTTTCAGTGAGGAAGCTCAACTTAGTCACTCTAATGTCCCTTGGATATGTTTGCTGAGATGAGCATTCTAATTAGTATTATATACCACATCTCTTTTATCCATTAGTCCATGGACACTTGGGCTGCTTCCATAATTTGGCTATAGTATATAATGCTTCTATAAACATCAGGGGCATATATCCCTTTGAAGTAATATTCTTTGTATTCTTTGTTTTTCTTTGATATTTTTTCTTTCTTTTTTATTAAAAAGATTTTTTTTTTGAGAGAGAGAGAGTACAAGTGGGAGCAGCAGAGGGAGCGAGAATTCCAAGTAGACCCTGCACTGCGTATGGAGCCCAATATTGGACTCAGTCTCATAACCCTGAGATCATGACATGAGCTGAAGCCAAGAGCTGGATGCTCAATCAACTATGCCACTGAGGTGCCCCTTTTTCATTTTCTTTCTAATTAATATTAGAATAATGAAAATCAGTGTTTGAAACTGATATGATTTTTTATACCTAGAAAATTTTATTTTTTTTCTTCCTAGAAAATTTTAAAGGGCTAATCATAAGCACAAAGGTGACTTCAGCTGTATTTGTAATATTTTATTTCTTTAGCTGGATGGTGGGTACATGACAGATGAGACTCCTCATTGAAGATGACAGTTTGAATATATACCTAAATCTCCAACTGATCTCTTCTGAAATTCCTCTAAATGACAATAAATAAGAAAAAGATATTAGCCCACAAGGATTAAAGGAGTAGGAGAGGAGACTACCATAAATGACAGCTATTAACACAATTTTGAAAGTTGAAAAGTAAAGAGAGTAAAAATGTAAGTGTCTGTAGTAGGAAATGCCAATAGGAAACAAATGTTTAAAACTCCTGTATTTAATTTCTGAAAGACTCAGGAATTAGATGCATCAAGTATATTTGCATGTATGAGGTGGAACTGAAAATAGGATTGTTTGAGCCGTTTATAAGGGGCAATAGACCTATCCCCAAATCTTCTTCCTTATTCTACATGGTCATGTAGTTATCCTTACTTCCTCTAACAGAAGGTTGGATTGAAGCTTGCTGTCTAGAGAGGCTGAACCAGAGAAATTCTGGATTCTGGAACACCAAACATAGTAAGGGCGAGGTGAAATACTGTACTAATAATGGAGGTGAAGTAAAGGTCTGGTAGCCAGGTTTATGATTTCCAACAGAGGACTGGAATTTATTCTTGTAGACACTGGCCAGCTAACAAGACCAAAGGATACTGGAAATGAAATAGCTGGCTACCCTTCTACAGTGACGCCAGCTGCTTAACAAACTTCAGCCATTGCACACTGAACTCTCATTCAGCATGTTAGTGCCTCACTTTTAAGTGTCAATGGATAGCCCGGCTAGCTCAGTCGGTAGAGCATGAGACTTTTAAGTGTAAATGGATAGTTGAAAATCATCAAATATTTGCAACCTAATGAAACAGAAGGAAAGAGATAAAAGAAATGATAAAGGAATCATAAGAATGCTAATGTTAAAGATATAATGAATATATGTAAAGAACTGGATGATTAAAAAAAAGAACTGGATGATTTAAAAAAGAGGGAAGAGGGATCCCTGGGTGGCGCAGCGGTTTGGCGCCTGCCTTTGGCCCAGGGCGCGATCCTGGAGACCCGGGATCGAATCCCACGTCGGGCTCCCAGTGCATGGAGCCTGCTTCTCCCTCTGCCTGTGTCTTTGCCTCTCTCTCTCTCTCTCTCTCTGTGTGACTATCATAAATAAATAAATAAAAAATATTAAAAAAAAAAGAGGGAAGAAAAAGAAAAAAATGGACTATAGAAGAAAAGGTAAGAGAACTAGAAAACAAAAATAACCAATAACTTTAATAGAAAAGTTGGAATTTAATAGAAGCAGCCATTCCTCAAAAAATTATACAAAAGAACAAAGGAAAAGAAAATAGATAAGTGAGTATAATTCATGAAGGAAGCCTAACAACCAGCTAATAAGTGTTGCAGAAAAAGGAAACGTGGAGGAGAAGAAATTATCAAATAAATAATATATTTCCCAGAACTAAAATACATACATTCTCAAATTGGAAGGATTTTTTAAAAGATTTATATTAGTTACAGGTGTATAACACAATGACCCAACATTTATATACATTGCAAAATACTCAACACAGTAAGTGCAGTTATCATCTGTCACCATAAAAAGTTTTTATGATATTCTTGACTGTATGCACTATATATATGCTGTGGTTTACATCCCCATGACTTACCCATTTTATAAATAGAACTTTGTACCTCTTAATCCCCTACAACTATTTTGCGCCTCCCACCCCTCCACCCTTTCCTCTGGCAACCACCAGTTTATCAGTTTATTCTGTTTTTATGAGTTTGTTTACTGTTTTGTTTGCCTATTCTTTAGATTCCACATATAAGTGAAGGCATGCGGTATTTGTCTTTCTCTGACTTATTTCACTTAACTCTGAGTCTATCCATGCTGTCCCAAATGGCAAGATTTCCTTTTTGTTTTTTTCTGGCTAACATTCCATTGTACGTATATCCCATATCTTCTTTATTTATCAGTGGACACTAGGTTGCTTCTATATATGGGCTATTGTCAGTAATACTGCAGTAAACATAGGGTTGCATATGTTTTCTGAATTAGTGTTTTTCTTTTCCTCAGGTGTACATTCAGAAGTAGAATTGCTGGATTGTATGGAATTTCTATAAGTTTTTGAGGAAACTCCATACTGTTTTCTGTAGTGACTGCACCAATTTGCATTCCTACCAACTGTGCATGAGGATACCCTTTTCTCCACAACTTCACCAACTTTTGTTACTTCTTATCTTTTTGATACGAGCCATTCTGATAGGTGTGAGGTGATAACTCATTGTGATTTTGATTTGTATTTCCCTGATGATGAGTGATGTTGAACATCTTTTCTGTTAGCCTTCTGTATGCTTCTTTGGAAAAATGTTCAGTACCCCTGCCCATTTTTTAATTGGGTTATTTATTATTTGGGTATTGAATTATATGAGTAATTTATATACTTAGGATATTATCCCCTTATTGAATATATTGCTTGTAAATATTGTCTCCCGTCCAGTAAATTGCCTTTTCATTTTGTTGATAGTTCCTTTTTCTGTGCAAAAGCTTTTTATTTTGATCTAGTCCCACTTGTTTATTTTTGCTTTTGTTGTCCAGGCCCAAGGAGACATATCCATAGATATGTTGCTAAGACCAGTGTCTTAAGTTTACTGCTTATGTATTCTTTTAGGAGTTTTATGCTTTCAGGTCTTACATTTAGGTTTTTAATCCATTTTGAGTTTATTTTTGCACGTGATGTAAGAAAATGGTCTAGTTTCATTCTTTTGCATGTAGCCATCCAGTTTTCCTACACTATTTATTGAAGAGACTGACATTTCCTCATGTGTATTCTTGTCTTCTTTCTTGTAGATTAATTGACCATACAAGTATGGGTCCTCTATTCTGTTTCACTGATCTATGTTTCTATTTATGTGCCAGTATTCTACTGTTTTGATGACTATAGCTTTGCCGTATGGTTTGAAATCTGCTATTCTGATACCTCTAGCTTAGTTTTTTCTTTCTCAAAATTGCTTCGTCTATTTGAGGTCTTTTGTGGCTCCATACAAATTTTAGGATTATTTTTTTCTAGTTCTGTGGAAAATGCTATTGGTATTTTGATAGGGATTGCACTGAATCTGCAGATTGCTTTGGACAGTATGGATATTTTAACAGTTTTAACTTTTCCAATCCATAAGCCATGGTATATCTTTTCATTTATTTGTGTCATCCTCAATTTCTTTAATCAATGTCTTAAAGTTTTTGAATACAGGTCATTCACTTCCTTGGTTAAATTTATTCCCATGTGATTTATTCTTTTTGATGCAATCATCGGTGAGATTGTTTTAAATTTCTCTTTTTTTTTTAATTTTTATTTATTTATGATAGTCACACACACAGAGAGAGAGAGAGAGGCAGAGACACAGGCAGAGGGAGAAGCAGGCTCCATGCACCAGGAACCCGACGTGGGATTCGATCCCGGGTCCCCAGGATTGCACCCTGGGCCAAAGACAGGCATCAAACCGCTGCGCCACCCAGGGATCCCTAAATTTCTCTTTTTGCTAGTAGTTATTGGTGTAGAGGAATTCAACAAATTTCTGTTAATTTTGTGTCCTACAACTTTAATGAATTCATTTTTTCTAATAGTTTTTTGGGAGTGTCTTTAGGATTTTCTGTATATAGTATCATGTCATCTACAAATAAGGACAGTTTTACTTCTTCCTTACTAATTTGGGTGCCTTTTATTTCTTTTTCTTGTTTGATTGCTGCAGCTAGGAGTTCCAGCACTTTGTTGAATAAAAAATGGTGAGAGGGGACATCCGTATCTTATTCCTGATCTCAGAGGGAAAGCTTTCAGTTTGTTACTATTGAGTATGATGTTAGCTGTGGGTTTTATTATATCAATGAAAGGATCTTTTGAGTGATTAGCAACTATACTAAGGAGCATTATCATATTTCATAACTTGATTAAAAAAAAAACTTAGTTCAGTCTACCTTGTGTGTTTCTCACGTGAGTCTTTTACTATTCACGCCAGACACTTTGCCTCTGTCACCAAACATGTGGAAGTTTCCCCCAACACCATGCAGTTCTCCCTGAAACCATCTGGGGGGTCCTATAATTCACTCAACTCTGACACTGTCTCCCTGAATATAGTGTCAGATCCCACAAGTTAAAGGCTCAGTCCCACAAGACTGCTGCCACCCCACTTTGGATACCTAGTAGGTCCCCAGATTACCCACAACTTCTGTCCAATGTGGCTACAAATCAAGTTCCCATGACCCCTTCCTCAGGTTTGATTAATTTGCTAGAGTGGCTTACAGAACTCAGAGAAACAGTTACATTTTTCAGTTTATTAAAGGATATGATGATGGATATAGATGAACAGCTAGATGAGTTGCAAAGGGCAAGGTATGGGAGAATCCAGATCATAGGAGCTTATGTCCCTGTGGAGTTGGGGTGTGTCACACTTCTGATATGGATGTGTTCAACAACCATGGATGCTCTCTGAACCCGCAGACTGTTGGGGTTTTTTTTCAAGTTTATTAACTGAATATAAGGTGCTTCATGAATATATTTTCAGATCTTCAATGTTTCAAAAAAAAAATGTCTCACCTGTGTACCCTCTCAGAAAGTACAGGAAGGTATATATACTGTATTATAATGAATGAGTAAACCAAAAAAGAGGAATTCATAGTATTAGGAATCAGGATAGCCAGCACAAAGAGAGGTAAAGGGAATTCCAGGATAACTAAGAGATGTCCCAGGATGACAGTTTATATCAGGCCTGGAAAATACTGAGATCAGAAAGAAGCAGGAAGACAAAACTGTTAGAGATATCTTCAAAGGGAAAAAAAGAAACTGGTATTTGTTGTGTTTGAGTATATAGGAAGCAGATTTGTAACACTTATAGGGAGTTTCAACTTGAACTAGTGATATATATGTAGAAAATTAAGTGAATGAAAAAAATGAACCTTGTCATTTATGGCCTTAATTATGTTGATGTACATTCCCTCTATACCACTTTGTTGAGAGTTTTTATCATAAATGGATGTTGAATTTCATCAAATGCTTTTGGGATGATAAATCATCAAAATTTTTCTAATCTCCTTGCTGTTAATCAGTCTGTCCAAATTTTCTTCCTGATTTAGTTTTTTGGGAGGTCTTGTGTTTCTAGGAGTTTATCCATTTCTTTTAGGTTGTCCAATTGGTTCCCATATAATTGTACATATTAGTTTTTTTTAATCCTTTCTTTGTTTTTATGTTATCAGTTGTAATATCTCTTTCATTTCTGATTCTGTTTGAGTCCTCTTTTTCTTCCCCCTTTGGTAAGTCTAGCTAAAGGTTGGTCTATTTTGCTTATCTGTTAAAGAAACCAGTTCTTAGTTTGTTGATTTACTTTATTGTCTTTTTAGTTTCTATTTCATTTTTTCCCACTCTGATCTTTGTTATTTCCTTTTAGTAACTTTGGGCTTTGTTCCTCTTTTCTAGTTTCTTGAGATATAAAGTTAAGATATTGTTTATTTGTTAGGGTTCTTTCTTAATGTAGACATTTATCACTAGGAACTTCCCTCTTAGAACTGTTTTAGTACATTGTATTTTCATTTTTATTTGTTTTCAAATTTTAAAACTTCTCTTTTGACTTCTTCTTTGACTCATTGGTTATTTAGTAGCATGTTGCTTAATCTCCACATATTTGAATTTTCCTTCTTTTTTGGTAATTGATTTCTGGTTTCATACCATTGTGTTCAGAAAGAAATGCTTGATATAATTTCATTCTTCTTAAACTTATTAAGACTTCTTTTGTGGCCTAATATGATCTATCCCTGGAGAATTTATTATGTGCACTTGAGAAAAAATATGTATTCTGCTGCTTGTGGATGGAATGTTCTATGTATATCTGTTAAGTCCATCGTATTTAATGTCTTTTGAGGCCAGTATTACCTTATTATTATTACTTGTAATTTTTATTCAGTTTATTTAAACTAAGAGGAAAAACCCATTAGTTCACTTATTTCTCCCACCCACACCCTCAGTTCTTGCAACTACCAATCTGTTGTGTACCTAAAAGCGTGGTTTGTTAATTTTGGGGTTTTGGGGTTTTGTTTTGTTTTGTTTCGTTTTAAGAATTCACGTATAATCATATGTTATTTGTCTTTTTTCTGTATGACTTATTTCACTTAGCATAATGCCCTCAAGTTCCATCTATGTTGTCAAAAAAAAAAAAAAAAGAGAGAGAGATCTCATAGTCCACAGCTAACATTATACTCAGAAATGAAGAGCTGAAAGCTTTTCCACTAAGATCAGGAACAAGATAGGCTGCCCATTTTTCCACTTTCATTCAACTTATATTGGAAGTCCCAGCCAGAACAATTAGGCAAGAAGAAGAAATAAAAGGTATCCAAATCAGAAAGGAAGAAGTAAAACTGTTACCTTTTGCTGGTGACACGGTATAATATTTAGAAAACTGTGAAGACTCCACCAAAAACAATGATAATGAATGAATTCAGTAAAGTCACAGGATACAAAATCAGTATATAAAAATATGTTGCATTTCTGTATACTAAAAACAAACTATCAGAACAAGAAAGAAAACAAAGGAGAATATACCATCTGTAAATATTTATGCACCTGGGCAGCCTGGGTGGCTCAGCAGTTTAGTGCCGCGTTCAGCCTGGGGTGTGATCCTGGAGACCCAGGATTGAGTCCCATGTTAGGCTCCCTGCATGGAGCCTGCTTCTCCCTCTGCCTGTGTCTCTGCCTCTCTCTCTGTGTCTCTCATGAATAAATGAATAAAATCTTTAAAATATATATATTTAAAAACCCAATGTAGGAGCACCCAAATATATATATAAAGCAAATATAAACAGACCTAAAGGGAAAAATAGACAGTGATACAATAGTCAATAGTCATTGGGGGCTTTAGTAACTCCACTTTCAACAATGGATAGATCATCCAGACAGAAAATCCACAAGGAAACATTGGACTTGAGCTATACTTTTCTTTTCCAAAGAAGATATACCCAATAGGTATATGAAAAGGTGCTTAACATCACTAATAATCAGGGAAGTATGAACCCAAACTACAGTGAGATATCACCTCAGACCTGTCAGGATGACTCTTTAAAGAAAGACAAAAGATAGTAAGTGTTGGTGAGAATGTAAAGAAAAGAGAGCCTTTACATACCACTGGTGGGAATGTAAATTGGTAAACCATTATGGAAAACAGTATGAAGGCTTTAAAAAAATGAAAAATAGAACTACCATTTGATCCAGCCATCCCTTTTCTGGGTATTCATTTGAAGGAAATAAAAGCCCACAAGGTCTTTGTCTGTTAGAATATAATACAGCAAAAAAAAAAAAAAAATATATATATATATATATATGTGTGTGTGTATATATATATATATATATATATATATATATATAATACAGCGATATTTTTATTTTTAAAGTTTTAATTTCTGATTTTGTATGTAGCCAAGATAATTGTTACTCTCATGGATATAATGCATATTTCAAAAGTTAGTGTGTAAGTTTTCAAAGGATTATTTTTTTTCCTTGAAATGTCTAATTTTCAAATTTTGATTCCTCTTTAGATTTACTTTTATCACATTTAGGGTTTTAGAACATTTTTCTGTAAAATCTTTAGTTTGTAGTTGAATTAGATAGAAACATAGGATCCACTTGAGAGAAATTATTTGGCTACATCTATTTAGTTAAACAGAGCTAATGATCAATACTGGCTCAATGTCTGAAATAGGGAAATAGCAAATGGCTGTAACCTTTAATTTTTACTTTAATGCTTAAATACCTAATTTTAAAAGCTTAATTAGCATTTACACATGTTGATTGAGTATGAAATTAAAATTCATTTTTAAAAAGTTTTATTTACTGATAGTAGTGAAACAAAACTGTTAGGCAAACCAGGAGTTTGAAACACAAAAGATAATTCACAAACTTACTTTTGATTCATAATACCCAGCAAAGTTATGATTTTTAAACCCTGGCTTTTCCCTGTGAAAACCATTATCTAGATGTTAATAAAATTGAGTAAGTGCCACCCTTTGGGAGCAACAATGATTAATTTAAGAAACTTGGAGATGTGGGGGATCCCTGGGTGGCGCAGCGGTTTGGCGCCTGCCTTTGGCCCGGGGCGCGATCCTGGAGACCCGGGATCGAATCCCACATCAGGCTCCCTGCATGGAGCCTGCTTCTCCCTCTGCCTGTGTCTCTGCCTCTCTCTCTCTCTCTCTGTGTGACTATCATGAATAAATAAATAAAATATTAAAAAAATATATATAAAAAAATAAAAATAAAAAAAAGAAACTTGGAGATGTAAAACGTACTCTGTGAAAGCTCATGCATTTTTATCTTTTAAGAAAAATGAAAAAAAAAAGAAAAATGAATACCTAATAACATCACAAATTAAGCTCCTTTAAGTTGAAGTGCTAGAAGATAAAGGCCCTGAAAGGATTCTTCATGTCATGAAAAAAAAAAAATTATGACTAGATTTTTGGTTAAATGTGATAGATTGGCCGCACACATTTATAATAATCTCTTCTTTCTGAGTTACCACTAAATTACATGAAAGGAATTCATAAAGAGGTTGTATAAAATGGGTATGTCCACAAAGTCAAGGAAAAAGATTGAGGAAGAAGATCTCAGTAGATTAGGAATCAACACATGTTTAAAAGATGAAAAATGGGGGCTCTTGGGTGGCTCAGTGGTTGAGAGTCTGCCTTTGGCTCAGGTTGTGATCCCGGGGTCCTGGGATGGAGTTCCACATTGGGTTCCCCACAGGGAGCCTGCTTTTCCCTCTGCCTGTGTCTCTGCCTCTCTCTGTGTGTCTCTCATGAATGAATGAATGAATGAATGAATGAATGAATGAATGAATGAATAAATAAATAAATAAATAAATAAATAAATAAAATCTTTTTTAAAAAAAGACAATGAATAAATGGATGAGAGTGTTAGGGGAGCCGGGAGAAATGTTGTTTGCCCTTCACAACTCCTCAGAGAGGCAGAGGACTTGAATGCTCTAAGTTCCATGTGAGGCAGTTAAATAGGAGATTTGATGAACTTTGTTATACAGAGAGGTTGGACCCTTAAAGACCTGCAACAGTGCCCTTCGGAAGGAGACTGGTGATATTTCTTCTGAGAAAATTCGTTGGAGAAGGGTCTGTGGACAGTGAAGGACAGGCAAGAATCATGCTAAAAGCAGAATTGTGAGCCCCTTGATTTAATCTTAAACCTTCCACCACAGAAATCTTTACCCTTCCTAACCCGCAACCAAGGAAAACACTGGAAAATTCTTCGAAGAGCCTGGAATGACCCAGAAAAAAATCCCTCCAGATACTGACATTTAGTAATCCCCTCAAGCTGGTTGATTACTCTGCAGTGAAATCCCAAGTCTGTAAGCTGTGCTCATATACACAGAGCTTCCAATAAATTTTAAAAACTTTCTATTGAAGTAAAACGTGTTCAGTAAATATGGATATACTTACACAGAACAAAGCTTTAAGTGCAAAGTTTGAGGAATTTTCTCAAACTGAACATAACCGTGTAACCAGCACTAAGATTAAGAGATGGATAATTAGCAGTACCATAGAAGCTTTCCTCATATACTCTTCCTGTCAGTGCTACCAACAGAGATAAACCAGTATCGCAACCACTAGTGCTGTAGATTAATTTTGCCTTTTTGAACTTTATATAAATGAAATTATACCTTATATACACCTTTGAGGCTAATTTCTTTTGTTCTGTATTATGTTTGTGAGATTCATTCATGTTGTGTAATTATAGTTTATTCAGTACAACACCATAGTTATTTATGCATTCTGTTGATGGGCAACATCCATTTGATGTTGCTGGGTAGTTTCCAGTTTGGAGCCCTTATAGATAATTCCTCCATGAACATGTTGTACACATTATTTAGTGAAATACACATTTGTCTTGGATATATACTTTGAAGTAGAATACTGAGCCCATCAGATTTTCAGCACTTCATTCTAATATATATAAAAAAAAAAAAACAGCCAGTGATGACTAGGTATTTGAATAAACCCTCCAACATAAAAAGAAAATAGAAGGAAATGAACCCAAAGAATCAAAATGAAAAATTTAATAGAAGAGTTTGAGGAAATTTCCAGAAAGCAGAACAAAAAGACAAAAGAGGTAGAAAATAGGTGAGAAAGTTAAGAAGGGAAGAAATATAATTATTATAAGAAAACTTCCCTAAAGCCAAAAAACACGGATTTCCATGTAGAAGGGATTCTCAGCACAATGGATGTAAAAACTCATATCAAGGCATATCATTATGAACTTTCTGGACAGCATGAATAAAGTGAAGATTCAGAGGAAAGGAACAATTCACACTCAAACGAAAAGGAATCAGAAAGGCACTGGAGTTTGCAATGGCAACACTGGAAGCTAGAAAATAGTAGAACAATGTCTTAATTCCTGACAGAAAATTATTAACAACTTAGAATTCTACACCTTAGTGTAACCTTTAACTAGGCATAAGGGTAAAATGAATTCATTTTCAGATATGCAAGGCTTAAAAAGGTTACTTTCTGTGACCCCTTTCTCAGGAAGCTTCTGAAGGATGTGCTCCAGGAAGTCATGGGATATAGAAGCTAGAGATTCACCGCAGAGGTGAAGGGAGTGGTCAGGGTGATAGTGAGAAGTCCTACACTACAGCTAGCTGTACTCAGGGGGCAGCCAGTCTGATAGCCAGTCTGATTGCTGCAGGAAGATAGAAGTTTCTGGGAAGGGCATTTCTAGGAATTTTTTTTTTTTTTTTTTTTTTTTTTAGAAAAAAAGGACTCCATTTTCTGGCATTTGAGTATTTGAAAAATGATAAATATTTTAACTGACTCTGTAGAATAAATTAAGAGAATATAAAATATGGCTTACAGGGAATAATATTTCCTAGTGATCACACCGTACCACTGATTACTGATTTATCAAAAGTTAATAACTGTTGTAGGGATATATGTTTTGGGGGTGGAAGTTATGATGTGGGCTTGTATAAGAGACCTAAATTCTCATATGCTTATGTATTAGGAGTCAATAGATTATTCTAAAATCAATGAATTAAAAAATGGCAGTAAAAACGTAGCATCTTATTTAGAAGTATAGAAGTAGGGGTGCCCAGGTGGCTCAGTCAGTTAAGTGTCTGACTCTTGATCTCAGCTTAGGTCTTGGTCTCAAGGTTGGGAGTTCAAGCCCATGTTGGGCTCCATGCTGCATGTGGAGCTGACTTAAAAAAAAAAAAAACAGTATGGAAGTAAATACCACGAGAAACAGGTTTAAAAAAAATTATAGTTATTTGTTTTTAATGAATGAAACCAGGAGGAGAGGAAAGGGGAATAGGAGATTATTATTTTATACTTCCTGATCTTTTGGCATTATTGGATCATTTTAAAAAGTGATAAAAGTATGTTCTTGCATTACTTGATAAACTAAAAACCAGAACTTTAATGATAAATTCTTTTAAGGAACATTAGGATTAAAGTGTCCCCAGTAAAAGGGAGTCAGATATAGAGAAAAAGAAATGTTTAAATTTACCTTTTTTATTTAAAAAGGCTTTTTAACCTTACCTCTGGTTTTGTTTTATACTAGGGCTTCAAAAACAAACCAAAAAAGATGGGTCACATAAAACCAGACTTGATTGACGTTGACTTAATCAGAGGTGAGTTCTAAAGTTAGTTTCTTATGTTTTTTATTGCATTATTTCATAGTGGTGCTAGAGATTCTTTTTAGATGTCTTCCCTATATGACAATATACTCTAATTTCCAAAGGGAATATTTGTCCCTCATCATTCAGGCCTTAGGATTTTTTTCCCTTTTTTGGGGGGTGCTGGGTGGCTGTATAAATGGCATGGTTTCTTTTTTTTTTTTTTTTTTTTTTTTTTTTTTAATGATGGTCACAGAGAGAGAGAGAGAGAGACAGGCAGAGACACAGGCAGAGGGAGAAGCAGGCTCCATGCACCGGGAGCCCAATGTGGGATTCGATCCCGGGTCTCCAGGATTGCGCCCTGGGCCAAAGGCAGGCGCTAAACCGCTGCGCCACCCAGGGATCCCCGGCATGGTTTCTATTAGAGTGAATGAGGGATGAACTTGGAAACTGCTATTGTGTAATTGAGAAAAACATATATCATAGCTTTCGAGTCAGCCTGACTTATGTTGAGCTCCTGTCCCAGTGATTGAGGCAAGAAGTTATCAGATTCAATGAACATCTAAGAGGGTTCTTTTTAACTGAATAGGTTATGTGGTGATTTTTGCTCTCAGCTGTTTTTAAGACAGCGTTACAAGTGGGCATTAGTACAGTAGATGTAAATGTTTGATGTTCTGTTTTATTGTATATTTAAAGGCTCAACATTTGCCAAAGCCAAACCTGAAATTCCATGGACATCTCTGACTCGGAAGGGGCTCGTTCGAGTTGTATTTTTTCCATTGTTCAGCAACTGGTGGATTCAGGTTACCTCCTTAAGAATCTTTGTTTGGCTGCTACTGCTTTACCTCATGCAAGGTAATTATAAGGGTGGAATAAATTATTGACAGTTTCTTTTTGCTATTTTTGCTATTAGATAATGAAGACCTTACTGTTCTTATGTTTACCCTTTCATTTGAGAGTTTAAAGTGCAAAGAAATGAAGGGATGTACACCATTTGGAGATCATCTTAGATTTATTTGCTCACAGAGAGCAAACATAATTGTCTAACTCATCTCTCTTGAATTTCTTTCCACCTGTTTCATTGACCAGGCCTTTTTAATCTTTTCTTCTGTGTGACCTTTGAATATTGGATTACCTCAAGGTTAGATCCTGGGTTCTCTTCTCTCCATACTATCATCAAACCCCATTTTTAAATATAGCTGATAAACTGGTGATTCTCAAATTTCTATCTTCAGGCCAGACCTCTCTTCTGAACTTCAGACTCATAAATCTAATTGCCTGCTTTTGGCATTTCTCTATAAAAATTTAATAGGTATCTTGAACCTATCATATCTAACATGGAACTCTGGATTTTTTTTTCCCCCATCATGGTCCACAACATCAACATCACTTTGCCTAGACCACTGGAATAATCTACTTTGAGCCTCCTTTCTCCCAACCATTCTTTTCACAGAAATATTTTACAGTGGAACCTATATCATGCCATTTTCCTGCTTAAAACCCTTGAGAGACTTCTTATTGCCTTGGATTAAAATACAGACTCCTCACCACAGCCTTCAGCACCCTACATAATCTCTTCCCTGCTGACCTGCCCAAAGTCCATTTTATGGCTCTCCTCCTTGCCTGCTGTAGGCATAATGGCCCTTTATCTGTGCTTTGCATAGAGTTCTTCCTTCTGTTTGAAACAATCTTCAGGCTTTTCACATGACTATCTTCTTTTTAATCTTTAGGATCTGAGCACAGATGGAATTTGCCCAGGAGGCCATCCCTATCTATACTTTCTAAATAGTCCTACCATTCCCCAGGAATCTATTATAATCTCTGTATTACACAATTACGTGATGTTGGCTTTTCACTTCTCACTATGTGCAGGGAACCCAGCACATTCTCTTTACCACTTTGTGGCTACTGCCTCCCAGGAATACTTTTTGAAATGGGACCACGTATACACTATGGTAATATGTGAGCAAAAAGACATGAATTAGAACAGAGTTAGGTGGGATCCCTGGGTGGCGCAGTGGTTTGGCGCCTGCCTTTGGCCCAGGGCGCAGTCCTGGAGATCCGGGATCGAGTCCCACGTCAGGCTCCTGGTGCATGGAGCCTGCTTCTCCCTCTGCCTGTGTCTCTGCCTCTCTCTCTCTCACTGTGTGCCTATCATGAATAAATAAAAATAAAAAAATAAAAAAAAAACAGAGTTAGGTTAAGGTTGAGTTGGGGTGGAAGGATTTGGGGCGATTTTTGTTTTCTTTTATCTGCATTGGTTTTGGGGGGTTAAGTTTTAGAGGGAAAGATAAGTGTATGAATTTACAAATCTCTTTAATTTTCTAAAGTTGTGACAGTGCTGTCCCAACAGATTTTCTGTGATGATAGAAACATTCTGTGTCTGTACTACCCAGTCATAGGTGGCTGTTGAGTACTTGTAATGTGGTTAGTGTGAATAAGGAACTGAATTTTTAGTTTTATTTAATTGTAATTAACTAGCTGTCATTTTACTGGCTGCATAATATTCCATCACATGGATACACCATCATTTAAAATGATCATTTTCATGTCTGTATGAGTCTCTCATATGGATTCACCATAAATCATTTTTACAGCAACTTAATATTCCACTGTATAAAAGTACTATAATTTACATAACTGTTCCCATTTTGTGAGCATTTAGATTGTTCCTGGGTATTTTTCCCCTATTAATAATGACATTGTGAACAAAATTTTCCATATTTTATGTTATTTCCTTAGAATTTATTCTCTGAAATAGAATTAAGAGATAAAAGAATATAAACATTATAAGGATCTTAGTACATAAAATGAAATTGCTAGTGGCATACTTCTTTTGGAAAGTAGTGGTTGAGAGTGCCTGTTTTACCACAGTCTGACCAGCATTATTATAATTTTAAAGATTGTTATCTAATTGGATATACAAAAAATTGTTTTGCTTATTTAGTCTGCATTTTTGGGTAGCTTGTAAAGGTGAAGTTAAATATTTTTCCATATGTTTGTTATTAAAGAATTTCTTTCTTCCTTGTTGGGATACATTAAGTTATATATATTAAATTTTCATATACATCATGGCCTATTTCTAAACACATATTCTATACCATCAGTTTGTCTGGTTATTCTCATATATGTACCACATTTCTTTAATTGCTATACTTGTTTAATATATAAAGTATTCCTCTAGTATTCTGCTTTTTCAATATTTTCTTACGTGTTTTTTACTTATTTTTTCAAAATAACATAGAATTATTTTATCCTAATCAAAACAAAAAAAATACTTTGGAATTAGAATCTTGCCCTTCCCATGAAGACATCGATCTATTTGTGGAGGGGGATGGGGAGAAAATGATTTATCTCACCTTTTATTTTTTTTTTTTAAGATTTTATTTATTTATTCATGATAGTCACAGAGAGAGAGAGAGAGAGGCAGAGACACAGGCAGAGGGAGAAGCAGGCTCCATGCAGGGAGCCCGACGTGGGACTCGATCCCGGGTCTCCAGGATCGCGCCCTGGGCCAAAGGCAGGCGCCAAACCGCTGCGCCACCCAGGGATCCCTTTATCTCACCTTTTAATCAAGTCTTCTGTTATATCAGTAAAGCTTTGTAGGATTTTTATTTCTTATGAGGTCTACTTAGATCTTCTTAAACTCAAAAATTGTTATTGTGATAAAAAGTACATAACATATAATGTACCATCTTCATCATTTTTAAGTATACAGTCAGTGGCATTAAGTCCACTTACATTGCTATGCAACCATCACTACCATCCATCTCCAGAACTTTTTTCATCTTTCCAAACTGAAACCCCATACCTATAAAACAATAATTCCCCAATTCTCCCCCAAGCACAGGACACTAGCAACCATTCTGTTTTCTTTCTCTGTGAATTTGACTGCTCTAGATACCTCATGTGAGTGGAACCATGCAGTATTTGTCCTTTTGAGCCTGGCTTATTTCCTTTAGCCTAATGTTATCCAGGTTCATATATATATAGCATGTGCATTTCCTTCCATTTTAAGAGTAAATAAGACTCCATTATATGTGTATCCCATATTTTTTATACATTCATCCATCAAATGGACACTTCAGTGCTTCCATATTAAAGTAAAATATTTATATTTTTATTTTTGTTCCTGCTGCAGATATGACACTTTTTGTTTTATAAATTTCAACTGGTTAGTGCTGTTACATTTGAAAGCTATTAGTCTATGTTTAAAATTGTTATAATCAATCACTTTATTAAACCCTTATTAATTTCAATAGTTTTTCAGTGCTTGCCTCACATTTCTAATTATACAATCACTTTGTAAGCAAATAATGAAAGTCTGGTCTCCTCCTTTTTCATAAATTTCACTTACTATAATTGAATTAGTCAACATTTTCAGAGCAGCATTAAATAATAACAGTAAAAATGGTCGTCCTTTTGTTTCTGATTAAGAGTGTCTTCATTAGTGTGATGTGTGTTGACTTACTCTTTAGTATATTAGGGACATATTTTTATATTCCTAGTATTTTAGAAGAGATTGACATTTAAGATTAATCACAAATCAGGAACAAATGTTGACTTTTATGGAATGCTTTTTCACTATATAGGAGTTGGCCAAACTCACAAGTTAAAGGTACAGTCCTTTGTAAGACTCCCCTCACTTCAGATACCAGCCTCACTTTGGAAGTCCCCAGGGCTACCCTTACTTCTGACCCACTGGCTACAGTTTTGAGGGTCCTGTACTGATCCCTTTGATAATTCATAGAATGACTCCCAGAACTCAGGAAAGTGCTCTACTTACAGTTTTATTATACTAAAAGTTTTATTATATGAATTAGAAGAGATGCATAGTTTGGAAGGATTCCAAACAGGAAGTTTGCATCATCCTCAGGGATATGGTACCCTTTCCACCATGATGGGTAGCAGTAATACTAACAGGCTATTGCCCATCAGGAATGCTCACCCAAGCTTTGTAATCCAGAATTTTTACTGAGAGTTTATTATATAGGCATAACCAGTTGAGTCATTGGCTAAGTAGCCAACTTAGTCTTCAGCTCTCCTCCCCACCCAGAGGTCAGGCTGATGCAATGTGGCTCAAAGACTCAACCCTCTAGTCACATGGTTGGTTTTTCTGGTATGACTACCCCTATCCATAGTTACTTCATTGGCATAAACTATCAGGTTTGGTCCAAGGGGCCCACTGTGAATAACAAAGATACTTCCATCCACTTGAGAAAGTCCAAGGATTTAGAGGTTACCTCCCAGGGATCAGAGACAAAGGCCTTTAACACAATTGTCAATTGAGACGATTTGTATTATGTGTGATTTAAATTACATGTTATTAAATTATTAGATTAAATCATTTCAGTCAACAAATATGTAAGTACCTACCATGTCTGTACATGTACTATTCTATCTAGCTGCTGAGATAGATTTTTCCTTCAAGCATAAACCCTGCATGGTGTTGGCGAATTATTCAAATTTACTTTGATAGTATTTCAATTACTCATTCAACAAATATAAATGCCCATTATGTGCTACTTATGCCCATTATGTGCTACTTATAGCAGTGAGCCAAGTAGAGGAAAATCCATTCATGTTGCTTGCTTTTCAGTAGTAAATTATAACCACATTCACAAGCCAGCAAGGTCTGTTTATGGTTTTGGTGCTATCATGTTATATTTAGGTGATAGGGTAGTAAGGCACGAAATGAATTTGCTAGCTTTTTTCTCCATGTAGGAATAGTTTGTATAGCACGAGAATTATCTTTATGTTAAAGTCTGAAAGAAGTGATCTGTTAAGTTGTATCTGGAACTTTTGGATGCAATCTTTAATGTTTTTCTATTTCTTTCACCACTTACTTTTTTGGACAGTTCATATACATATATGAAGAGGCAGTAAAGCAGAGTAGTTAAGAGTAGGGACTCTGGAGCCCAGGTGCTGGGGTTCAAATCCCAGCTTTGCTGATTGCCACCCGTATAAGTGTGGGCCGTGGAAAATACTGTCCTCTGAGCAGAACAGCACTTTATAGTATATGTATCATACAGCATATGTATCACCAGCTGTTTTGTGGTGGAGGGCCTTTTGAAATATCTAGATTATTATAATACCAGGAAAGCAAATCCTTCAAATGCATCATCCTTCTCTTTCTCTGTGGCCTAAGGCTTCAAGTTTTCACTCAACTGATGTGCAGCAAGAGGCTTGTACTATAGAAAATGATGTGCCTTTTCCCTTGTACTTTTTACATCGATAGATTTTTGTAGCAATAGTGTATGCAGTTGCCAGGATATAAAGATGGGCCTTGCTGTTTTACATTTTGAAACCTCTTCCTTTCAGTTATAGCACTCGTGTTATATATTCTGATGCCTATTGTGAATGTAAGTGAAGTCCTTGGACCCCTGTGCCTTATGTTACTCATGGGGACTGTCCACTGTCAAATTGTGTCGACTCAGATAACAAGACCATCGGGAAACAATGGAAATCGGAGAAGAAGGTAAGATGAGAAATTACACTTCTAGTTGGGTATTTTCTGGGAGGGGCATGGTACAGATTTACAAAATCCTTAATGAAAACAATGAAAAATCTTCCTGTTTTGTGTGTCTTTTCAATTATCATTTAGCTTTCACTTTTCTTTCTGATGCTAAGAAATCATCATGACCTCTCAATCCCAGGTGGGATTTTGTCATTAAGAATGGTTGTTTAAAAAGAAAAATCTGGAAAAAAAAAAAATCTGTGATGCTGTATTGTCCTTTGTTAAAATTTACCTTAAATAGTGACTTTGAAAACCTTCTTCAAACTACAGTCTCAATCAAAATTTGGTGAAAATTCACTGTATAAACAAGGATGTTAGTACATTGTATTAGTGCTAGTAAGATATTTACCTTTTTTTTATATATTTACCTTTTTTAATGGTAAATAATAAGAATGATTTCAAAGTGTTCTAAGCTTTTAACAGAGATGAATTTGACTTTTCTACACAATGACTTCACTTCATGTTTTCGTTAGTTATGTGTGTGGTTTTGGAACTGTCAAAGGTTTTTTTTTAGTTAAATGTAGGTCTATTACCTTCCAAAAGTTATATTATCATCTCTCAGAATATATATAGATTTTTCCCCCTAAAAAGTTACTCAAGAAGATTTTTTTCATTTGGTACAATGAATTTCAACACATTTATTCTTATTTTTGAATGTTATTTTCAAAAAAATGTTTTTAAAGAGTTCCTTGAAAATTCTGTTCAATTGAATGATTTCTAAGGAAATCACATGTGGTGTATCTCGGTGATTTATAAGAGATCTTTTAACTGCTTAAAGTATCAATGCAAAGTGATCATTTGGTGTATTTTGTGTTCTCTGCTGAAGTGTGCCCAATGCATACAGATTTCTGACATCCATATTTAAAGGAATTGTTCCTTCTGCTGGTGGCATTTGAGTGTTCCTGAAAAGACTTTTGGTCATATGTGTGAAAATTTTTTTCTAGTAATATTTTGGAATATCAGTTCCATTTCTTGAAATATTGAACACAATGATAGCATAGGAGTTTGGTTTGGAACCCAGTTTTAACCTTCAGTCAGAAACATTCTTGCATGATTTATTCTCATATGAAGTTCACTATACTTCATTTCACATTGTAGCCCACTGGGATCATTTTCTTTCTTTCTTTTTTTTTTTTAATTTATTTATTTATTCATTCAGAAAGAGCGAAGAGAGAGGCAGAGACACAGGCAGAGGGAGAAGCAGGCTCCATGCAGGAAGCCGGATGTGGGACTCGATCCTGGGTCTCCAGGATCACACCCCGGGCTGCAGGTGGTGCTAAACCGCTGCGCCACCGGGGCTGCCCATGGGATCATTTTCTGTAGTGATATTTGGGGCATAAATATGAAAGTTCTTGAACCTGAAACTGTTGAAATTTTTTTTTCGTAGAAAATTACGGAAAACTGTCAATGGTGATGGGAGCCGAGAAAATGGAAATACCTCCTCTGATAAAGTCAGAGGAGTAGAAACTTTGGAATCTATTCCCTTTATTGGTGGTTTTTGGGGTACTCTCTTTGGCAACAGGTGAGAAGTCTCACATTGGAACGTTTACTTGATTATATATTCATGTCAGTATTAACCTAGTATGTAATCTAATTAGGAGAATGCAATATAAGCATATTATAATTGTGGTCTGAGTTTTAAGCATTCTAGAAGGATTTACTTCCTTCAGATATCTCCACTGTCTGTCAGGTTATCCATAAGTCCAGGAGTCTACCATAAAAGTTTCATTCTGTTTGATCTTTAATGGTATTTTAGACCACATGATTACAGAAATATAAATACTTGGTAAATATTTTAAGCCATATTGACAAACATCTTGAGGGGAACAAAGAATTTTTCAAAGATTGGGTGTTTTTCAGTGTGGAAGCTGATACCTCTTTAGAAATGGGATGCAGGAGGCTGGTGTTTATGGGAAGTAGTACAGAAAAGGAAATGGATCCAAGAGAAATTCTATCTCCTTCTTGATTTTGCAGTGTCATGACAACACTAGTATGACTCTAAGAAATACTTATTTTGTCATATGTTGGTGATTTTGACTCAAAAACAAAATGCTTTTGCAGTTCCTTTTTTGAAGATGAAGTACATGTTCCCCTCACTTTCCAAAAGTAGAGTGTTCCTATGAAACCTTTTGTGGGCCGAAATGGAATGAAGTGAAGAAGCAATTACCATTAATTTATATGGAAAAATTTTTGAGCCCTCTCAGACCTAAGAAAATAACCTCTCTTAGGATTGTCTGATACCTTAGAACATAGCTTGCTGGCAGATGCACAAAAGAGATTGAGACAAAGCATGGATGCTCATAGATGTAGTTGAAAGCTCTGGCAGCTTAATGCTGAGATGCTAGAGGGTAGCTCCCAGGGAAGGAGCGCTAAGGGGCCACCCTTGCCACTGGAGGGCATGCTGCTTCTTTATTGGCTTGCTGCAAAACAAGCTGATTGCTAGTTTCACTTACACCTTTTTTCATAAAAGCAAAAATCCTCTTCAGAGTTCTTTCGGCTAGCAAAAACCAGTCCTAACATAAGTCTATCATAAAAGCAAAGAGATATAGTGCGAACTTTTGAAAAGTGGAGAATGCCTGTATAATCACATACTTTTCTAAAGATAGGTTACACTCTATTTTATTTATTAGAGACTTTAAAGATTTTATTTATTAGAGACAATGTGCGAGCAAGCACACAATTTGGAGGTGGAGGGGCAGAGAGAAAGGGAGAAGTAGATCCTGCCCTGAGCAGGGAGCCCGACACAGGGCTCAATCCCAGGACCCTGAGATCATGACCTGAGCTGAAGGCAGATGCTTATCCGACTGAGCCATCTAAGCACCCTACTTACGCTCTTTAGTTTGGGTTCTTTTTGTTTGTTTGTTTGTTTAATTTATTTATGATAGTCAGAGAGAGAGAGAGAGAGAGGCAGAGACACAGGCAGAGGGAGAAGCAGGCTCCATGCACCGGGAGCCCGACATGGGATTCGATCCTGGGTCTTCAGGATTGCGCCCTGGGCCAAAGGCAGGCGCCAAACCGCTGCACCACCCAGGGATCCCTAGTTTGGGTTCTTTATGCTGAATGTTGTGCTGGTTACTGGGCATCCCTGTTCTCAGTGATTTTACTATCTAATTAGGAAGATAAGAATATGATGCAATCACAGCAGTGTAAAAATATCATAAGTGGTTACCTGCTGACTAAAGGCCATGCAGTTCAGCAGATGGAGTGATTATTCAGGGGTGAAGTAGTCAACAGGAATAATGAAGGAGCCAAGAATTGCTGGTCTTTGAAAGACAGGAATGGGGAAGACATTCTCTGAATGGCATAAACAGATGATGTGAGGTAGGCATTGGCACTGTGTTTGAGAGGGAAAGTGAAGACTGGAACCCACTTGCTTGCAAAACTGAAAAGAAGAGGCTTACTCTCAAAATTAATTGTGATGAGTCTTTGGAAACTAGAGATATCTGTATTCTGGCTTTCTACACCCTTAGGCAAGCTAAAGCCTGAAAAATATGATTTCTGAATTTTCTTAATTTCTAGAATATATACAGTTGACCCTTGAACAGAGGGCTTAAGGGTGCTTGTTGACTGGAAACCTTACTAGTAACATGAATAGTTGATAAAAATATATTTTGTATGTTATATGTACTATGTTACTGTATTCTTATATAAAGTGAGCTAGAGGAAAAAGAAATGTTATCGAGAAAATCATAAGGAAGAGGAAATACATGTATAATACTGTACTGTATTTTTTTAAAAGATCCACAAATAAGTGGTGCTTGCAGTTCAAACCCATGTTGTTCAAGGATCAACTTGAATTCTTCAAAAGCAAATGATTTCATTAAAGATGGTACTTACAGAAAACAAGCTAGTAATCTTTTTTTTCCTTTTTTTAAAATTAGGATTAAAAAAGTAAAATTAATATGTAACAAAGGGACTGAAACTGACAATGACTCAAGTTGTCTGCATCCTATCATTAAGAAGAGACAATGTCAACCAGAGATTAGAATGTGGCAAACAAGAGAGAAAGCAAAATTTTCAGATGGAGAAAAGTGCCGTAGGGTAAGATTTAGACGAGTACTATATATAAAAATCTTTTCTTTCCCATGTAAAATTTTCCTATTCTTAGACTACTGGAAATATCAAATAGATACTAATGGGTTTATGTAATTTGTCGTAACAAGTAAGTGAAATGTAAAGCCATGGGACACGCAAAAGAGAATAGCACATGAAGACTGTAGTTTATTCTTTTCTAGGAACAGAACCTGTTATGTCATTGGCTACTGATCCAGCCTTAGCAGTGGGCTGGTAGGTTGACTGGATCAACAGATCAGTGTAGAGGCTACTGAGCTGTATTCCAGCGATGCAGTGAGAATATGGTAGGGGTTCAGGAAACTGTTTTCTAGGTGTAGCAGAGATGTTCTGTCTCTAAAACTTCCACTTTATAGTCTTGAAATATTTTCTCATTTGTTAGAGAAATTAACAAATTACAAATTAGAGAAATTACAAAAATAGCTAATGTTCTTGAACCATTACTGCAACCAGGCTCTATTCTAAGCGCTTTACATGTACTAAGTCATCTGATTGTTTTCACAGCTCTGTGAGATAGGTGCTTTCATTATCATCACTGTTCAGATGCGGAAATGGGGCCTCAGTTTAGTTACTCACTTCCAGTTACTTCACTAATAAGTAGAAGGGCCGTGACTCAGATGCAAGCCTGTGCTTCTAACCTCTACGTAATCTATGTAGCACATCAGTGAGGCTGTTTAGTTCCAAGGAAGTTCACTATTTTTCTTTATTGAGACCAAGTAATATATAGGTTGGGTCAGTTTGGGTTCCCTCTGATTGTTTCTTTGTTTCTACGTGCTTATTTTCATGTGTGCAGCTCCCTAGAGTATTTTGGGCTGTCCCCTGTGAAGAAATTGCTGTTCTCTTTGCAGGAGGCTTTTAGGCATTTGGGTAACGGGGTTTCAGACGAACTGTCGAGTGAGGAGGATGGGGAAGCCCGGACGCAGATGATGATGCTGCGTAGGAGTGTGGAAGGAGCCTCAAGTGACAATGGCTGTGAAGTTAAGAACAGAAAATCCATACTTACCAGGCACCTAAACACTCAGGTAATCTTCCGTTTGTGAAAGTATCGGCACTGACTTCAAAATCATTAAATGGTAACAAGACATGGGATGTGTTTTCTTTTTGTTTGTTGGCTTGATTTTTGACAGGTAAAGAAAACCACTACCAAGTGGTGTCACATTACACGGGATTCGGACAGTCTGGCCGAGTCAGAGTTTGAATCAGCAGCCTTCAGTCAGGTAATGTATCCTTCTGACAGGTCCCTGTTCAAGGCATAGCCTTAACTGTAGTAATAATGGTATCCGTTGCCTTTTTTATTGGTTATCCTAAAGTAGCGGTTGTATTTGCCTGGCCTCCCCCACCACCAGCTGTCTGTCTCCCCATCTGGCAACTTTCATATGGCTACTCACCCCCGGAAGGAGCTCTATTTCACTTTGACTCTAACCTTAAAGGCATCATAGATGACATGATGCTCAACACGAGCTCCGTCAATCCCCAGAGGACAAGAAGGCTCCCTAATATTTACTTGGAATATGGAGCTTATTCTTAAGCATCATTCCTTTGTAAGTGGCACTGATGCTGATGAAGACAAAGTTTTGAGAAAAGACCCCTGAGAGGTGGGAGAAGCAGATCTCATCATGCAGCTAACGGGCATGTTGTCCATTTGGAATATTATCACTCAGAGGTGAGCGGGGTAGCTAGTGGTAGTGTGGTTTTTGTTTTGATTGACAAGGCAGTTGGGGTTGTGGAAAAACTTGCATATTTATGTTTGCACTGCAGGAGAGCTGCTTCGGGCATCCTTTTCTCAGCCTGACTAGCCTTTCCAGGTTTGGCCAGGCCCTGGGACATGACTAGATCTCCAGTCACGCTCATGGTATTTAGAGTAGGGGACACTGTGGGTGTGTCATAACCTATATCCAGGGTAGTTCCTCTGGATATGCTTGCAGAGGTCACTGTCATCTCAGGGAACTTGAGTTGAACAATCTCATGATTTGGCAATAACTTCTTAGAGGAAGTCCTTTTAAAGTCCTGCTTGGTAGAGAGTCATCACAGTTTTACATTTACATATTAAAATGTCTTAATTGTAACATGAAGCTTTGTGAATAAATGACTACATGGGGTCAACTTAAGAAAGCTTGCCAGCCATCACCACAGATAATTTGTCTTAATTTTATTTCAGATATATGATTGCTTTTAAAAATGAATGAAGATAAAGATACAGTTTTGGTTTTCTGTATTCCTTTAAAGGGCTCTAGGTCTGGCATGAGTGGTGGTTCTCGAAGCCTCAACATGTCAAGAAGAGACTCCGAAAGCACCCGCCATGACTCGGAGACTGAGGATATGCTATGGGACGACCTGCTGCATGGCCCAGAGTGCCGGTCATCTGTCACCAGTGACAGTGAGGGGGCCCATGTGAATACCCTTCACTCAGGGACCAAACGTGACCCCAAAGAAGATGTTTTTCAGCAGGTCTGTAAAGGTGATGGTAATAATAGCCAATATGTACTATATATTTGCATGTGCTGGGTACCATATTATCTCATTTGACTTTATAATAATTGTATAAGATAGATACTATTATTATCTCTAATTTAGAGATGAGGAAATTCAGCATAATTTGAAAGTGAAGATGTTGGCATTAGAACTCGGGGAAGTACTCTCGAGTTGCCGTAACCTAAATTTTTGTCCATAATACTTTTTTCTCATTTTCCTTAGAATGATCCTTAATGTTCATTTTATGTGAGCAGGATTGTTTGAATGGTCCATCAAACTCGTATGTTCGTATTATATTACATATTTCATGTCATACATGAATTACTAAGAGATGGCATTGCTTGCTTCTCTAATAATGTATAAACCAAGTGATGCTTTTAATTTTAGGCTTTGCATTAATATCATAAAATCAGCCTGGAATTGGAGGTTGCTTAGAAGGTATTTGAACCCTCAACTGATGTAGAAATTCTCATGTGGTAATAATAGTTACTACTTCATAGGACCATTGTGATATATCTAATGAGATAATATAAAGTGCTTAGCACAATGTCTAGCAAAGAGTAAGCACCCAGGAGATGTTAGCATTATTTTTAGTATCCCCACCAGATCATCAGTGGCCTCTACTTAAATACTTCTGGAGCTGGACTGATTATTACTTCATGAGAGAGCTTTCTCCACTGCTGGATAGATTGAATGATTAGAAGTGGTGCTCAAATCAACGTTTCAGATGTTTGGTGACAATGTGATTCTTTTTTGGTTGTTGTTCTTTAGGCTAAAGATTTCCACAGTGATGTACAAATACTGGATGGTGGATATTCATTTGTTTAATTAATGAATTTTCTTGATTCTAGGATATCACTGATTTAGGTTATGCATTTTCATGAAAAAAAATCCTGCTTCATTAAATGTATACAATTTTTAAAACCTAGTCAGAAACAATGTATGTTTTCTCATTAAAGCTTTAAGCTTTTTTCTTTCAATTTTGCTATCAAAGTTTGAATCTAAATATCCTTTACGTTCAGTCTGAAGATTCATCTAAATCACATTAGCCCTCAGTAGTTCTGCATAGCATCCTGATAATCTTGACCTCCTTTGCACTTTGGGGATTTTCAGTATAATTTTAAGGCATATATAATAATAATTGGGTAATACGGAATTCTCTGTATCAAAAGGAATTCATCATTTCCCAATTCCCCTACCTATCCTGTTCTTTTATTCCCCATATTTTTGAATGCCCTCACCAACCACACCTAAGACAGAAACCTTGGAGACCCCACCTTCTCCACATGTTTCTAATCTGTCCTTATATCCCCTTGACTCCACAGAACAATACCTTTCTGTCTGCTTGTGTCTCTCCTGCTTGGGGCTATCTGGATCATTACAGCAGCTTCTGTGGGTTTGCTTCCTTTGTCTGTTCTTCCACAGAGCCGCAGCCCGAATGATGCTATTCCCCTTTAAATCCTTTAACTACTATTTCCCCCCCTTGGGATTATTTGCTTCTGTTTCTCTCTTTGCACCGATACAATCCCATCTCTGATCATACCCCCACCTGCTCTCACATACTACACTTTATCTCAACTGGACTTTTTTCAGAGCTGTACCATTCCCCGTGTGCCTCTGGCTTATTTGCCTGGAACACTCTTTTCTCTGATACTCGATCCTTCAGCTCACTTCTTTTTATTTTTCAGGTCTTGGCTAAGGAAGCCTTCTTCGTTTGCTCCCAAAGCCCTCTTTCCTCCCCCTATCATGCCATGTAGTAACTTTATTTAATCATGTCTCCATAAATCTTAAACTTC